>NC_136267.1:147789642-148149642 GCF_964187855.1 Myxine glutinosa
GTTGGACAGCCATGAAACCCAATGAAACCGTATCGCACTGCTCTCGTGAACGGAGACGTTACCGACCAAATTCAAAAATCAACCGTATATTAACAGCTCAAAATAATCCTGTAAGCAATGCTGGATTATAACTCAAACTTCACATGTTGTTAATCGAAACGTTGAGTCATTGTTTGTTCAATTAAAGGTTGGAGATCTTACCATGGAGTCATATATATATATATATAGCTGTGATGTTATATCATCACAATTCTGCCTATATATATATATATATATATATATATATATATATATATATATATATATAGATATATATATATACAGTGAAACCTTGACTTACGAGTGCACCAACTTACGAGTTTTCCGAGATACGAGCCGTCGCTCGGTCGATTTTTTGCTTTGTGATGCGAGCCGAGATCTGAGTTACGAAGCGAGCGAGCTTATGCCACCCGCCACTAGAGTTTCTACTATTTCTCACAGTTATGTGTGTATATATATATATATATATATATACATATATATATATATATATATATATATATATATATATATATATATATATATATATATATATATAATATATATATATATATATATATATATATATATATATATATATATATATATACTGTATATATCTATCTATCTATACAGACTTGGCATTTAACATGGAATTTTTTTTTTTGTGGGGGTGAACTTACTTTTCAAGATGACTTAGAACCAAAAGTTCATTGGAATTATGTTGATATTATTCTAGATTTTGTAAATGTGACCTTTAAAAGAAACAAAAACCACATTTGACATTTCGAAGCAAACAAATTGATACTTGAAAGTGATGTAAACTGATATCGAACTCAATTCATGGACAGCACTGTGTTAAACTTCTGTGCGTTTTCCAGAAGTATCTCTTTATTTTGCACATTAGCCAAAATTGTTTTTTAGCAAAAACAAAAGTTAAATTACGACTGGGATTACGGACAGTAAAATTACAGTTCAGTACTTCGTGTAACCCCCACGAGCATTCAGGAGAGCACGTACACGTTGAAGCATGCAGTTCACAAGATGTGCCAAGATTTGGACAGGAATCGCTTGCCATGCAGTTACAATAGTCTGCTGCAATTCACGCACAGTGGTGGGCTGCTGGTCCAAGTTGTCGATTTGACGCGTTAATTCTGCCCACAAGTTCTCTATCGGATTCATATCCGGGGACATGGCAGGCCACTCCATATGCTCTACACCATGGTCAGCAAGAAAGTGTTGGATCATGCGAGCACGATGAGGCCGTGCATTGTCATCTTGGAAGACAAAGTTTCCTCGAAAGGCTGCACGAGCAAATGGAAGCAATGTTTCTTCCAGAATGGCCCTGTGCTTGAACTGGTTCAGGTTTCCATTCAGAACAACCAGGTCAGTTTTGCCCCCCTGCATGAAAAGCAGCCCAAATGGTCACCCCCACCACCTCCAGCTTGGACTCTTGGCACTATACAATCTTCGTTGTAGGCTTCATGCACTTGGCTGCGCACTCGGACGCGGCCATATTGACGATAGACCAGAAATCTGGACTTGTGACTGAAGATCACGTGATTCCAGTGTCCTGGTTGCCATTGACGGTGCTCTCTGGCCCAATGCAATCGGCGCTGGCGGTGTTGTCTGGTCAGACGTGGCTTTCTCTGGGGACGCCTGGCACGATAGCCTGCTTGAACCAGTCGTTGGTTGACTAGCCTTCTGGATACAGGCACATGTTAGTTGCTGCCACTCAGCCCTAAGCCGATTAGCTGACTTGGTACGGCCATTGCGGGCTAACTGGTGCAGCTGGCGATCATCCCTCCTTGTGGTTCTGCGAGGACGTCCTGACCTCGGCATTGGAGTAGGGACACCCCTCTGAGCATTTCGTTTCAGGATCTTTGACACCTGACCTTGAGTGATGCCATACTGCCGAGCAATAGCACGCTATTTCTTGCCGGAATTTCGTAAAGCCACCACTAAATGACAAATAGCATTGTCGAGTTGACGGACCATCTCCAGGGGAAGCGGCAATAACTTTTCTAGACGTGCAGCAGTTGTTTTCCACTAATACAGAACGCAACAACCCTTATATACCCGATTGTGAAGCCAATCGTCAAATGCACCTGTCCGTACATTTTTTCACGCCACCTGTGATATAATCCTGTTATTGACTTCTTGCTGCGACAGACAATCATTGACATGGTTCTTTTAACAAGGACATCACCGAAGGGTAAAATAAATTCACCAGATTGATATACCGAGTTCAGAAAGTAAACCCAAGTCAAGAAAAAAAAAAAATTCCATATATCCATATATTCCATATATAAAAAAAAGTCTGTATATACATCTATATATATATACATATATGTATATGTAGTCCTAATTATTAGCCCCCGCCCGCAGCACGTTAAGCGCAAGATAAGACACTCCGGTATTTATTTATTTATTTACCATGAGCTGGAGCGTGTCTGTCCAGGCCATAACATTTCTACCAATTGAGCTTTTGTCATAAAATCTTCAACAAACCTTTATTATGGGATTATTGACAACAATTTTTTTTATTGAATAAAATGTATTATTTGTTTTCACTGTCGTTTTCTTCAAGTTTAGTTTGAGAACAAGATATCTCAAAAAGTTGCGGACGGATTCGGACGAACTTTGCAGAGAGGTTGGGTATGTGACAAGGCCGAAATAATTAGATGTTGATGAAGATCCGAATTCGGATCCGGCTCGTATAATTTTCCAAGTGATTCTTCACCATTGAGTGATGGGGCTAAAACCGATACATAGCACGATATCTCAAAACGTTATGGACGGATTTGGATGAAACTTGGTGGACAGGTTGTGTGTGACAAGACCAAATCGATTCGATTTTGGTGAAGATTTGAATATGGATTCGGATATGAGAATTATTTAATTCCTAATTTATTCTTCGCCATTGAGTGATCGGGCTAAAACCGATACATAGCACGATATCTCAAAAAGTTATGGACGGATTTGGATGAAACATGGTGGACAGGTTGAGTGTGACAAGGAAGATTCGATTCGATTTTGGCGAAGATCTGAATATGGATTCGGATACGAGAATTATTTAAATTTTAAGCGATTCTTCAAAATGAAAAAGTTGTGGACGAGTTATGACTAAACTTGGGGGATGAGTTAGTAAGGTGGCAAGAACAAGCAGATTAGATTTTGGTGCAGATCCGAATCCAGATCCGGCCTACCAGCGGGATGCAAAACAAACTGTTCAGTCCCGTCCTCTTGAACATCCATCCAGACAGAACCTTAACTCGAAAATTACTTGATACATTTGTTTCATATTCAGCACATGTATGCAATAATATCTCAGCAGGAATCACGTCAAATTATTTTGGGGATGGAGCCAAATTGTAATTTTGAAAATTAAATATTTTTTTACAGGAGAGAATCGTGCAGGATTGAGTAAGCTTTCGGGAATCATTGCTTATTTATATACCCTCTGCCCTCTCTACGACCAACACACAACGTTGATCGATTTATTTATTTATTTATATACACTTTATGTCCACTGCATTCTTGTTTGTTTCAATCCTCCTTCTCCTGTCTCATCTCCATCTTGATGAGATTCCTGGTAATACACTCTAAATTCATATGTATTATTTGTCCCTTTATCATTTTGATTTTATTATTCAGATTGTGCCGAGTACAATAATTCTCTTGAGTATGCCACGATTCATTTTTGAACAAAAATAAAACAATGACAATATCTTGCGTTTTTTTTTTTGTTTTTTTTTGTGTATGCAGAATCGAGGCTCGTGAAAGAGCTAACATTTATCACACAAACAAATCAAACAGACAAATAAAGTATATAAAAAGGGGAGCGGTAGACAAGATGGGGAGAGAAGGGGAAGCACACAAACACAACATTTGAGAGCAGGGACATCAGGAGATGTGTGGGAGGGAGAGGGCTTGGGGGGAGGAGGCGTGGGAAGGGGGGGGGGGGGGGAGGGTGGGAGAAGTATAAAACACAAGGACACCAAGGACTTCCAGGAAAAAAGTCGGTATTTCAAAAAAGTGGATTTGGGGTGAAATTAGCAGGGGTAGAAAAGATCAAGGTTTTGGATTGGGGAAGATAAGAGATGGTGGTGAACAGCTGTTTTAAAGACCTGGAGGGAGGAGTGGGATTGAAGAGAGTGAGGGAGTTTGTTCCAGAGGTGGTAAAAAGAGGAATGAAGGAGTGAAGGTGAGCAGAGAGTCTTGATTTTGGCAGTTTAACCATAAGAGGGTTGCAGGCAGATCTTAATGCGACCTGCAGGAATATTTGGGGGACAGAGCCCAGAGAGAGCTGGGGGAGCAAGGCCGAAGAGGAGTCGGTAGAAGACGGAAAGACCACCAACCTGCCTGCGGTGAGTAAGTGAAAGGCCCTCGGAGATAGCTTCATCGCGGGAGATTCCATTGATTCTGAACGCTTTGGTTTCAACAGCGTGAAGACGAGCTCGGTGTGAGGCAGGAGCACCAGCCCAGAGGGGAGAGCCGTATTCCATTGAGCTGCGGATGAAAGCCTTGAATGTGGTGAGGAGCTCAGGTGCGTTTGAGTGACAGAACTTCTTGGGGAGGATTATTCAGAAAGTGGATGGGAGGGTTGTCCAGTCGGTCTTTTCGGAGAGACATCGTAAGGGTGTGAGATGTCAGGATTGAAAGACATGTTCCACTTGTTTGCCCAGTCTGTGTTTTTGTCCAGGTCTGCAGAGAGTGAGGACGCTGCAGACTGCCGATCTGAGGGATGAGGAATGGAGCGGCAGAGAGTGGCGTCATCAGCAGAGATAGAGAGGATTTTAAAGAGTCAGAGAGATCATTGATGAAGACCAGAAAAAGCACAGGGCCAAGAACACTGCCTTGGGGAACTCCAGCCTGAACAGGAAGAGGAGATGAGAGAAACCCATTCAGGGACACACGTTGACTACGACTAGAGAGGAAGTCCGCCAGCCATGCATGGAGATTTCCATGGATACCAAAGCAGGAGAGTTTGGTGAGCAGAGCGGGGTGCCAGACCGTATCAAAGGCACGTGATATGTCAAGGGAGACAGCTCTAATTTCCTGTTTGGCATTGAGGACCTCCATCCATTGTTGAGACACAGAAGCAGCATGTCCAGAGTAGAGTGACCTGGTCTGAAACCAAATTGATGATCAGAGACCAAGCCATTGGAGAAGAGGAAAGATTTCATATCCGAAGCAATGATGGATTCCATGACTTTGCTGATAATTGGGAGAAGGCTGATTGGTCTGTAGTTGCTAGGATCTGTTTTGGCACCTTTTTGTGTAAAGCGGTGATGTTGGCTGATTTCCAAGCAGATGGCAGATGACCTTGAGCAAAAGAGAGGGTGAAGAGAACAGAGAGAGGGAGTGAAAGAGCAGAAGAACAGGATTTTAGGACCCGTGGGCTGATGCCGTCAGGTCCACTTGCAGAATCAGAGTCGAGGATTGACAGAAACTTTTCCACCTTGTCAGGAGGAAAGGACACAGAGTCCAGGAGCAGCTGGGTTTGACTGGGTACGTTGGGTACAGAGAGGGATGGGTTTGGGACACAAGATTTAGAGGCAAACACAGAGTTGAGGCATTCAGCTTTTTCACGTGCGGAGTCAGTTGTGTAGTCATTTGAGGTAACAGAGGGGATGGAGGGGGAACAAACACCAGAAAAAGATTTGACCAGATGCCACCAGGTTTTGGAAGAGGGAGACAGATAAGATAGTTTGGTCTTTAGTTTGGTCTTGAGAATGGAGAGATATTGTTTCCTGGCTCTCCTGAGGGTGGACACACACTTGTTTCGGGCTTTGTGAAAGGAAATGAGATTTCCTTCCGTTGGATTTGCTTTCCAGGAGACAAAGGCAAGTTGTTTCTGGGCAACAGCCTCACCACAAGATTCCGTGTACCATAGATGGGAGGAAGGGTATGACAACAGAAGACGTGATGGGATAAATCTGTGCATGAGAGAGAGAGCAATTTACTTTGGAAGAATTCCCAGGATGAGTTGATGTCAGAGGCGGTAGAGATGGGAGACCAGTCCAGATGATTAATGGCTGCTTGAAGACCGTGCCAGTTGGCCTGAGTGAAATGCCAGACTCGTCGACGCTGAGGAGGCTCTCTGAGAATGGTCAGAGAGATGTCCACTTTAACAAGCACATGATCATATGAGCCGATTGGAGCAGAAGAAGAGCAGCAGACATTTTCAGGGAAGTTAGTCACAACCAAGTGCAGAAGAGAAGATGCTCCGTTGACTGAGATCCGGGTCGGGAAATTGACAGATTGTGTCAGTCCCAGTGAGTCGCAGAAGTCCTTTGCTGAGGAGCCATGGCTGGTGAGAGAGGTACCCACACCCAGACAACTGGCATGGTGACAATTGAAATCACCACATATGAGGAAGAGAGAGTTGGGATGAGTAGATAGAAGTTGGTCCATATTATCAGACAGCGAGATGTCGATGGAGTCATTACTGTTTGGTGGACGGTACAACACACATATGAACAAAAGTTGGGAGCGAAGGGGAAGCCTTAGCCAGAGGTATTCCTGGGGGTGAGGTGGAGAGAGGGCAGTGCAGGGCGAGTGAGGAAGAGAGTTTTTGATAAAGATAGCAACCCCACCTCCAGGATGAAGCTCAGGTCTATCATACCGGAGGAGGGAGTAACCCGGGAGAGATACGAAGGAATCAGGGACATCATGAAGGAGGAAAGTTTCTGTTAAGCAGATCACGTCTGGTTTGTCAGAAGCAACCTGTATGGAGAGATCAGTCAAGTTTGAGCGAAGGCGCCAGATGTTTGAGGTCCATACCGTTAATGAAGAGGAAGGGGGGCATCGGATACAGAACAGGTGGGGGGGGGGGGGGAGGGGGAGGAGGAGTAGGGTAAGATGTGGAAGAGGAGGAAGAGGTAGGGAGAGCTGTTGAAGGTGTGTCGGAGATTTCAGAATAGCTCGGAGAAAGGGAAGGATGGGGCGGACAAAAGGTTTGATGGTGATTGGGTGAGGCACAGTGAGGTGTTATTTGAGGAGGGGGGAAGAGCGAGGCAGAAGGTTGGGGGAGATGGAGGTGAGAGTTGGAAGGGGGAAGAAGCGGGAGGACGCTTTGAGGAGGAGGGGTGTGAGGGGGGAAATGGTGAAGAAATGAGGGTGGGGAGATTTGAAGGGGAGGGGCAAGGGGGGAGTTTATGAGGGAAGGGGTTAGGGGGGAGTTTAAGAGGGAAGGGACAAGGGGGGAGATTTGAAAGTGATGGGAGATGGGGAGATTTGGAAGGGAGGGGTGAGGGGGGATTCTAGGAGGGGAGGGGCGAGGGGGAGTCTTGGAGGGGAGGGGTATGGGGGGAGTTTAGGAGGGAAGGGGCAAGGGGGGAGATTTGAAAGGGATGGGTGATCGGGAGGATTTGGAGGGGAGGGGCAAGGGTGAAGATTTGAAAAGGATGGGTGATGGGGAAGATTTGGAGGGGAGGGGCAAGGGGGGAGATTTTGAGGGGAGGGGTTGATGGGAAGTTTTGGAGGGGAGGGGTGATGGGGAAGATTTGGAGGGGAGGGGTGAGATTGGATTTTAGAAAGTGTATGATTAATGGGAAACGCACATTTATTGCAAAATGAGTTTGTTGTGACCTTCGAGTCAAAAATATGTTTAAGGACGCTGGAGGGGGAGGGGGGGTGGAGTGCAGGTGAGTTAAGGGAATGTATGAAAGAGGCACTGTGAGAGATGGAATTTTTTTTTGGAATGAATAGATTTGGTGAGCAAGTCGAAAGCAACATTTTAAAGAAGAAGAAGAAAAAGGTGTTATAATATATGACAGAATACAGTACTTCAGGGAAAGTTTAAACATTTTAAAATTTAACAGTGAAAACTATCTGGGGAAATAGGGATGAAACACGTGGTCGAAGAACGAACGAACGAATAAGAACAACGAATAAACAAATAAGAACAACGAATAAGAACAGAGGAGGAAATGTTTTTATTTTTATTTTTTGAGTTGAGATTTTAAACAAGTAAGTATGGGGTGAAAGGACTGGGAAAAAACTGAGAGAACGAAAGTAATTGGAGCACAATCGATGGACCGCTGAGAGAAAAACAGCCTCAAGGTAGGACACAGTACAAGGCCTCAAAAGACGCGACACGAATTAACCGACGATTTTATATACAGGTATGAAAGATTAACACCGAGAATCCTCCTCGGGACACACCACAGGCACACCCACCGAAAGATAAATACAGTTTCGAAAAAACCACAATTGTGAACAATAATTACTTAACTTCGAAAACGTGAGAGCGTGGACAGCTTCGAAAAGACGTGACCTCGCCGACAAAGATCTCGCGAGATCTCCAACGTAATATCCTTACGTTTCCTTACGTAATATCAAAAACACCCGCTATATTCCATTGTTTTGATTCGTTTATTTCATCAAATCATGTTACATACATATACACACACCAACGTTTTGTTTTGTAATATGGTGCATTCGCAATGTGATTGCCATAAGTTGAAACAGCACATTAAGACTGCCCGA
Source organism: Myxine glutinosa (assembly GCF_964187855.1). Lineage (NCBI taxonomy): Eukaryota > Metazoa > Chordata > Myxini > Myxiniformes > Myxinidae > Myxine > Myxine glutinosa. The sequence continues at coordinate 147,798,157 of NC_136267.1, forward strand.
TTGAGTGTTATATGTTTTTTCCATAAACACAGAGATTGCAAGCAGCTAGTTGGAGTTTCATAACATCCAGTTATATAGATCAATCAAATTTGGTAACTTGAGACAGAACCCCATCTGTCTGTGCTAATATCAAATTAACTTTTAGCTCCTCATTAAATGTTTTCTTTTCCACCGAGCAATAATTTCATGTCATCAATTCTTAGGCAGATACAACATTAGGCTTTGGTCCCTTTATTAAAATGGTCCGTTTATGGAATAAAACAAGCTTAACTGCAACAAATCATTATCTTTTATCAGAGAAAATGTTCGTCCATTTTTTGTGGACAATATGCCTCAAGGCCCGCACAATCACCGTAAAGATTCTTCCACAACCTTTTCTTCCAGTGCACAAAATCGCTCCAACATTGCATTATATGTCTGAAACACAACAGTTCGGTGGGTTAAACGATTTGTCATCAAAATGGTGAAATTCATTCATTGCGGCCATCCATATATTGAGCAAGTGGAGGAAAAGTAGTATATTGAGAAAATGAGAGAAGGCAAAGGCATTGGGGAGAAAAGGGAAGGAGGTTTTGGATAAGATCTGAGTAAGGTGAGGGAAACGAAGAGAGGAATGAAACATATGGCGGAAGTCAAAAGTTCTGCCATTTTTAAATACAGGATATCAATTATTTTTGAAACAATGTTGCCATGAAGAGGTTCTGAAAAAGTGCATTTCTTTTACATTGGATAAATAATCTGTGCTGGTTAAATAATGACAGCATCTAACAATAAATTACATTTAACATTCTTGTAATTAGTGCTGCGAGAGAGCTCTTCCTGGAGCCGCAGACAAAGCGTGCATCTTGGCGGTGATGTCAGAGCATTCGTCTCAGGTTGGAGAATGGCTTTATTTATCATCATTGCTCATAACTGCATCCAATGATGACTCCAGTTTGTGCTTGGTGAGGCAGGAGATAATGTTCCATGTGGCAGGCAGAGCCTATCGCTCCCGGTACCACACAGAAAGGTCTGTATGGTTTGGATTGTATGGTCTGGTCAGAAAGGTCAGAAAGGTCTTGGTTCTGGTGCTCTCACCATTCACAGCTTGGAGTCGCAGTGTCACAAATATACATATGTGTGTATGTATGTATGTGTGTGTATATACAGTCACGTGAAAAAGTAAGTACACCCCATGTAAAGTTTTGACTTTTTCAACATATTTCAACATACAGCTATTTGATCTTCATTTCAATAACATTGAGAGATAAAGGTGATATAACATAACAAATATCATGAAACATTTACATTTTGTAGTCTATTGTATAATTTAAATAAACATAAATGCAAATTTCGCATGTGGAAAAAGTAAGTACACCCCTATATTTATCACTACTTCAAATACGTAAAATTAGAATCAGGTGCACTAGCTCAGGTGCAAATGATTAGAACATTGTTAGAGAGGATCTTGGAGGAACCTGTCTTATTTAAACCTCAGACATTTCGTTTGGTTTGCTCTTTGTTGTTGAAGTGTGCGGCGTCACCATACCGAGATCAAAAGAGCTCTCTGAGGCCTTCAGAAAGAAGGTTATAGATGCCTACGAGTCTGGGAAGGGATTTAAAAAGATCTCCAAACAATTTGAAATCAATTATCCGACTGTCATCATCAACAAGTGGAGAAGATTCCAAACAACTGCCAACTTGTTCAGGCCAGGCCGCCCCAGCAAGTTCAGCCCAAGAGCAGACCGCAAGATGCTGAAAGAAGTCTCTAATAACCCCAGAATGTCATCACGGGACCGACAGGTAGCTCTTGCCACTGTTGGTGTCAAAGTGCATGAGTCTACCATTAGAAAGAGGCTGCACAAATTTGATCTACATGGGAGGTGTGCCAGGATGAAACCTTTGCTGTCCAGAAAGAACATCAGGGCAAGACTAAAGTTTGCCAATGAACACCGAGGCAAAGACCAGCACTTCTGGAACAATGTGCTCTGGACAGATGAGTCAAAGGTAGAGCTATTTGGCCACAGTACCAGAAGACATGTTTGGCGAAAACCAAAGACAGCATTTCCCCACAAGAACCTGATACCAACTGTAAAGCATGGTGGTGGAAATATTATGTTTGGGGCAGCTTTGCTGCATCAGGGCCTGCGCAGCTCACCATCATATAATCCACTAACAACTCGGCGTCACCATACCGAGATCAAAAGAGCTCTCTGAGGCCTTCAGAAAGAAGGTTATAGATGCCTACGAGTCTGGGAAGGGATTTAAAAAGATCTCCAAACAATTTGAAATCAATTATCCGACTGTCATCATCAACAAGTGGAGAAGATTCCAAACAACTGCCAACTTGTTCAGGCCAGGCCGCCCCAGCAAGTTCAGCCCAAGAGCAGACCGCAAGATGCTGAAAGAAGTCTCTAATAACCCCAGAATGTCATCACGGGACCGACAGGTAGCTCTTGCCACTGTTGGTGTCAAAGTGCATGAGTCTACCATTAGAAAGAGGCTGCACAAATTTGATCTACATGGGAGGTGTGCCAGGATGAAACCTTTGCTGTCCAGAAAGAACATCAGGGCAAGACTAAAGTTTGCCAATGAACACCGAGGCAAAGACCAGCACTTCTGGAACAATGTGCTCTGGACAGATGAGTCAAAGGTAGAGCTATTTGGCCACAGTACCAGAAGACATGTTTGGCGAAAACCAAAGACAGCATTTCCCCACAAGAACCTGATACCAACTGTAAAGCATGGTGGTGGAAATATTATGTTTGGGGCAGCTTTGCTGCATCAGGGCCTGGGCAGCTCACCATCATATAATCCACTATGAATTCTTCATTGTACCAGAGGGTGCTTGAGGATAATGTGAGGCCATCTGTCGGAAAGTTGAAGCTCAACCAAAGGTGGACCTTGCAACATGACAATGACCCTAAACATACCAGTAAATCCACCAAGGAATGGCAGAAAATAAAGAAATGGAGGGTTCTGGAATGGCCATGTCAAAGCCCGGACCCATCGAGATGTTGTGGGGGGGATTTGAAACGTGCTGTGCATGCAAGAAACCCCTCAAACATCGGACAGCTGAAAGACTTCTGCATGGAGGAGTGGGCAAAAATTTCTCCCAGTCGATGTCAGAGACTGGTAGACAGTTATAAGAAACGCATACTCTAGGTTGTTTCTGCCAAAGGGGGCAATACCACATATTAGAGCCAAGGGTGTACTTACTTTTTCCACAGAAGGAAATGGCATCTCTGTTAATTTTTTGTTGAATAAATTATTGCAAAGTCAATTTCTCATTGTTTTTTGTTCAATTAGATCACCTTTATCTATAGATACTGTTTAAATGAAGATCAAATATTGATATGTCCACATATGTTAAAAAGATTTTAAAAAACATTTAATGGGGTGCACTTACTTTTTCCACATCTGAAATTTGCATTTATGTGTATTTAAATCATACAATGGACTACAAAATGTAAATGTTTCATGATATTTGTTATATGATATCACCTTTATCTATCAATATTGTTGAAATGAAGATCAAATAGCTGCATGTTGAAATATGTTGAAAAAGTCAAAACTTTACATGGGGTGTACTTACTTTTTCACGTGACTGTATATATATATGTATATATATATATATATATATCAGTCACTATGCGACCTTCATATCATCAGTGGGGAACCGCCAGCAAGGTGTCCCATACAGCTGCTGCTGCACCTTGCTGGGAGCGATAAGCACCGCCTGCCACGCGGTAACGTTATCTCTGGTATCCACTCATCATATGGAGTCGACCTGGTTGCGGTTGGGAGTTACTACTAATGGTATCTGTAATCTGGTTCTCCAACCTAATGAACGGACAACATGACGTCATCGCCATGCACGTCCGCCTTGCCTGCAAAGTTCCAGAGGAACCATCTAGCAGTGCGTCATTACGGATTATAAATACAGATACTGTCACAAGTGCATGCAAAACTCACAGTTACCGACCTGGTTTCGCCCTTGTTGGGGCTTCATCAGGGCAACGCAGTGAGGCTTTCCATACACTTGTAACTCTGTGGCCCTTTCGGTTTTTATATCAGTCACTATGCGACCTTCATATCATCAGTGGGGAACCGCCAGCAAGGTGGCCCATACAGCTGCTGCTGCACCTTGCTGGGAGCGATAAGCACCGCCTGCCACGCGGTAACGTTATCTCTGGTATCCACTCATCATATGGAGTCGACCTGGTTGCGGTTGGGAGTTACTACTAATGGTATCTGTAATCTGGTTCTCCAACCTAATGAGCGGACAACATGACGTCATCGTCCATGCACGTCCGCATATATATATATATATATATATATATATATATATATATATATATATATATATAAAACACAGTTTGTGTGTGTGTGTGTGTGTGTGTGTGTGTGTGTGTGTGTGTGTGTGTGTGTGTGTGTGTAATGTTACCGATAGACTCCTAAACGGAGAGGCTTACGTGCTTGATATTTGGCATAGACATGGTCATTGAGCCTGGGACGAACATGGCCGAACTCAAAATATTTGACGATCCATATTTTTTAATCATATTTACCTCAGCGCATTTCAGCGCACGGAATCAACGGAATCAGAGCAGGTGGGCGCTGATTCGCTAAGAGCGATCACGTGATGACGCTATGACGCTATGACGCTATGAACGCTATGACGCTATGAACGATATGACGCTATGAACGCTATGACGCTATGAACGCTATGACGCTATGACGCTATGAAAAAAAAAATCGCTATGACGCTATGACGCTATGAACGCTATGACGCTATGAACGATATGAACGCTATGACGCTGTGACGCTGTGAACGCTATGACGCTATGAAAAAAAAAATTGCTGTGACGCTATGAAACGCTATGACGCTATGAACGCTATGACGCAATGAAAAAACAAATCGCTCGCTTTACCAAGGGGCTCGCTCTCCCCCCGTTCCCCGCCCCTCCCCTTCCCCCTCCCTTCCCCTGCCCGACAATGCCGGGTACTTCTGCTAGTATATATATATATATACAGTGCATTCAGAAAGTATTCAGACCCCTTCACTTTTTTCACATTTTGTTATGTTGCAGCCTTATGCTGAAATCGTTTAAATTCATTTTTTCCCTCATCAATCGACACTCAATACCTCATAACGACAAAGAGAAAACAGGATTTTAGAAAGTTTTGCAAATTTATTAAAAAGAAAAAACGGAAATATCACATTGACATAAGTATTCATACCTTTTGCTATGACACTTGAAATTTAGCTCAGGTGCCTCCCATTTCTCTTGATCATCTTTGAGATGTTTCTACAGCTTGATTGGAGTCCACCTGTGGTAAATTCAATTGATTGGACATGATTTGGAAAGGCACACACCTGTCTATATAAGGTCTCACAGCTGACAATGCATATCAGAGCAAAAACCAAGCCATGAGGTCGAAGGAACTGCCTGCAGAGCTCAGAGACAGGATTGTGTCGAGGCACAGACATGAAAGCCTGCTTGGAGTTTGCAAAAAACCACTTAAAGGACTCTCAGACTGTGAGAAACAAGATTCTGTGGGCTTTCATGTGTCTTTCACTGAGGAGAGGCTTCCGTCTGGCCACTCTGCCATAAAGCCCAGATCGGTGGAGTGTTGCAGTGATGGTTGTCCTTCTGGAAGTTTCTCCCATCTCCACACAGGATCTCTGGAGCAGAGCCAGAGTGACCATCGGGTTCTTGATCACCTCTATTAGCAAGGCCCTTCTCCCCGGATTGCTCAGTTTGGCCGGGCGGCCAGCTCTAGGAAGAGTCCTGGTTGTTCCAAACTTCTTCCATTTAAGAATTATGGAGGCCACTGTGCTCTTAGGAACCTTCAATGCAGCAGAATTTTTTTCGTAGGCTTCCCCAGATCTGGGCCTCGACACAATCCTGTCTCTGAGCTCTGCAGGCAGTTCCTTCGACCTCATGGCTTGGTTTTTGCTCTGATATGCATTGTCAGCTGTGAGACCTTATATAGACAGGTGTGTGCCTTTCCAAATCATGTCCAATCAATTGAATTTACCACAGGTGGACTCCAATCAAGGTGTAGAAACATCTCAAAGATGATCAAGAGAAACGGGAGGCACCTGAGATAAATTTCAAGTGTCATAGCAAAGGGTCTGAATACTTATGTCAATGTGATATTTCAGTTTTTTCTTTTTAATAAATTTGCAAAACTTTCTAAAATCCTGATTTCTCTGTCATTATGGGGTATTGAGTGTAGATTGGTGAGGGAAAAAATGAACTTAAACGATTTCAGCATAAGGCTGCAACATAACAATGTACTTTCTAACATAACATACAATACAATACAATACATACAATACAATACAACATACATACAATACAATACATAACAATGTATGTACAACACAACAACATAACATAACAAAAATGTGAAAAAAGTGAAGGGGTCTGAATACTTTCTCAATGTGCTGGATATATATACAGACTTGGCATTTAATATGGAATATTTTTTTTGTGGGGGTGAATTTACTTTTCAAGATGACTTAGAACCAAAAGTTCATTGGAATTATGTTGAAATTATTCTAGATTTTGTTAATGTGACCTTTAAAAGAAACAAAAACCACATTTGACATTTCGAAGCAAATAAATTGATCCTTGAAAGTGATGTAAACTGATATCGAACTCAATTCACGGACAGTACTGTGTTAAACTTCTGTATGTTTTCCAGAAGTATCTCTTTATTTTGCACATTAGCCAGAAAGATTTTCAACAAAAACAAAAGCTAAATTATGACTGGGATTACGGACAGTAAAGTTACAGTTCAGTACTTCGTGTAACCCCCACGAGCATTCAGGAGAGCACGTACACGTTGAGGCATGCAGTTCACGAGATTTGCCAAGGCTTGGACAGGAATCGCTTGCCATGCAGTGACAATAGCCTGCTGCAATTCACGCACAGAGGCAGGCTGCTGGTCCAAGTTGTCGATTTGACACGTTAATTCTGCCCACAAGTTCTCTATCGGATTCATATTCGGGGACATGGCAGGCCCCTCCATATGCTCTACACCATGGTCAGCAAGAAAGTGTTGGATCATGCGAGCACGATGAGGCCGTGCATTGTCATCTTGGAAGACAAAGTTTCCTCGAAAGGCTGCACGAGCAAATGGAAGCAATGTTTCTTCCAGAATGACCCTGTACTTGAACTGGTTCAGGTTTCCATTCAGAACAACCAGGTCAGTTTTGCCCCCTGCATGAAAAGCAGCCCAAACGGTCACCCCACCACCTCCAGCTTGGACTCTTGGCACTATACAATCTTCGTTGTGGGCTTCATGCACTTGTCTGCGCACTCGGACGCGGCCATCTTGACGATAAACCAGAAATCTAGACTCGTCACTGAAGGTCACGTGATTCCAGTGTCCTGGCTGCCATTGACGGTGCTCTCTGGCCCACTGCAATCGGCGCTGGCTGTGTTGTCTGGTCAGGCGTGGCTTTCTCAGGGGACGCCTGGCACGATAGCCTGCTTGAACCAGTCGTTGGTTGACTAGCCTTCTGGATATAGGCACATTTGTCAGTTGCTGCCACTCAGCCCTAAGCCGATTAGCTGACTTGGTACGGCCATTGCAGACTAACCGGTGCAGCTGGCGATCATCTCTCCTTGTGGTTCTGCATGGACGTCCTGGCCTCGGTATTGGAGTAGGGACACCCCTCTGAACATTTCCTTTCAGGATCTTTGACACCTGACCTTGAGTGATGCCATACTGCCGAGCAATAGCACGCTGTTTCATGCCAGAATTTCGTAAAGCCACCACTCCATGACAAACAGCATTGTCAAGTTGACGGACCATCTCCAGAGGAAGCAGCAATAACTTTTGTAGACGTGCAGCAGTTGTTTTCCACTAATACAGAACGCAACAACCCTTATATACCCGATTGTGAAGCCAATCGTCAAATGTACCTGTCCTTACATTTTGTCACGCCCCCTGTGATATAATCCTGTTATTGACTTCTTGCTGCGAAAGACAATCAGTGACATGGTTCTTTCAACAAAGACATCACCGAAGGGTAAAAGAAACTCACCAGATTGATATACTGAGTTCAGAAAGTAAACCCAAGTCAAGAAAAAAAAAATATTCCATATTAAATGCCAAGTCTGTATATATATATCTTCCAGCCAAAAAAAGCAGCAACCAAGAAAAGCCACACAACACAAGGTAAGCACGGCAAGCTACACAGGGTAAGTCCTTTGCTATTTCAAACCCTTCTTGGCTTCCTCTAGCACTGCATATCTTCACAAGTAGCACATACATGAGAATACCAATGCTACATGCCCCACTCAGCTGCTTGGGAGCCTTGGTGATGCACGTTTCCAGTCTACATGTTCGCTGATTATTCGCTCACAAGTGATGAAACTAGCTGACCCTGGGCTGCCCGGGCTTGCTTCCACTTGCCTGGGCAAATCTTTGCTCAGTGATGACTGCTGCTGACCTCCACTGTGACTTGTGTAACATGCTAGCTGTATCTTACATAAGAACCTAGTTCACATTTCTCCACTCTTTACTTATTGCAAGCATGCTCCCAAGCATGTTCTCCACTCTTTACCACTTTATTACTTTGCTACCATTGTTAATATCAAAAACCTTTTTGATTTCCAAGTAAGTTGCCTTTACCCTAACACACAGGCAACTGACAACGCAGAAGTGTACACTATGTGCTCGCCTCGTATCCAAAGAACAAAGATGTGGAAAATATAGTGGTGAAGAAGAACGTTTGAATTAAACTTCAAAACTTATTGATCAAAAATGTGAAACATATATGCACAACATCTTCAAAACAAAATCCAGGTGAATATGAGAAGCAGTTTAGAACCGAGGGGCTGGGGGTTGTGGGAAAGTACTCAGATTGATCACAATCAACTATCTGCATGTAAATAAGTCTGCATGTAAATGCTTGAATGTACAAGGCATCAAATTATGTCACTACATTCTACTCTTTTCATGTTTTCTTGTGCCCAAAGTGCATTTGAAGTCACCAGCCGGTCCAAAACCAGTTCGCGATGGTGGAGTTAATTTGTGGTTGTAAAGTTCAAAACCAAGATGTTTTCTAACACCTTATTGATCAGCCACATAAACAAAGAAAAGGTTGAAGTTCTGCTTTGGAGACATTTGAAAATACACATGTGCCACGCTTTGAGAAGGAGGAACCCACGTGATAAACATCTACAGGAGAGATCGCAAACTGACAGCGAGACGATGGGAATAATAAACAGAAAGATGTTTGAACAAGAGGAATGGACTTGGGGAACTTTGATGATGAGTGGTCAACGAGCACAAACATGCTCGGTGGGAAGCACAAGTTTGGTCGGGCCTTACTTGCACTGCAGCAGGGTTTGGTTTGGCGGAGAGTTTGTGGGGAGCCGCCGTGCTGACAATATCGTGGAAGGACATTCCTTCACCAGAAAGCAAGCCTGTAGGTTGTGACGGGGGCAAACAGTTGTAATTTGAATTTCAGAAACAGAAAAATCTCCAAAGGATAGATAAACGTTCCGGATATCAATTAGGCCCACGTTTTACCACCTTTTCCCATTATAATCGCCCAATTATACCACCATGGAAAAATGGTATCAACTTTTATTAATAATTTCACTGAAAGCGCACTATTTGGACTGCGCTCAACAACTTTAAATACCATTGAGCAAAGGTATGGAAATATATTGGTGAGATTGAAATGGCTGCGGCATGGTCAGCTGTTTTAGATCAAGAAGTATGCTGGCATGTTTTCATTGTCCTTAAGTGATCCATGTCTGCAGCAGCTACTTGGTTTCTCTTTCTCACTTCTATGATCTATGTTATTCTCCTGTCTGAAGTCAGATTTCCATTGCAGTTGGGAAATATGCTCATGATATGCACATGCTGGGAACCACAATTACCTTCGCTGACATTTTGTCTTTTTTTCCGATTTCTTCTGCCATTTTTACTCGTACCTCTAACTTTCTCTTCCTAATGTTTTTTGGTATAAATGGTCGAGGCTCGTGCAAGAGCTGGAGCAGAATGGAAGGGAAAAAATGGAAAGGGGTAAACAATAGCAGCAGAGTAGATGTGACAGCGAGATCTGCGCGAGGGGAAGAAAGACACATGGGGGCGAATAAGCTGAAAACAAGCTGAATGAAACGCAGCAAGAAGAGGAAGGTGAAGGCAGGAATGAAACAGCAAATGAACAAACCAACCAACAGCTAAGGAGGAGGGTGGGGGAGGGGAGGGGAGGAAATCATAATAACTTGAAAAAATGGGTGCATGGGAATGGGGCTAATTTGGGGTAAAATAGATCATGAGTATAGATGGGGGTCTTGAAGTGATGGAGGGAAGAATGGGACTGAACAGACTTGGGAAGTTGGTTCCACAGGTGAGAGAAAAGAGGAACAAATGAGAGGTGACCTGTGGTCTTGGAATTTGGGACTTCAATAAGAAGATATACACCCCCCCCCCCCCCCCCCCCGCCTTCCCATGCCTCCTCCACCCAAGCCCTCTCCCTCCCACAGATCTCCCGATGTCCCTGTTCTCTGCTGTTGTAGTTATGTGCTTCCCTCTCTCTCCCCATCTTGTCTCCCGCTCCCTTTATTGTGTTTTGTGTGTCCGTTTTTTTTTTTTGTGATTAGCTCTTACACGAGCCTCGATCTTGTATACAAAAAAAAAAAAAAGGGTTACTAGTGGTCCTTGTGCAGCCTGTAGATGGTGGTTGCATCATTTTCTGGGGGGTGCGGCTACCGCTGATGCAATGACCTCTCTATAACCAGTCATCTGACACTCATTTCGCCTACCTCAGAAGGATGACAGGCTGTCAAACCACCTGGTGTTAATTCAACGGTGGTAGGTGCTCAAACTCAAGACCCTAACATCTCAAACCAGCCACCTTAACCATTAAGCCAACACCAGGCTTAGATGGTTACTGGCAGACTGTGTGTGCTCTGAAGAAAGATCGGAGGAACAGAGCCAAGAGAGGGAAGTGGTTCCAAGACCAAAATCGAGGTGGTAGAATGTGTTGTGAGAGTAACACAGTAACACTCTGCGATGTTAGAGTAACAGGCCTAGACACTCAGCTTCTTCACAGGAGATCCCAATGATTTTGAGGGTCTTGCTTTCTACGGTATCAAGAAGGGCAAGGTGTGTTGAGGGCAGGGGGACCAACCCAAGGGGGAGAGCAGTACTCCATCAAGCTGCAAATTAAGGTCTTTAGGTTGTCACAAGTCTAGATTGGCCAAGGAAAGACCTTACACAACAAAGGATGCCCAGTCAGTAGCTGGCTTTGGAGGCCATCTTGGAAATATGATCTGCCCAAGAAAGATGATGTCTGATGGTGGGGCCCAGAGGTAGTCGTCTTTATGAAGTAGTCTTTATGGTCCTTTCAGGGAGACAGGGTGAGTTTGTGTGATTTGTCGGGGTTGAGAGACATATTCCAAGTGTTTTGCCAACTCCTGATTATATCAATGTCTGCAGAGAGGGAAGAGGCTGCTACCTGCCTGTTTGAAGGATGAGAGATGATATGACAGAGGGTGGACTTATCAGCAAAGAGATAATCATGATTTTCCACAGAATCAGGAAGATCATTGATGAAGATGAGGAACAACACTGAGCCGAAAACACTGCCTTGGAGAACTCCAGCCTTGACAGGGAGAGGAGATGAGAGAACCCCCTTAAGAGCTACACACTGACTATGGATTGGGGGTGGAGGAATTGAGTGATCCATGTGAGTAGTTGGCCTTGGGTGCCATAGCAGAGAGTTTGGAGATAAAGGCAGGGTGCCAGACTGTATCAAATGCTCTATGTCCAGAGAGATGGCCGTGATCTCATGTCTGAGATTGAGGGCTTCCATCCATTGTTGGGAGAGTTGGAGCAGCATGTCCAGGGTAGAATGACCAGGTCTGAAACCGAACTAACGATCTGAGATCAGGCGATTGAAGAAAGGAATAATTTGATGTTAATTGCAATGACAGATTGCATTATCCTGCTTATAATATTGGAAGACAGACTTCAGACAGAGAAGAAGACAGACCTCAGGATTGGGATGGCAATGATGATTAAAGGCTTGAAGAAAGCCAACGCTACCTGAGGCACTAGTTTAGGAGTCATCCAGAGGTGGAGAACCGGGAGTATGGGAGAAAGGTGTTTGGAAGCAAGTATGTGGGACGACTGAACATTTTAAAATTGTGGTTTTAAAAGGTTTAAAATTTATGGAGTGAGAGGGGAGGAAGAAGAAGAATGCAGTAGAGAAATGAAAGTTTGGGACTGAATTAATTAATAATGAGTTAAGAATGGATGATGATGATGATTGATATTTAATTATTAAAATGTGAGGTTGTTTTGAGAAGGAAGAAAGGAAAAAGGGAAATGTTTTGAAGCATGTTAGAAAGGGACAATAACGCGGGAAAAATTTAGCGAGACATGCGTGAGGAGGAGGGCCTACCAAATACGTGGTCAACAAAAAGTAAGATAGACAAAGAAAACATGAGGTAAAGAACATTTTGGGGGTTTTTTAATATTTTTATCGAACAGAATGTATAAGGAAGTAATTAACGTGAGAGTGATCAACAATGGGGCAGAGGGGATGGAGAGGTGGTGAGTGTATATGGGAAACAGTTGGAAAAACAAAATCGGTAGGCCCAAAACAATCCAAGCCTGAGACCCAGGAACAAAATAAATAGAATGAGCACAAAAATATATGGGAGTGAGCACTCAATAGGAAGAACAATCGACACAAACAGAGGACATATAATCGACGCCAGCACAGACTAATCCGGAACGATTACTTAACTTTATGGAAACTGATCACTCGGAGGAGGTGTTAATTGTAGGTGTTTGTAGGTGGTGACTGATTAGTCACCAGACTAATCCGGAACGATTACTTAACTTTATGGAAACTGATCACTCGGAGGACCAACAGCAACCATGACCAGGAAACCGGGACAACATACCTTCATTTCTACCTTCATTTACCTTCATTTCCCTACATCCTTTCCTTTCTATGTTTGCCAGTAAGCTCTTTTGTTGTTCTAGTACCCTTGCATTCTTGGTGGCCTTTTAGACATTTGGAGGACTTCTCCTCTAGACCTTCCTCTAGAATGTCCTCTAGACATTTAGAGGACTTCTCCTCTAGACCTTGTTCTTGAGTCGGACTCAAGTCGCATTTTAAAAAATTACTCGATTCCAATGGGGACTTGGGATACTGAAGGGTTAACACAACCCAGGAGTCGAACACTTGTGACGATGCATCCGATATGCGATGTGTGATGGTACATCTAGCTGAATGTTTTGCTTGATTCAAGCTCAACAGCATTGTATTGTAGGTGAAGGACAGGTAGTCTATTGGCAATGCACTGCATGGATACAACGTACTTCATGGAACCGATATTTCTGTTCTCGGACATTTGTGGACACACTGGGCATTGCAAGTTTAATTTTAATTAATCGCTGCCTTTTTTATTTCACTTTTCTTCTTTATTTTCACTTTCTTTCTATTTCACTTTATTTCACACAAAAGTAATTCTTCACTTTCTGTAGATACTTTCTGGTTTTTATTTTTCCCCCCCAACTCCTTATTTTGGTTTTTTGTGCCATCTCTTCCCAAGTATGTGATACATTTCAGGGTAGGTTTGCATTTCCCACCGAGTGATGTCTGAAAAAGTACTTTAGACTGGCAGTAGGAAATTGACTCACCAAATCTAGCTTGATAAGCAGCTCCGAGACAAGCGGAGTTGGTTGTCTCCAATGTGTACACAGGGACATCAAAAACGTCGGCCAACACCTGGTATGGACAAAGATGTATAAAGTAGGTATGTCGCAATTAAAACAAAGTACAGTGTGGAAATTTTAAACAGGGTGAACATAATTCCTGTCCAGTGTGCTTGGACAGAGATTGTTGAATTTTACATAGAACAGGTTGAAAAGATAAAAGAGCAAATGCAAATTTAAATATTTGCAATCCACGTTTCTGATGAGTTGATGCCATTTAAGGTCAGCATCAATGTGTACACTGTCACTCAGATGGCCGTTAAAATCGGCATCCAGTCTGCTGCCATGAGTTGGTGGACGTTAAAGATCCAACATTGCCCTTCTTATTAAGAGTAGATGAGTTATCGCTGGCACCCTGAAGAAATTACAAATGATTGATCTAACCTACAGTGAAGGGGAGGGGCATTGAGAAGGAATTTGCAATTTGGCCAGGGTACCTGCTATAAAAAACAGTGGCACAGCCACACCCCCACAAGCTGATGATGCTTCTCACAGCCATGTGCTGCATACAAAAGAACAAGAATAGCTAGTACACTCTGCACCATTAAACTCCGAACATGTAGGATTGATAATGTAATTGTTGAAGGACTGGTCCAGCATTCATTTCAAAGTGCTTTTATGGCACAATGGATGTGCAGAACACCTGATTGCACATTTCCACGCAGCTATAGTATTGCTTCTTGCAATAATCGTTCAGCACGTGCAATTTATGCACCCTCAGGTTTTTAGAGGCGTTCTCAGGAAATTTGCAACAGTCTATCCGAGACACGAGACACCACCAACACCAAAAGAAAGACACCGATTACATTTTAGGAGTTGCGGAAGGCGAGAAGACGAGGCCATTTCATCGGGTTCGAAGCTCGTTTATTCGTACAGAAATCTCCAGCACACTAAACGCGAACGGAAGTGGTAGAGCTTTTATAAAGCCAAAACCCTCTTCGGAGGGCGTGGCTCGACAACCGCGCGTGCGTCACTTCCACACAACCAAAAGCCCCACAGGCCCGTGCACGTGGATTATGACCAAACATAAGGTAACCGTCACATGCGAATAAGTTAACCGTCACATGCGAATAAGTTAACCGCGACATGCGAATAAGGTAACCGCTACATACGCCCCCCCAGAATGCACTCCCACGGGCATGTACGTAGTTCGCAGGCGCGCTCGGCAGTGCCGAGAAGGCTCGAGCAGTGCTCGGCCTCGGTACGCGCGAAAAAACGCCGCCGTGGGGTTGAGCCGACCGAGGGGCTGGTCAAGGCCTCGGAGGAGGCTGCCGAGGTTCCTCGCAGGCCTCCCAAGGCTTCAGGGTAGGAGTAGTAGTTGCGCGAGTTGTGAGCAGTAGTGCGCGCTAAGGTAACGAAGCAGCCGAGCCGCCAACGTCAGTGCGCGCGCAAGAGATGAGCAGCAGTGCCACCCACATCTCGTAACTGCGTTCCTTCGGAGGGTCCTGGAGCAGGCTCGCCCCTCTGTTCGTAGAGGAGGAGCTGAGTGCGGTGCGCGAACCACATGGCCGCTCGTCGTTTCCGAAACTCCGGCAGTTCGATCGAAACTGCATTCGAAACCGCGCCCGCATCCGTTCGGGAGAAGCCGAGGTCACCAGTTTAGGTGGCTTCCCTGGCCAGGGCGCACTTGCCGTGTTCGTTTGCAGCCCCCGAATCCGTTCGGGGGCAGCCGGGGTCACCAGTTTAGGAGTTGCGGAAGGCGAGAAGACGAGGCCATTTCGTAGGGTTCGAAGCTCGTTTATTCGTACAGAAATCTCCAGCACACTAAACGCGAATGGAAGTGGTACAGCTTTTATAAAGCCAAAACCCTCTTCGGAGGGCGTGGCTCCACAACCGCGCGTGCGTCACTTCCACACAACCAAAAGCCCCACAGGCCCGTGCATGTGGATTATGACCAAACATAAGGTAACCGTCACATGCGAATAAGTTAACCGCGACATGCGAATAAGTTAACCGCGACATGCGAATAAGGTAACCGCTACAACATGCTTGTATACATCCACCAGGCTGAACAGTCTACATTTTGTATCCCACAACAACAACAACATGCATTTTAAGGCCATTTTCCCTGCTAGAGCGGGGGTTAGCCTTGCGGTCCCCATGACAATCTTCTCCATTTTACCTATTTTCTGCATCTCTCCTTGTTAACCCCCTTGCCCGCATTTCTTCTTTCACCATCTTTAGCCAAGTCTTTCTCGGTCTTCCCCGTCCTCTACTTCCTTCTACATTCATTTCCATCACTCTTCTCAACCAGTCACTTTCATCCTTCCTCAACACATGACCAAACCATCTCAACCTGTTCCTCTTCACAGCATTAATCACAGGCTCTATTCCCATCATTTTTCGCAATTCATCATTTGTCTTCCTCTCTCTCAACGATACTCCGCACATCCACCGAACCATTCGCATTTCCACCATTTCCACCCTTTCCAGCCTTCGGTGCTGCTCTACATTCATTACCCATGTCTCGCTCCCATAAATCATAACACTTCTCACACATGCGGCATACACCTTTCCCTTCAGCTTCAGCGACACTCCCCTCCTCGTCAGCACGCCACTCAGTTCCCGAAACTTCTTCCATGCAAATCTCACTCTCGCAACCGTTGCCGAAAAGAAATGGCAAAAATAAATGATCCCACTGATAGGCCGAAACCAGATCTTCACTAAAAGCTAATCAATTTGTCCTTGTCACATATCCAACTGTCTGCCAAGTTTCGTCAAAATCCGTCCATATCTTTTTGAGATATCCTATTCACAGTCAGACAGAACAGTAGACAGATAGACAAACAAACAGGGGTGAAAATATAACCTCTGTCCACCTTCGGTCATGGAGGTCACAATGCATTACAAGACCACGTCTGTCAGAAAATGACAGGAATCAAATTATTGGACATTTTCAACCAGCATCTTCCATTAGTTATATTGCAAGCCTCTTTAACATAAGGAGTGGAACTGTTTCCGACAATAGCAGAAGTTATGAAGCCACGAGTTCAACATGAGATATGCCAAGAAGTGGACATCGCAGGATAACGACTTCCGCTCAAGATTGATACATTCGCATGACCCATCGACACAATCGTTTTCAAACTGCCCAGAATACTGCAAACACTCCCTGGACCTCAAGATAGGTTTCAACACCGTGTTGAGGCGTCTCCGTGATGTAGGGATCGTACTCATGATCCCTTTCAGCGTCCAAAACTTACACGGCAACACCATCCAAGCATGCTTGCAGTGGTTAAATCAGCATGTCCGATGGACACAGAGGCAGTGGGCAAGTGCTATGTTCAGTGACGAATCCACGTTTCTCCTTGAAAAGCAGGATAACCATACACAGGTGTTGAGAAGACGCAATGAGCGAAAGGCTCCAATCTGTGTCCAGGACGCCACAAATATTACACGTGGAAGTTTCATGATGTGGGGTTGTATTGCTGAAATCTTTCACACCAACTTGATCAATATCCATGGCAATCTGATGGCAGATTGACACATTAATGATATTTTACAGCAACAAGTGTTGTTTCCCCTTCAACAACATGGTCCAGGAATCATCTTTACTAGCCGAAACCTGTGGAACATCCACGGAAGGGAGGATGTGGTGTATGGATAGAGTGTACCATTATGGATGGCATCGGGGATTTGCTTGTCCGAGTAAGAGTTAGGAAGAAAGATGAGAATGAAGAGTGTGTATATGAACAACGATCGCCGACACCGGCACAAATGCATGCTCTGGATTGTCCACTCAGTGGACGGCTTGCTTTCGCCTTCGACTGTCCAATCAGCGGACGGCTCGCTTCGCCTTCGCCCAGCAGACGCCAATACGATGGCGTCGTAAGATGGCGTCGTATCGGCAATTAATCGGATGCTTTTGGGCCCCAACGTCGGCTAATTCAGATTTTTCGAGTATGTCTGTACGTGATAAACAAAGAGCGCGGTTCGTAGATCGTAAATCCATTAGTGCCGTGGGCATCGGGTCACTGGGTGCGGCGTAAAAGGGATAACAAAGTCGAGTCCTTACGCTATTATTATATAGATGCACAATAACGCTCCAGCTCACCTGACAATTCGAACAAGGAATGCTCTTGTTAACTTCAAAGTTAACGTCATGACCCTGGCTAGAACATACAATTGAACATCTCTGGGATTTCATCAATCGTCACATTCAAACCTTGCCACAGACCCTCGATGACCTGGAACAGGATTGATTCTGGCGTGGATTGTCATTCCCCAAGATCAGGTTTGAGTGCTCACGTGGTCAATGCGACGAAGGTGCAATGCAGTGATTGCTGCCAAATGTGGACATACCTGGTATTAAGATTGTTACTTCCACGTTGGATCCCCACATGAAAACATTCGCAATGATGCAGCATCACGTGATTAGGTCACAATGAAATGGACATGTAATTATTTAATATTTATCTGTCAGAGGTTTGCACCTCATTCACAGATTCACAGGAAACATGTCTGGTAAAAACGAAAAACTGGAATATCAAACAAACTGAGATTAACCAATCGTTTCATTCAATATTATGGAGAAACTAGTGACCATGATAAAACAGTCTCAGTATCGTGACATCATCATAAATGTGACAATTTGTGAAAATAATGCACATCATTCACAATTACTGGCTATTATTGTTCATTTCAAACCAATATTAATCTCAATTTACTGCAATTCTAGTATTCAGTGCTCGTTACAAAAATATCTCATCTACAGTACTCATGATGAGACACATTTTCAAATCAATTCCACAGTTCACAAATGAACATCATGCCAAGATGTTGATGTAAGCCAAGTTCCAAGCAATTTTGTCTTACCCAGTGTGAAAGGAATTTATTCAGGCCTGTGTATGCCGATAGAGTTAAATGATACTTTGTCTGCAATCTAAAACTATGAACGAGACAGAGAATTAAACAAGCGTGGCGCCTAGGTCCCCCGTCGGTGAAGTGATGTGAGTTGACAAAGTGAAAGACGCAAGGCGGCCATCTTGGAATTTGACGTGGCGACCCAATTTTCAATAGGGTTCTTCCTTATGCGTAGATACACCCACACACCAGATTAGAAGTTAGTCGTTCGTTTATTTCTCAAGATATTTCGCTCACAAGGTTCAGACATATACAGTGCATTCAGAAAGTATTCAGCCCAACTTCACTTTTTTCACATTTTGTTATGTTGCAGCCTTATGCTGAAATCGTTTAAATTCATTTTTTCCCTCATCAATCTACACTCAATACCCCATAACGACAAAGAGAAAACAGGATTTTAGAAAGTTTTGCAAATTTATTAAAAATAAAAAACTGAAATATCACATTTGCATAAGTATTCAGACCTTTTGCTATGACACTTGAAATTTAGGCTCAGGTGCCTCCCATTTCTCTTGATCATCTTTGAGATTTTTTTTTGTACACCGCTCCTTTCCTATGCCACCTCCAGGCATTGCAAATCGTCATTGCCGGGCACCGAAGGGGGCTCGGCAGTGACGCACGCTGAAAGAGAGTACTCAGTTTTCACTCTGGTTTCTTGTTGTACACCGCTCCTTTCCTATGCCATCTCCAGGCATTGCAAATCGTCATTGCCGGGCACCAAAGGGGGCTCGGCAGTGACGCACGCTGAAAGAGAGTACTCAGTTTTCACTCTGGTTTCTTGTTTGTTTGTTGTACACCGCACCTTTCCTATGCCATCTCCAGGCATTGCAAATCGTCATTGCTGGGCACCGAAGGGGGCTCGGCAGTGACGCACGCTGAAAGAGAGTACTCAGTTTTCACTCTGGTTGATTTCTTGTTTTCTTTCTTTCTTGGTTGTCCGGACGATATCTCAGCCATCCTTTGAGCTAGGAAGCTGAAATTTCGGCACAGTAGTGAGCAAGTCCTTTGTCAAATACGGTATTTTTTGTTTTTTGAATAATCAATTAATTGAGGAGTTATTTAATTATTAGCGTTTAATTAAGTACTTATTTAATTAATTAAATTTCATTTATCTTCTGACCATTATTAACTCAGGCACCTTTTGAGTTAGGAAGCTGATATTTGGACATGCCAATGACCAGGTGATTTGGCTGCAAAGGATATTTTTGATTTATTAATTAATCAATTAATCGATTAATTATTTAATTATTCGATTAATGACAAAAAAATTTTTTTTTTTTAAGTTACAGATTCTGATGAAATAGTGGTAGTTTATGTGTTCTCTGACCAAATTGATTAATAATTTAATTTTTTTATGATTATTATTTATTTATTTTCATTATTAATCATTTATTTATTTTCTTTCTCATTTGGCCAATATCTCAGGCACCTTTTGAGCTGGGAAGCTAATATTTGGACATGAGTGACCAAGTGATGTGGCTATCAAGGATATTTTTGATTTATTGATTAATCATTTCATCTATTAAGTATTTATTGATTAATCGATTAATTATTTATTGAGTAATCAATTAATTATTTAATTTTTTATAAATGACTTATTTAATTAAATTTCTAAAAGATACATCTTCGGATGAAGCACTACTGGTTTAGTTATGCGATTAGCCAATTGATTATGAAAATATTTTGTGATAATCTTTTATTGATTTTAATTATACAATTAATCAATCAATTAGTGTACACCTCTCCCTCCCAATGCAGCCTCAATGAGCTGCACTGCGGTATTGCCGGGCGCCGGAGGCGCCCCGGCAATGCCGCGCTGCAGCATATTTAATTATTTGGCATGGGGCGGTGTACTTTGAATGTATGTGTACTTGTTGTACACCGCTCCTTTCCTATGCCATCTCCAGGCATTGCAAATCGTCATTGCCGGGCACCAAAGGGGGCTCGGCAGTGACGCACGCTGAAAGAGAGTACTCAGTTTTCACTCTGGTTTCTTTCTTGTTTGTTTTCTTGTTTGTTTTCTTTCTTGTTTGCTTTCTTGGTTGTCCGGACGATATCTCAGCCATCCTTTGAGCTAGGAAGCTGAAATTTCGGCACAGTAGTGAGCAAGTCCTTTGTCAAATACGGTATTTTTTGTTTTTTGAATAATCAATTAATTGAGGAGTTATTTAATTATTAGCGTTTAATTAAGTACTTATTTAATTAATAAAATTTCATTTATCTTCTGACCATTATTAACTCAGGCACCTTTTGAGTTAGGAAGCTGATATTTGGACATGCCAATGACCAGGTGATTTGGCTGCAAAGGATATTTTTGATTTATTAATTAATCAATTAATCGATTAATTATTTAATTATTCGATTAATGACAAAAAATTTTTTTTTTTTTAAGTTACAGATTCTGATGAAATAGTGGTAGTTTATGTGTTCTCTGACCAAATTGATTAATAATTTAATTTTTTTATGATTATTATTTATTTATTTTCATTATTAATCATTTATTTATTTTCTTTCTCATTTGGCCAATATCTCAGGCACCTTTTGAGCTGGGAAGCTAATATTTGGACATGAGTGACCAAGTGATGTGGCTATCAAGGATATTTTTGATTTATTGATTAATCATTTCATCTATTAAGTATTTATTGATTAATCGATTAATTATTTATTGAGTAATCAATTAATTATTTAATTTTTTATAAATGACTTATTTAATTAAATTTCTAAAAGATACATCTTCGGATGAAGCACTACTGGTTTAGTTATGCGATTAGCCAATTGATTATGAAAATATTTTGTGATAATCTTTTATTGATTTTAATTATACAATTAATCAATCAATTAGTGTACACCTCTCCCTCCCAATGCAGCCTCAATGAGCTGCACTGCGGTATTGCCGGGCGCCGGAGGCGCCCCGGCAATGCCGCGCTGCAGCATATTTAATTATTTGGCATGGGGCGGTGTACTTTGAATGTATGTGTACTTGTTTTCTTTCTTTCTTGTTTGTTTTCTTTCTTGGTTGTCCGGACGATATCTCAGCCATCCTTTGAGCTAGGAAGCTGAAATTTCGGCACAGTCGTGAGCAAGTCCTTTGTCAAATACGGTATTTTTTGTTTTTTGAATAATCAATTAATTGAGGAGTTATTTAATTATTAGCGTTTAATTAAGTACTTATTTAATTAATTAAATTTCATTTCTCTTCTGACCATTATTAACTCAGGCACCTTTTGAGTTAGGAAGCTGATATTTGGACATGCCAATGACCAGGTGATTTGGCTGCAAAGGATATTTTTGATTTATTAATTAATCAATTAATCGATTAATTATTTAATTATTCGATTAATGACCCAAAAAAATTTTTTTTTTAAGTTACAGATTCTGATGAAATAGTGGTAGTTTATGTGTTCTCTGACCAAATTGATTAATAATTTAATTTTTTTATGATTATTATTTATTTATTTTCATTATTAATCATTTATTTATTTTCTTTCTCATTTGGCCAATATCTCAGGCACCTTTTGAGCTGGGAAGCTAATATTTGGACATAAGTGACCAAGTGATGTGGCTATCAAGGATATTTTTGATTTATTGATTAATCATTTCATCTATTAATTATTTATTGATTAATCGATTAATTATTTATTGAGTAATCAATTAATTATTTAATTTTTTATAAATGACTTATTTAATTAAATTTCTAAAAGATACATCTTCGGATGAAGCACTAGTGGTTTAGTTATGCGATTAGCCAATTGATTATGAAAATATTTTGTGATAATCTTTTATTGATTTTAATTATACAATTAATCAATCAATTAGTGTACACCTCTCCCTCCCAATGCAGCCTCAATGAGCTGCACTGCGGTATTGCCGGGCGCCGGAGGCGCCCCGGCAATGCCGCGCTGCAGCATATTTAATTATTTGGCATGGGGCGGTGTACTTTGAATGTATGTGTACTTGTTGTACACCGCTCCTTTCCTATGCCATCTCCAGGCATTGCAAATCGTCATTGCTGGGCACCGAAGGGGGCTCGGCAGTGACGCACGCTGAAAGAGAGTACTCAGTTTTCACTCTGGTTTCTTGTTTGTTTTCTTGCTTTCTTTCTTGTTTGTTTGTTTTCTTTCTTGGTTGTCCGGACGATATCTCAGCCATCCTTTGAGCTAGGAAGCTGAAATTTCGGCACAGTAGTGAGCAAGTCCTTTGTCAAATACGGTATTTTTTTTTTTTTGATTAATCAATAAATTAAGGAGTTATTTAATTATTAGCGATTAATTAAGTTCTTATTTAATTAATTAAATTTCCTTTCTCTTCTGACCATTAACTCAGGCACCTTTTGAGTTAGGAAGCTGATATTTGGACATGCCAATGACCAGGTGATTTGGCTGCAAATGATATTTTTGATTTATTAATTAATCAATTAATCGATTAATTATTTAATTATTCGATTAATGACAAAAAAATTTTTTTTTTTTAAAGTTACAGATTCTGATGAAATAGTGGTAGTTTATGTGTTCTCTGACCAAATTGATTAATAATTTAATTTTTTTATGATTATTATTTATTTATATTCATTATTAATCATTTATTTATTTTCTTTCTCATTTGGCCAATATCTCAGGCACCTTTTGAGCTGGGAAGCTAATATTTGGACATGAGTGACCAAGTGATGTGGCTATCAAGGATATTTTTGATTTATTGATTAATCATTTCATCTATTAATTATTTATTGATTAATCGATTAATTATTTATTGAGTAATCAATGAATTTTTTATAAATGACTTATTTAATTAAATTTCTAAAAGATACATCTTCGGATGAAGCACCAGTGGTTTAGTTATGCGATTAGCCAATTGATTATGAAAATATTTTGTGATAATCTTTTATTGATTTTAATTATACAATTAATCAATCAATTAGTGTACACCTCTCCCTCCCAATGCAGCCTCAATGAGCTGCACTGCGGTATTGCCGGGCGCCGGAGGCGCCCCGGCAATGCCGCGCTGCAGCATATTTAATTATTTGGCATGGGGCGGTGTACTTTGAATGTATGTGTACTTGTTTGTTTTCTTGTTTGTTTTCTTTCTTGTTTTCTTGGTTGTCCGGGCGATATCTCAGCCATCCTTTGAGCTAGGAAGCTGAAATTTCGGCACAGTAGTGAGCAAGTCCTTTGTCAAATACGGTATTTTTTGTTTTTTGAATAATCAATTAATTGAGGAGTTATTTAATTATTAGCGTTTAATTAAGTACTTATTTAATTAATTAAATTTCATTTCTCTTCTGACCATTATTAACTCAGGCACCTTTTGAGTTAGGAAGCTGATATTTGGACATGCCAATGACCAGGTGATTTGGCTGCAAAGGATATTTTTGATTTATTAATTAATCAATTAATCGATTAATTATTTAATTATTCGATTAATGACAAAAAATTTTTTTTTTTTAAAGTTACAGATTCTGATGAAATAGTGGTAGTTTATGTGTTCTCTGACCAAATTGATTAATAATTTAATTTTTTTATGATTATTATTTATTTATTTTCATTATTAATCATTTATTTATTTTCTTTCTCATTTGGCCAATATCTCAGGCACCTTTTGAGCTGGGAAGCTAATATTTGGACATGAGTGACCAAGTGATGTGGCTATCAAGGATATTTTTGATTTATTGATTAATCATTTCATCTATTAATTATTTATTGATTAATCGATTAATTATTTATTGAGTAATCAATTAATTATTTAATTTTTTATAAATGACTTATTTAATTAAATTTCTAAAAGATACATCTTCGGATGAAGCACTAGTGGTTTAGTTATGCGATTAGCCAATTGATTATGAAAATATTTTGTGATAATCTTTTATTGATTTTAATTATACAATTAATCAATCAATTAGTGTACACCTCTCCCTCCCAATGCAGCCTCAATGAGCTGCACTGCGGTATTGCCGGGCGCCAGAGGCGCCCCGGCAATGCCGCGCTGCAGCATATTTAATTATTTGGCATGGGGCGGTGTACTTTGAATGTATTTGTACTTGTTTTTTTTTTTTTTTGTATGCTGAATCGAGGCTCGTGAAAGAGCTAACATTTACTTCACAAACAAATCAACCAGACAAACAAAATATATAAAAAGAGGGAGCGGAAGACAAGATGGGGAGAGAAGGGGAGGCACACAAACACAACATTTGAGAGCAGGGAGATGTGTGGAAGGGAGAGGGCTTGGGGGGAGGAGGCGTGGGAAGGGGGGGGGGGGGGGGAGGGAGAAGTATAAAACACAAGGACACCAAGGACTTCCAGGACAGAAGTTGGTATTTCAAAAAAGTGGATTTGGGGTGAAATTAGCGGGGGTAGAAAAGATCAAGGTTTTGGATGGGGGAAGATAAGAGACGGTGGTGAGCAACTGTTTTAAAGACCTGGAGGGTGGAGTGGGATTGAAGAGAGTGAGGGAGTTTGTTCCAGAGGCGGGAGAAAAGAGGAATGAAGGAGTGAAGGTGAGCGGAGAGTCTTGATTTTGGCAGTTTAACCATAAGAGGGTTGCAGGCAGATCTTGTGCGACCTGTAGGAATATTTGCGGGACAGAGCCCAGAGAGAGCTGGGGGGGCAAGGCCAGAGAGGAGTCGGTAGAAGACGGAAAGACCACCAACCTGCCTGCGGTGAGTGAGTGAGAGGCATTTGGAGTTAGCTTCATCGCGGGAGATTCCAATGATTCTGAATGCTTTGGTTTCAACAGCGTGAAGACGAGCTAGGTGTGAGGCAGGAGCACCGGCCCAGAGGGGAGAACAGTATTCCATTGAGCTGCAGATGAAAGCCTTGTATGTGGTGAGGAGCTCAGGTGTGCCAAGGAAGGACTTCGCACGACGGAGGATGCCCAGTCGGCGACTGGCTTTGGAGGCCAGATTTGAAATGTGGTTTTCCCAGGAAAGATCATGGCAGATAGTGAGATCCAAAAGTTTGAGTGACAGAACTTCTTGGAGAGGATTATTCAGAAAGTGGATGGGAGGGTTGTCCAGTCGGTCTTTTCGGAGAGACATCGTAAGAGTGTGAGATTTGTCAGGATTGAAAGACATGTTCCACTTGTTTGCCCAGTCTGTGATTTTGTCCAGGTCTGCAGAGAGTGAGGAGGCTGCAGACTGCCGATCTGAGGGATGAAGAATGGAGCGACAGAGAGTAGAGTCATCAGCAAAGAGATAGAGAGGATTTTCAAGAGAGTCAGAGAGATCATTGATGAAGACCAGAAAAAGCACAGGGCCCAGAACACTGCCTTGGGGAACTCCAGCCTGAACAGGAAGAGGAGATGAGAGAAACCCATTCAGGGCCACATGTTGACTACGACTAGAGAGGAAGTCCGCCAGCCATGCGTGGAGATTTCCATGGATACCACAGGAGGAGAGTTTGGTGAGCAGAGCGGGGTGCCAGACCGTATCGAAGGCACGTGATATGTCAAGGGAGACTGCTCTAGTTTCCTGTTTGGCATTGAGGACCTCCATCCATTGTTGAGAAAGCAGAAGCAGCATGTCCAGAGTAGAGTGTCCAGGTCTGAAACCAAATTGATGATCAGAGATCAAGCCATTGGAGAAGAGGAAAGATTTCATATCTGAAGCAATGATGGATTCCATGACTTTGCTGATAATTGGGAGAAGGCTGATTGGTCTGTAGTTGCTGGGATCTGTTTTTGCACCTTTTTTGTGCAAAGCGGTGATGTTGCCAGATTTCCAAGCAGGTGGAAGATGACCTTGAGAAAAAGAGAGGGTGAAGAGAACAGAGAGAGGGAGTGAAAGAGCGGAAGAACAGGATTTTAGGACCCGTGGGCTGATGCCGTCAGGTCCAGTTGCAGAATCAGAGTGGAGGGTTGACAGCAACTTTTCCACCTTGTCAGGAGGAAAGGACACAGAGTCCAGGAGCAGCTGGGTACGACTGGGTACGGTGGGTACAGAGAGGGATGGGTTTGGGACACAGGATTTAGAGGCAAACACAGAGTTGAGGCATTCAGCTTTTTCACGTGCGGAGTCAGCCGTGTGGCCATTTGAGGTGAGGGAGGGGATGGAGGTCGACACAATCCACAGAATCTTGTTTCTCACAGTCTAAGAGTCCTTTAGGTGCTTTTTTGCAAACTCCAAGCGGGCTTTCATGTGTCTTTCACTGAGGAGAGGCTTCCATCTGGCCACTCTGCCATAAAGCCCAGATCGGTGGAGTGTGGCAGTGATGGTTGTCCTTCTGGAAGTTTCTCCCATCTCCACACAGGATCTCTGGAGCTCAGCCAGAGTGACTATCGGGTTCTTGGTCACCTCTCTTACCAAGGCCCTTCTCCCCCGATTGCTCAGTTTGGCCGGGCGGCCAGCTCTAGGAAGAGTCCTGGTTGTTCCAAACTTCTTCCATTTAAGAATTATGGAGGCCACTGTGCTCTTGGGAACCTTCAATGCAGCAGAAATTTTTTTGTGGGCTTCCCCAGATCTGTGCCTCGACACAATCCTGTCTCTGAGCTCTGCAGGCAGTTCCTTCGACCTCATGGCTTGGTTTTTGCTCTGATATGCATTGTCAGCTGTGAGACCTTATATAGACAGGTGTGTGCCTTTCCAAATCATGTCCAATCAATTGAATTTACCACAGGTGGACTCCAATCAATGTGTAGAAACATCTCAAAGATGATCAAGCGAAATGGGAGGCACCTGACCTAAATTTCAAGTGTCATAGCAAAGGGTCTGAATACTTATGTAAATGTGATATTTCAGTTTTTTCTTTTTAATAAATTTGCAAAACTTTCTAAAATCCTGTTTTCTCTTTGTCATTATGGGGTATTGAGTGTAGATTGATGAGGGGAAAAAAAAGAAGAATTTAAACGATTTCAGCATAAGGCTGCAACATAACAAAATGTGAAAAAAGTGAAGGGGACTGAATACTTTCTGAATGCACTGTATATGGTGGCGGTCATCTTGGATTTTGACATGGGTTGCACCCACACACCAAATTAGAATTTGGTCCTTCGCTTACGCATGCACGCACGCACGCACGCACACACGGACGGAGGGGAAAACCATAGTCCCCCTTTCGCTCCGCGGTGCGACGGGGGACAAAAATGCAAAGCCTTGTTGGGATGTATAGATTTGGTTAGATCTGAGAATGAACGATCCATGATAAAGTAGATCTCTGTGTGGACTCACATACCCAACGACACATGGAACGATGGCAGTAGTCTCTCTTATTTCTTGGGAAATGGAAAGACTAACAGGGATATACAGAACCTGCCTCTCATAATGGCATTGACAATGGGTGCTTATTAGCTCCCGTTGGACTTAGTCTGAAACGGGGGCTTATGGATTTGGTTTCGTCCTTCTGTCCGTCCGTGCGTCTGTGCGTCCACAACCATATCATGGACATGTATGAACCAATTGTGTCCATACTTGGTACAAAGACAATACATGATGGTGTACATATGCACATCAGCCTGGTATTGGCTTAGCGGTTAGGGCGCAGGCTTGGGATCCTAGGATCCTGGGTTCGAATCCCGGTCGATGGCTGAATTAACGCCAGGGGGGTTGACTCAGCCTGTCGTCCTTCCGAGGTCGGCAAATTGAGTACCAGCTTGCTGGGATGAATGATCCCGGTGTGTACCCCGATTTAGAATAGGTACACCGTATCCCTGTGTGTCGTAAGAGGCAACTAAAGGGTTGGGGTCAGGAAGGGCATCCAGCCATAAAAACATTGCCTCAAAAAGGGAACCATGATGATTGTCATGGGGCCCGCAAGGCTAACCCCCGCTCTAGCAGTGAAAATTGCCTTAAAAAAGGGAATTTTAAAAAGGGTACATATGCACATCATTTTGTTTCGCGATGCGATCAAAGATGGCCGATCAAAGATGGCTGATTGGCGGCCATTTTAGTTGTAAGAAAACCAGATGATGAATACGTCCTCAACCATTTCTCGGACATGCATTTTCCGATGTTGTTCAAACTTGGCACACAGATAATGAATGATGGGTTACATATGCACGTCATTTTTTTCAAGGTCAGATCCATGATGGCTGACTGGCGGCCATTTCTCGGACATGCATGAACCGATTTTCTTCAAACTTGGCACAAAGACAATACATGAGTATACATATGGAGAAAAATTTGTTTTGTCAACTGACCAAAGATGGCCGACTGACAGCCTTTAACATTAACTCCATACAGCAAAATTACTAAAACCACAGTGGGGGCTATGACATTTTATGTCTTTTTCTTCTTGTTTAGTAAGCAAATTGATGCGGATCAAACTGATCAACTATACAATAATATTTCGGTAATTTTCCGTTTTAAAGTGAGTGAGAAGGAGGAGTGGAGGAGTCGATGATTTGAATGAAAAATAGATGGAATCACACTCTGATAGAAGAGATCCTTGTAATTAACCAGCGCTTTATGAATCGATGATAACGAAGTAGATTACTGTGAATTTCAAAAAAAAAAAGTCCAACAATCAATCTCATTTTATAATGAGCTCATTTAGAGTTCCATCAATGTCGTGTAAAGGCAACAAATGTTTCAATGTCGCTACCAAAAGGTGTACCTCTTATTTGACATTACATCACACGAAAGACGGAATTTTTTTATTAGGAACTTAAATGATGAACAGGGCCAAACGTTTTCCTAAAAAATAGGTTTACCTGAACAAAAATAAAAAGCCAAGTCACCTGCAAGATGTCTGCATTGCAAGAAGCACCACCTGTTGCTAGAATTCGACTTTGAGGCACTGAAAGGAGAAATACACACAAGTATGCAAAACGTTAACCAATGCATGCTATGCACACTATATGCACACACTGTTTGTGCCAAGCTCAATGTTTGAAGGAAAGAAATAATTCTCGTCACTGGGGACAGGTACTTTTGATAGTTAAGTAGAACTATGTTCCACGGAAAACCCTCCCTTTGTTTGGGCAGTGTATAGGCAATTAGTATAGTATTAATAAGTCATTGCGGTACGATTTATGATCTTCAACAATAAAAGTCCTTCTTGACCATGGGAGATAACATTGTGGGTTCTGAAATAATACACCGCTTTAATAATGAACGTTAGTTAGTACAGTATTATTGGCCTATATGTAATGTGTCGTTGGAAGACCCATGACGCGTGTGCTTTCGATATGATTTTAACAATCGCTTTGTTTGTGTTTCACACTGAATGTAGAACGCAAAGGTAGAACATGGCGATCGTGGTATATGATATATTTTAACCTCCAGTAACTTTGTAGTCACTATGAAGAGATTAGTGTTAGGATTAGACCTACTATAATATTAACGTTACGTTAACATTGTTAGAAAAATGCTGTTACTATAAAGAAACCGAGGCTAATTCCTTACTCCCGTGGTTATCAGTACCTTACACCGCTTATTATCGATCCATGAACCATACACCGCTTCAATCCAGTAACTTTGCATTCACGACATTGTGATTAAAGTGTTATGGTTATATTTACTATCATTATTAACGTTATTATTATTATTATTACTGTTATGAAAACGATACTATTGTAGCGTTATGTTTATGGGGGTAGGTGAAAGAATACTGTAGGAAAGGTAGCACTGTATAATTATAGTATGGACCGTGGACGCGTAGGAGAAATGTCGATGAACTTAAGTAGGGAAACTGTAGCTTAACCCTTTGAGTACGGATGATGTCCAGTGCAGCAACCCGCGAAAAAGTTTTGTGTACAGAAGACGTTACTACACGTCATCGACTATACCTATAAATAGATTGTCAGTACGTGGTTGTACGTATTAACCCTTAGAGTACGTGGTTGCATTCCCGTACCAAAATGCCAAATTAATCCCGTACTGGGGGTATTTTTTATCAAAAAAAAAAATCCCGTACTCAATGGGGTTAAGATTGATGTGTCTTCACATGGGGGGAGAAGCAGTGCTAAATAGCTATAGGGACGAAGGCTAATTTCCCCCAGAACGTGATTTTTCTCTCTGTAATTCTTCCCCTCACGTTTTTGCTGACAAGGCCGGCCATGCAAACGCTGCCTTAAACAACAACAACCGCCAACTGCAAGCAAACAGGTTCCCGGACTAAGCCCTGCCCAAAGGACCTAATAGGCAAAAGCCCGCCCACGAGAGGCGGAGAAATGGGCGGTCAAGGAAAGCCATGAGGCCATGCCACGAGGGATGTGATTCGACCGTGGGATGTGGGCGGGGTGAACTGGGAGACGAATGAGACGATTGGCTCTCAGGAGTGAAGAAGAAGAGTCTCTTGTTCTTTCTCAGAGAAGACGCTGGCCATTTTTTCTTGGTTGTGTTGGTGCGATTCCTGTGAAAGCGTTGGGGGAATTTTGCCTTTTGGAGTGCACAATGTCCTTCAATGAGCAGCTACCTGTTTTTACACATTTGTTGGTTTTTACTGCATTGCCACAACTGGATAGGGAAATAGTCTTCAGGACTCGCCTCCTGCCTGTGGATCCGAAAAGTGCACGGCGCTTTCGGGCTGTCGCCATTTTTGGAACGCTTCCAGCGTGAGTGGCTACATTGAGCTTCAACAACCGCCAAGCTCCTAAAAGGACTTATTGGGACCAGGTAAGTGCAGAAAGGGGATTTCTTTTTATTGTCATTAACTTTTCCCCGTGTGCGTGTTCGAGACTGCGTGGAGGTACCTTGGTTAGGAAATTAATTTATCTCAGCCTTTATTTCGATATTTTCATTCTTTCATTTATTTACATTAAAATTATTATTGTTGAATTTTCTTGGTCATGTTTGTATGTTTTGTGGGTTCAGGAATAAACCCGTGTGTTTCATCAGATAAACGTCTCGCAGCCTCCATCTCGCGTGCGCTCATAACCACCATATTCGGGAGGTCACCACAGGAGTAAAAACGTTCAGGTATACGTCATCTGGCAGTCTTCATCGCCGGTGACAGGACAGTATTAAGAAACCTGGGCTAATTTGTCTGAAGCGGCCTGAAGGCACGAAGCCTAAAGCCTATACGCACTTTGTCGTTGGCAGACCCGTAACGTCTATGTTTTCGATATTTGATGGTCATTTTAACAATCAGTTTGTTTGTGTTTCACACTGAATGAAATACGTAAAGGTTGAGCATGGCGATTGTGATATATGACGTGTTCGGCCTGAACGGCATATAAATTAAAATGGCGGTCGGTGGAATCATCATAGACGTAATGACATAGCGTGATAGACGGACACAAAGCTGCCACTACTTTAATATATGGATGATAAGTTTAATGTAGTTATTATGGCATAATGTAATGAGTATAGCGTCCATTCTGTTAAGTCTGGGAGGTCGGCGGTTTGAACCCGGCAGTCAAACCAAAGACTTAAAAAAGGTACGTGCTGCTTCTTTACTAGACGCTCTGCATTTGCATATGATAGAACAGAGACAAACAACCATACCTTGGCAGCCATTGTGTAGGCTCAATGGGCCTAATGATTTCCTCCTGGATTGAAGTCTCCTTGTAAGGGAGTGCATATTATTATCATTTTTGATAAAGGATTATCTATTTAATAAATTATTTAATAAGAAGCAGACCCCTATATTAAATTAATAGGTGACTTTCGAAATGATATGTGAATGCTAAATATATAATATCACAATCTGTGCCTGGGGAATGGCATTCCACACCCGGATCAGCTCATTTAAACATGTAGGTTCTGAGGCTGTCTTAGCAAGGTTCGACCGCAATGATCAACAAATACGCCAGAGTTGTTCAATTTGATTTAAATCTGGCAAGATAGGTGTCATGACATTAATGCTGTCATTGACAAGAACATTCCTTGTTTGAATGGCCCTGTGAAAGGGAGCATTATCGTGCATAAAAAAATATTCGTGGGCCAGATTGTTGAAGGGTACACAACACCTGTTGCTGAAATATCTCATTAATCGATCTGATATCAGATTGCCATGGCTACGGATCATATTGGTGCGAAAGGTGTCTGCAATATCACTGCACATCATGCTACTTCCACATCCAAAATTTGCAGTTTCCTGGACACAGACTGGGCCTCATCTCTCATTGCGTCTTCTGTAGACCCTTGAAAGGCCATCATGCCTTTCAAGGAGAAATCTGAA
This sequence comes from Myxine glutinosa, assembly GCF_964187855.1. NCBI lineage: Eukaryota > Metazoa > Chordata > Myxini > Myxiniformes > Myxinidae > Myxine > Myxine glutinosa. The sequence continues at coordinate 147,830,817 of NC_136267.1, forward strand.
TTAGTTACTGAACACAACACTTGCCCATTGCATCCATGTCCAAGAGATGTGTAAATTGGGCTGAGACGCTGAAGTAGGATGATAAACATAGATCACTGCATCACATAGACGCTTCGACATTGTGTTGACAATTACCTTGCGAGGTCCAGTGTGTGTGTTTGCAGTACTCTGACCAGTTAGAAACTGATTGTGTAGATTGGTCATGCAAATGTATCAATCTTAAGCAGGAGTCGTTGTCCTGGGACATCCACTTCTTGGCATATATTTTATTGATCCAGTGGCTTGATAACACCTTCTGAGGTCATAAGCAGTTCCTCAGCTCACTTTAAAGGGTCTTGGAACATGGCTAATCTAAGACCCTACTTGAAGGTGTCCAATGATTTGATTCCTCTAATTTGCTGATGGACATGGTATTTTAATGGATTGTTAAAGAATGTAATCTTTTTTTTTTTGATGATTCATGTACTGGTGTCTGAGAAAGACCGTTGCAAATTTGCTCAGAATGCCTCGTGTCACCTTCAAAAACCTCAAGGTGCATGAGTTGCTCGTGCTGATCGATTATTGCATGAGGCAATTATGTTACATGGAATCTTGCAATCAGGTGTTCTGCACATCCCTCGTGCCAAAAAGGCACTTGGAATTAATACTGGAACAGTTCTTCAACAATTGCATTACCAATTATACTTGTTTGTCCCTTTTTATATGGCAGAGAGAGTATGTATGTATGTGCATTCACACATAAATGCAGCATGCCTGCACACCCGACTTCCCCTACCGCAACTCTACGCTTCTCCCTCTCTCTGAATAACATAATTTGAGTGTCTTTCCGTAACCCACTACATTACCCAAATTAGCATTCGCAATGGAATTCCTGACAAGTTCACAAGACGACTTTATAATATACTGGACTCGTAAAGATCTATTCTTAGACATTGTATTATTTTTACCGTGTACATAAAATGCTCGAGATGATTTTAAAAGCAGCAAAACAATAAAATTAAAATAAAACAAAACAAATAAAACTCTGGAACTCTTTTCCTTCCCATGTCTTTCCAAACACTTATGATCTTCCCCTTTTCAAAAAGCAGATTTTCTGCTTTCTCAAAAACTCTTAGACTATTCTCTCCTTCTTTACTTTTCTATCAATGCAGCTCTTCTATGTTATTTAGCGTCTGGGCCTCACCAGTTGTGGAGGATCCACCAATAACTGACAGACCAATAACTGACTGACTGATTGAATAACTGACCAATAACTGAAAGGCAGGACAGACAATTTATGAGTGAGGGAAAGAAAAAACAACGGTACTCTGAATATGTCAAGTGAGATTTGACAGAATGCTCGTCTCTGTGAATGCGTTCCGCATTGGTGAACAAAATAAATAATGGATTTCAACAATTAAAAGTTTATAATAATATGTTTACTGCCGTGGGAAATGATGTTTGGCTCAGGTTATGAGCGCCAGTCATTGGGCAGAGCAAAATAAGGCTTCCGACACTCAAAACGTCAACTGCTCATTTTCCACAGTGGTAAACGTGCTCTTCTGAACCGTTTAGTTGATAAAAAGCTGTATTATGCTCTTTAAACGTTACATTATTTGCCTTCAGCGCATCTTCGATTTGGAAACACGCACAAGACACATAAATCGAGCAAAGCTATTTACCCTGTGAACATGACGAGTGTTTGATTACATAAGTGTTACAAGGGCGACAATGGCTGCCAGTGTCAATAAACGTCTTCATGCTGCAAGGGTACTTACTCCCTGCATAAACATACCATTTTAAGGAATTATGCCGAGGTCCTCTGCTAAAGTGTTGTATTCTTGTCCTCAAAAAACAATCTAATACAATGCATCAACCTTCGACTTGTCCAAACAGCTCCACCAGAGATGCCCATGGCTTGCTCAAAGAGTGCCATTTCAGCTGTAATTGTGTGGATGGATGAACTACTGATATTGATCATCTACTGAGTTGGGCTGAATCTACAAAAGCATGTCATCACGTGGTCCACACTCAGACGGGGACATCGGCCATAATGACCAAAATTGTTACTTTAAAAAGTTGAAAGATGTATTTCTATATTAAGTGCCACATCATCATGTTATCGTGTTGTACTCGTAGTTTATATTTTATTTCTGCAATGTAATCATTTACTGGCGAATGATGTCGCTCTATTGTACGTTCCAATGCAGTGTAAATCGCGTGTGCGCTGTAAACAACATGTGTGGTGTAAACGGCGTGTGTGATGATGATTATTGATTGATGATTCTGATCATGCTGATGATTATTGTCCTGAACAAATATTTGTGGAAAAGTGTATTCAAAACAAAAGCTCAGAGTAAATAAAATATAAAAACCAATAAAATGCTCCATAAAAAAATGGCAATAACATCCTTGTGCTCTTCTTAATTTTCTAAGACTTATGGAAGATTTTCCAGTTGTAGACAAACAAAAATGACAGACACATATAGACAGACAGACAAACAGACAAACACAGCTGTTGACATTGGAGGAAGTTACTGCCCAGAACACACTTGGTGCCGTTGGCGTCATCCAGCAGACACGGGTGACAATATCAGGGACATTTTCCGATGTTTTTTCATCTTTTTTCTTTCAATCATGCCTGTGGTGCAATTACATCAAAATTGTCTCTTTTTCTTGAAATAATGGGTGTGGTTGAAAAAATGGGTGTGGTCCATCGGATGGATGGGTGTGGTCCATCGGATGGGTGTGGTGAAATCATGGGTGTGGTCAATTGGATGGACGGGTGTGCTGAAATCACGGTTGTGGTCCATCGGATGGGTGTGGTGAAATCATGGGCGTGGTCAATCAGATGGACGGGTGTGGTGAAATCACGGTTGTGGTCCATCAGATGGGTGTGGTGAAATCATGGGCGTGGTCAATCAGATGGATGGGTGTGGTGAAATCACGGTTGTGGTTCATTGGATGGGTGTGGTGAAATCATGGGTGTGGTCCATTGGATGGGTGTGGCTCCATCATGGGTGTGGTCCATCGGATGGGTGTGGTGAAATCATGGGTGTGGTCCATCAGATGGGTGTGGCTCCATCATGGGTGTGGTCCATCCAATGGGTGTGGCTCCATCATGGATGTGGTCCATCCGATGGGTGTGGCTCCATCATGGGTGTGGTCCATCGGATGGGTATGGTGCCGACGGTAAGATTCAGGGACAGACGGGGGTGGAGGGGACAAATTCACCAAAGCCCGCACCGACGTTGCTCGTCCACACCGAGCGGGGGTGTGGGGTGCGGGATGCGAGGGGTGCTCTAGCGAAGGTGCGCGGTACGATGCATGGTGCAGAGCGTGTCATCTAATGGTGGTGGTGCTTTTCCATCGGCAGTCAACGGCGGGTGTTTTAGAGAGAAGTCTTCTTCCCCAAGGAATGCCAACCCATGGAGTTTATCCATGCTCTATCCTATAAATGCTGAGCGTCAAGCGAGGAAATTGCACGTACCATTTTTTAAATTCTTCGGTATGACTCGGTGACATCCCAGACTCAGAGCGGACGCTTTAACCACAATGGCACTGCATTTGGTTAACTGCACCCACTTGTTTTCAATAAATATTCAGAAATTATACACCCATGATAAATTAGTTTGAGACGTGAATGGTACAGTGCATGTGGGTAAGATTAGGTAATCAACCTTAAATAAATTGGGGCAAATGAAGGCACAAAAGAATGCGCTTTATGTCATGGTATTTGTACCATCCCAATGTTGAGGAACAGAAAAACCTGCCATGGGAATTTCCCTGATAATTTCCCATCCACCTGCCATCGTCTCCTTAACCTGACCATCAACTCTCCTCACATAAACCCTGCTTCGTTCTCATGCAAAACCAGTATCCACTGCAATCCAATCAACAACACATTCTTCCTACTTTATTCCATCAAGCTTCCTTTTACGTGTTCCAGCCGGATTACTCAGTCTTCACTTTATCCCATGAAACAAACCAGTTACGAGAAATCTGTACCGTGTTGACAACTGCTTTCTATAACATGCTAAGCTGACATGAATCATTGTTTCGACGAACAAGCGGAGTGTTTTGCTCATGAGACACTGGACATTATAATAAATTGCTTTTTTACAACTTACGCAAACAGTAGCCCAACTTCTCAGCATGAATTCGTTTAGACAGAAATTGCCCTTCAATTAAAGAGCGGATTTCCACAGTTCTGCTGAATTCGGAGATCTTGAACACATGGACATGGAAATGCAAGGAGGGGGGAATGAGGGGTCTGAAGAATAACAATTATTCTTGAGCAACAAGTTGAACTAATGGATAAAACAATACAAGCTCTGCACAAAAATATGGATTCCGGTTTTAGTTTGGAAGAGTTTTGAAAGATTTAATGCTTACATAATAAAGTTGAAACATTTTGCCTTGCAGCTTTCATAAAATCCAAATTATACATCAGAACAACTCACACAGCATTATAGTAAGGGCATTTTATGAGATATTTCACAAATCTGTTAACTAAATTGTTACCAAAAAATTTCTTCACCAATATGTTTGTAAAGGTGTGTAATAACATGTGTTAAAATGTTGAAGGTCAACTCCCGTGGGAAACCCAGAAAAAAAGTTGTTGAATTCGGGTACCGAAAAATCATTTTCGAGAATTTTTATTTTTTTAAATCGGCCCTTAAGTAACTTATGAGGGGTAAAATAAGGGTTTTTCATGATTCTGAGTTGATTGTTAACATTTATATTTCACCACAGACACTCCTTTGTGGAAAAATAATTTCTAAATATATCTCATTGTCTACTTTGCAGGACATGGAGTCTAGCAATATGGATGAAGACGTTACTCCACCTGTGCTCAATTGCTTCATCTGTGCACGCTCGGATACACCAGCTGAAAGGCTCATACAGGCAACTCCAAAGGGATACTCAACTTTATTGAAACAAGCAGAAACTGTCGAAAATGTTACTGTTGTGGAACGTATGAAGGAGGCTCAAAAGGAAGGAAAACTGAGGTACCACCAGAAGTGTAAAAATGATCTGTACAACAACTTTGTTGCAACCACCAAGAAGTCAGCTCAAGCATAAAAGGCAGAGAAAGAGTCATCAAAGTTGAAGAGAAGACGCACTAGTGAGTTCAGTTCATCAACTGGCTGCAGTTCTAGAAGATCACAGTCAGTTGACCTCCTGCATAAGGATGTATGATCAAATCGGAAGATCAAAGGTCACTATAGCGACCCCAGCGCGCCGTATGCACTCTTTCAGAGTGATGAAGATGGTGTTGAGGTCATTAGGGTCTCCTTCAATAACTGGGAGGAACTCGATCTGTGTGCTCTGCTTTGCATCATTAGCATGGATTCTCTTCATCCAGCCATTCCAGTTGGAGTGTGGGAACTCAGGATCGTTGGCTTTGATCACCCACCCCGCTGCCCAGAGTGTGTCACCTGGAGTGAGGAGTGGCTGATCATGAGCCAGGGAGGAGGAAAGCTCAGCGAGGGGGAGAAACATGATCACGTTCGTTCCTATCTGTTTCCTGTTCGTAAATGGAATAATCTTTACTTCAGTTCCTCTCAGGATCTTAGCTTTGTCGAGTGCCTTCAACTTCACCCGGGGGAAAGCTGCTGTTGTCTGTGGATCTGGCAAAGGTGGTGCTGGAGAGGTGACTTCGATCCAACCCATTGAGTTTTTGAGGGAGTGTTTCCGTGAATAGAGACAATGTTTAAATCTATATTGTCTCCAACAAACTGAGTGACTGCATTGTTTGTTTCCCCAACCTCCATAAAGACCACCTGATCATTACTTGACAATTCACTTTCACTGGCTGGCACTTTGGCTGTCATCACTGATTGATCCTCAAGCGCAGCATCAACCGCAACCTCATCATTGATCTGTTCATCGGTTTCCTCCACAATGGTGTCAGGAGTGCCAGAAGTATCTGGAACATCATCTCCACTCCTACTATTAAGGAAGCAGTATTTGTAGTTTTGTGTCTCCGTGTAAGACTCAGTGTATCCCAGCCGGTGGAACTTGTTGAGCATCCATTTTGACCCAAATCTATGATCAAGTTGTATGGCAAGCCCCATTTGGTGTGGCAATACTCCAGACCGAGGTCGACAGGCCTTAATAAAATTCTGCCCCCAAACGGCAACTCTTTAGTCTGTCTTGACAATCGGTCTCAAGAACATCTGAAGGCTTGCAGGAACAAGTGTCAGCTGACTATCGATGTCAGTCATACTGTGTGTGGTGGGGTATGACTTTGGACCTAAATCAATCAAGGCAATATCATTGGATATGAACTTGAGTGCCGTCTTTATGATCTGAGTCTTCTCATCTCCATGGTCAAGATTAGCATGTTTCTCTCGCAGAATATTGTCGGTGCCATCTTTGAGACAGAGTACATCTGCCCTTCTTTCCTGTGTTGTGAAATACAAGGTGTCTTCGTATTTCTCTAGAAGTTTTATCTTTAGCCAATGCTTTGAATAAGAAAGGCTCTTCTCTGGTGACTGATCAAACTCCTGCAGCTTTTCATGGACTTGGTCCATGTTCATTACCCCATGCTCTAATTCTGAGTCTAACCATTCGCAGAATTCAATAAAAACTGCCTCTCGCTCCTCATCAATACTCCTCTGTCCTCTCTTCCTTTTTCCTTCCTCATCAGTCTTGGACAAACTGTCACCTCTCGCAAACATAAGTTTGCATCGCAAATGGTACAGTGTTTCTTCTGCTACCAAGTCGTTGATCCCTTCCAGGCGTCCAGTGACTTCAGTGCCCCAGTCATCCCCGCGACTCCGTGCTGTCTTCAGCAAGCTTGCCTTCAGTGTATCTGCAGTCAAATTATCTGGCACTCTGTATTTCTTTCTAGCTTGTGCTGGATTATTTTTGTAGAGCTGGGCTGGTTGGTTGCAAAGAATGCATACATCCTTATACAGGAGGTCAACTGACTGTGATCTTCTAGAACTGCAGCCAGTTGATGAACTGAACTCACAAGTAGTGCGTCTTCTCTTCAACTTTGATGACTCTTTCTCTGCCTTTGATGCTTGAGCTGACTTCTTGGTGGTTGCAACAAAGTTGTTGTACAGATCATTTTTACACTTCTGGTGGTACCTCAGTTTTCCTTCCTTTTGAGCCTCCTTCATACGTTCCACAACAGTAACATTTTCGACAGTTTCTGCTTGTTTCAATAAAGTTGAGTATCCCTTTGGAGTTGCCTGTATGAGCCTTTCAGCTGGTGTATCCGAGCGTGCACAGATGAAGCAATTGAGCACAGGTGGAGTAACGTCTTCATCCATATTGCTAGACTCCATGTCCTGCAAAGTAGAAAATGAGATATATTTAGAAATTATTTTTCCACAAAGGAGTGTCTGTGGTGAAATATAAATGTTAACAATCAACTCAGAATCATGAAAAACCCTTATTTGACCCCTCATAAGTTACTTAAGGGCCGATTAAAAAAAATAAAAATTCTCGAAAATAATTTTTCGGTACCCGAATTCAACAGCTTTTTTTCTGGGTTTCCCACGGGAGTTGACCTTCAACATTTTAACACATGTTATTACACACCTTTACAAACATATTGGTGAAGAAATTTTTTGGTAACAATTTAGTTAACAGATTTTCATATGTTTCCCTTACTATTGCAGTGAAATATATTGTCTGGGAACTCGTTCTTGAAATTCCAACTCGATTGCGACTCAAATATTTACTTTTGGACTTGGGGTAACTTCCGCCGTCACGAAATAACTAAATAACGAAGGCAGTTCGTGTTACTGGGGTAGGAAGTCTCAATAGACTTTTATAGAGCTTCATACTTAACTCAATTTTTATCCATCTTGCCCTGAAAAGCATAAATACTCGCAGCCTCCACAGCCTAAATCTCACTGATTTAAATGTATTCTTTAGCCTGGTGTTGGCTTAGCGGTTAGGGTGCCGGCTTGGGATCCTAGGATCCTGGGTTCGAATCATGGTCGATCGCTGAATTAACACCAGGGGGGTTGACTCAGCCTGTCATCCTTCTGAGGTCAGCAAATTGAGTACCAGCTTGCTGGGATGATGTGTGCCAGTGTGTACCTTGATTTAGAATAGGTACACCGTATCCCTGTGCATCGTAAGAGGCGACCAAGGGTTGGCGTCAGGAAGGGCATCCGGCCATAAAAACATTGCCTCAAACAGGGAACCATGATTGTCATGGGGCCCGCAAGGCTAACCCCCGCTCTATTGGGGAAAAATGGCCTTAAAACGATCATTCATTCTAAATGTATTCTTTCCCACATCGAATCGGCATCTGGGTTTAAATAACTTGTGAGAATCACCTCTTGGGATTTTCGTGTTAGCTTGGAAGATGTTGTTGCTTTGATTGCTGCATGGCCCTTTAACAGTTTAAAGACTTCCATTAGGTCCTCTCTACGTGGTCGGCATTCCGTTGTGGTCAGGCTCAGTGCTGACAATCTCGATTCATCATCCATGTTTTCCATCACTTCACCAATTTGATCACCCACCTTTGTACACCCACAATCACCCACAATCTATCTATCTATAATTCCAGTAATCTCTGTGTGTATGTTTGTATGTTTGTATGTTTGTATGTCTGTATGTCTGTGACCGCTGTTTCTCGACAACCACGGGTCCGATATACTTGAAACTTGCCAGGTATATTGCTGGGGACCCGAGGATGTGCCTTTTCAAGGTTTCATATTAATCGGAGAAGTAGTTACCGAGCTATGTCCAAAAAACGATTCAACCAATCAGAGAGCAGCGAGCTATCACGTGTGCCGAACGTGGCGAACAGACTCTGCCTCGGACGGCACATTTGAGAGCGTATTCATTTATTTCACGTTGGAAAACTATGTTGCCGTTAAACTATGTTTTAAAACTAATTAAAACTAATTTGCGATTCATCGTAACTGCGATTTGCGACCTTCCGGACAGTGAAGACTGCACTTCCGGCAGCCAATCACAGAACGCGTTGTTGCGTAGGCGTGGCCGATGTGAGAGCGAGCCGAGCCGAGCGCGTGCGCCATTACGGTTCGTAATTCGATTTCTTCCGGAGAAAATAATAATTTCTCGATTTCTTATGCGCATTATTTCTCCCAATTCAGTCAGAGCGAAGGGCGGAAGCGAAGAGCGTTGTTTTTTTTGTTTACGGGCGTACGGGCGTACGGGCGGGGTAGAGCGTACGGGTAGCGTTTTTTTTTTTTTTTTGGCAAGGAACGGGCACCCACGTACGGGCATGCCCTAGTATTTAAAAATGAAGCCGCCATGCTTGGGAATGAGGGATCCAAGTGTGGCTGGAGTAGTTCCTGAAAACGTCTTCGTGATGAACTTATCTCTGTTGACAATGACCTTACATATCAATCCCAGAACTTGGTTTGCCTTTCTGACTGCATCACTCATGGTTTGCCTTGGTTTGCCACAATGAGTGGATGATGTATTGTAACACCAAGGTCCTTCTCTTCCGATCTCTGTTCTCTCCTTGCCCAAGAAGTATGAGTAGTTCTCGTTGTTAAAACCCATGTGGATACATTTACATCCTTTCAGCATTGAAAAGCATCTGGGAATGGTCAGAACCAATGGAACCCCATGTAGGGTGGGATGAGGGAGGGGAAGGGGTGGAGTGGGAGTACAGAGGAAGGACGTGGGTAAAGGGTGGTGGTGGGAGTCCAGAGGGAGAGTAAATGGTGGGGTAGGAGTCCAGAGGGGGATGTCCAGAGGGGCATTTTTTTATGGCTGCATCGTTATTGGAATCTTGCTTCATCACTCCTCCAAATAAATGTTTAATTCATTTAAAATCGAGCTGCATGGAAGAGCAAGGTGACAGAGGGATGTCCAACAGGTAAATACAACACGCAAGGGAATGAACTTACAAAAGACGAGAGACAGAGGAAACAGTGACCTGCAGGTAAGAGGTGTGACCTTGACCTAGGTAGGGTTAATGGAGGTAGAAAGTATTGTGGGTAGGGTTGGAGGATGATATTATAAGGTGGTTCTTCACCACTTCCTTGAAGGACAGAATAGAGGAGTGAAACCTCTTTTCTTGCTTCTTTTGGTCATCATTTTGATCTTTCTCCCTGCCTTTGCATTTCTTTCTTGTGTGACCTTCATGTATATTTTCACGGCGTAGCCCATGGGGCAAAGCCGTCTAGAACAGTGTTTGTCTGTCCGTATGTATGTATGACCCCTCAAATGTACACCAATCAGAGATGAGGATGTGATCACATGACAGGGGTGATGTGATGTCATTACGTCGGTACGACGGCCGACTCCACACACCGCCATTTTGATTCGGGTACACATTTTGATTCAGGGTACACATTGGGGTACACACCGGGATCATTCATCCCAGCAAGATGGTACTCAATTTGCCAACCTCGGAAGGATGGCAGGCTGAGTCGACCTCCCTGGCGTTAAATGTTGCCCACCTTCTCACCATAATATTGTCCCCTTCCACCCTACCGCCCACTCCTCCCACTTCCCAAGCCTGATCGCCCCTAAAGCACCATATATGGTGTGCAGCTTATGATCAAGCAAAGATGAAGTGTTTCTTATTATTAATATACTTGCACCATGCTACAAACCCAAATCAACACCACCATTTCAAACAATACAGAGCATTAAGCAGTCAACAAATGATTTTGCAATATGGCGAGGGTGCCAGCGAAAGCTCACCTACTCTTCGTGAAGGACACCGGGGTATCTTTAATGTCCACCAACTAATTTTGGCATATGGGATGCCCAGTTTAACGTCCATCCGATGGACGTTACACACATTGATGAATCACCTTGCTTGTGAAACACCAGGATGACAGTTTATAGCTAGGTCAGGAATCAAACCCAGACGTGACAGCTTAGAGGTGAGTCAACACATGACACACACATGCTCCTGCTTTATCACACACAATATAACCAACTGCATGACACATGTGCACTATCAGTGACAGTAAAATTCCATTTATTTATTGACTTGCCCTCGTATATTGACAAAATGAAAAACTTGTTTCACTATTTATGAAGTTGCAAGTTTTAGAATACTTTGTTTTGCCACAGTTATAATGCTTTACTGAACATTAGATGAAAATTCAATCGACACCACAAGTTAATCACATTTCCCTTTTGTTAAGGAAAGACAAGTGATGTAATTCAAAAGCAATGTTTCGAGTGTGACTGATTCAAGCAATCAAAACAGTAACAACTGCAGCGTAATATTTACCAAATAGAATTGCACTTGGTATAGCGCATACCTCCATCAGGCTGAACAGACTACGTTTTGTATCCCATTGATAGGCCGGGTCTGAAACGAGAATCGAATTGGCTTGTTCTAGTCACCTACCCAACTCATCCGCCAAATTTCGTCCGAATCCATCCACAACTTTTTGTAATATCATGCTATACATCTCATTTTTGGTCCCATCACTCAATAGTGATGATTCTCAGATACAGATCCGGATCTTCACCAAAATCGAATCATTCCGTCCATGTTACATACCCAACCTCTCCACCAAATTTCGTCCGAATCCATCCACAACTTTTTGTGATATCATGCTATACATCTCGTTTTTGGTCCTATCACTCAATTGTAATGATTCCCAGATCCAGATCTTCACTAAAATCTAATAATTTCGTCCATGTCACATACCCAAACTCCACCAAATTTCGTCCGAATCCATCCACAACTTTTTGTGATATCATGCTATACATCTCGTTTTTGGTCCTATCACTCAATTGTAATGATTCCCAGATCCAGATCTTCACTAAAATCTAATAATTTCGTCCATGTCACATACCCAAACTCCACCAAATTTCGTCCGAATCCATCCACAACTTTTTGTGATATCTTGTTCACAAACAAACATGCCCCAACGTGCAGTCTTCCATGCTTTCATGAATGCCACAAATTTCATCCCACTGTATGGCTTCATCATCATGAGATGCCTCAAGCTAATGTTTACAACAGATGTGCCGGATAAGATTCAAGGGGAAATTATTCCGAATCCAGCCCGTGGCTTCATCCTTTGGAAGGAACACCAGTATGTCAACGTCAATCACGAATAATATTATTCCTTCGGATTATTCTGGTTTCATGAGATCATGATACCACCACGATGGAGGATAGCAATCCCAGCATGCCATGTGACATTGCCAAGCAAGAGTGGAGTGAAACCTAATGCGATTGGTGAGGTCAATTCAAATGAGCAGTATCAAAAAAAAGAGAACTGCAAAAACAATGAGAAGAGTGACATTTGCAAAACACAACAATGTGCAAACATAAATAAATCCCTGGATAGTTGTTGCAGAATGTGGGCAATTACCATTAGATACCTTTGGGTACAATTATTTTGCAATTACAAAAGACAGGATCTTGTGACCCTGTAAGAAGAACCACCTTTAGAGGCCATTATTCCCCGCAGAGCAGGGGTTGGCCTTTTTTGGGCACCATGGTCCCCTTTTTAAAGCAATGTTTTTATGGCCGGATGCCCTTCCTGCCACCAACCTTGTTAGTCGCCTCTTGCGACACACATGGAATTACCAGTGAACTGGTACTGGGACTCAATTTCCCGAACTTGGAAGGATGACAGGCTGAGTCAACCCCCCTGGTGTTAATTCAGCGATTGACCGGGATTCGAACCCGGGATCCTAGGATCCCAAGCCGCACCCTAACCGCTAAGCCAATTTTTAACGAATTCATTTCTACCTGGCACAAATGGGACTCAGGACTGACCTTTTCATCTTGTGCATTGAAGCGGTGGATTCCAATGGCCGGCGGCGTTATCTCCACAGAGAAATAATAAAATCCTGCAAGATATTGATTGCAAACTTCCATTAGGATTAGGAAATGTAATCTTACCTATGAGTGGCATACATTTGCTTGCTTAAAAAGAGTAATTAATTTGGATAGAGAGGACAAGAAGGTGGTTGTAGATCAAAAAAAATTCCTTTACAGACGGATCAAACTGACAAATCCAGGTAACCTCAAATCGTTGAATATGCTGGTGAGAAATATTCAGGTGAACGGTGTCTACTATAAGTATTATGGGTTATTTATTTAATTATTATATACTTGCAGGGGTACCCGGCGTTGCCCAATCTATTTTTTGTGGCAGCTGAAAACACTTCCCGACACCCACTAAGGAAAGGGCTCAGTTATCATTTAATATCACCTTTCACATAGCTACAAAAGCTTAGGCACAAAGGAGTGATTTAAATAAAATTAAAATTAAAATATTGGACAATTGTTTTTGGAAAATTAAAAATTTTTTATACCTAAAACACTCTGGGGCAATCACTGATGAACCTCTGATACTTTGATGAAGATTCGTTCAGCCATCTCTAAGAAAAATTGTGACACAGACAGACAGACAAACAAACGCCTCTTATCTATCTATAATTCCAGTAATCTCTGTGTGTGTGTGTGTGTATGTGTGTATGTGTGTATGTGTGTATGTCTGTGTGTTTGTCTGTGACCGCTGTTTCTCGACAATCACGGGTCCGATATACTTGAAACTTGCCAGGTATATTGCTGGGGACCTGAGGATGTGCCTTTTCAAGGTTTCATATTAATCGGACAAGTAGTTACCGAGCTATGGCGATTTCTTTACCAAACTCCGCAAGCCGTTCGCTTTGGACCAAACCATTTCATGTAAATAGAGGGGGGGGATTGTCACCGTACTCGCAAGCCGTTCGCTTTGGACCAAACCATTTCATGTAAATAGAGGGGGGGGGGGGATTGTCACCGTACTCGCAAGCCGTTCGCTTTGGACCAAACCATTTCATGTAAATAGAGGGGGGGGATTGTCACCGTACTCGCAAGCCGTTCGCTTTGGACCAAACCATTTCATGTAAATAGAGGGGGGGGGATATAATTTTAGATATATATATAGTACGGGCATGCCCTAGTAATATTGATGCGGGGAGCGGCGTGTATTATTATTATTTTTTTGTACACTGAATCGAGGCTCGTGAAAGAGCTGACATTTATTTCACATACAAATCAACCAGACAAACAATATATAAAAAGAGGGAGTGGAAGACAAGATGGGGAGAGAAGGGGAAGCACACAAACACAACATTTGAGAGCAGGGAGATGTGTGGGAGGGAGAGGGCTTGGGGGGAGGAGGCATGGGAAGGGGGGTGGGGGAAGTATAAAACACAAGGACACCAAGGACTGCCAGGACAGAAGTTGGTATTTCAAAAAAGTGGATTTGGGGTGAAATTAGCGGGGGTAGAAAAGATCGAGGTTTTGGATGGGGGAAGATAAGAGATGGTGGTGAACAGCTGTTTTAAAGACCTGGAGGGAGGAGTGGGATTGAAGAGAGTGTGGGAGTTTGTTCCAGAGGCAGGAGAAAAGAGGAATGAAGGAGTGAAGGTGAGCGGAGAGTCTTGATTTTGGCAGTTTGACCATAAGAGGGTTGCAGGCAGATCTTGTGCGACCTGTAGGAATATTTGGGGGACAGAGCCCAGAGAGAGCTGGGGGGGCAAGGCCAGAGAGGAGTCGGTAGAAGACGGAAAGACCACCAACCTGCCTGCGGTGAGTGAGTGAAAGGCCCTTGGAGTTAGCTTCATCGCAGGAGATTCCAATGATTCTGAACGCTTTGGTTTCAACAGCGTGAAGACGAGCTAGGTGTGAGGCAGGAGCACCAGCCCAGAGGAGAGAGCAGTATTCCATTGAGCTGCGGATGAAAGCCTTGTATGTGGTGAGGAGCTCAGGTGTGCCAAGGAAGGACTTCACACGATGGAGGATGCCCAGTCGGCGACTGGCTTTGGAGGCCAGATTTGAAATGTGGATTTCCCAGGAAAGATCATGCCAGATAGTGAGACCCAAAAGCTTGAGTGACAGAACTTCTTGGAGAGGATTATTCAGAAAGTGGATGGGAGGGTTGTCCAGTCGATCTTTTTGGAGAGACATCGTAAGAGTGTGAGATTTGTCAGGATTGAAAGACATGTTCCACTTGTTTGCCCAGTCTGTGATTTTGTCCAGGTCTGCAGAGAGTGAGGAGGCTGCAGACTGCCGATCTGCAGGATGAGGAATGGAGCGACAGAGAGTAGAGTCGTCAGCAAAGAGATAGAGAGGATTTTAAAAAGAGTCAGAGATCATTGATAAAAAAACAAAAAACCACCTTTAGAGGCCATTTTTCCCCGCAAAACGGGGGTTGGCCTTTTTCGGGAACCGTGGTTGTTGTTGTTTTTTGGTCCCCTTTTTGAAGCAATGTTTTACGGCCGGATGCCCTCCCTGACGCCAACCCTTTTGCCACATTTTACGACAAACAGGGAATTACCAGTGAACTGCTACTCAATTAGCCGACCTCGGAAGGATGACAGGCTGAGTCAACCCCCCTGGCGTTAATTCAGCGATCGACCAGGATTCGAACCCAGGATCCTAGGATCCTAAGCTGGCACCCTAGCCGCTAGCCCAACACCAGGGACTCAAAGAGATCATTGATGAAGACCAGAAAAAGCACAGGGCCCAGAACACTGCCTTGGCGAACTCCAGCCTGAACAGGAAGAGGAGATGAGAGAAACCCATTCAGGGCCACACGTTGACTACGACTAGAGAGGAAGTCCGCCAGCCATGCGTGGAGATTTCCATTGATACCAAAGGAGGAGAGTTTGGTGAGCAGAGCGGGGTGCCAGACCGTATCGAAGGCACGTGATATGTCAGCTCTAATTTCCTGTTTGGCATTGAGGACCTCCATCCATTGTTGAGAAAGCAGAAGCAGCATGTCCAGAGTAGAGTGACTATATATCGTTTTCGGTCCTATCTCTCAATGGTGAAGAATCACTTAAAAATTATAGCATCCTGATTCGAATCTTCACCAAAACCTAATCATTTAATCCTTGTCGCATATCAAACCTCTCCACCAAATTTATGCCGAATCCATCCACAACTTTTTGAGATATCGTGCTCACAGTGAGACAGACAGGGGCGAAAACATAACTTCCATCCAACTTTGGCGTCGGAGGTAATAAATCAATGGCACCAATGAACTGAAAGCAGCATTTATATTTGTACTAGAGCATACCTATGTTGCCCTTGTTGCCAGGTACAGTCTCTTTCAGTAATTTTGAGAACTGCTCCCAAGAGCCATCGGCACATTCAGCACACACGCGCTCACGAGCAAGCGATCCGTTCTTCGAGCTGTCACACATACAGGGGTACATGTCAAATAAAATAACTTTTAAGAATAGCAGGGAATCATATTTTCCTTAAATATTACAGTATCTTATGGGTGATTGCTTTTCACATATCTTGATAGAACAAAATTAGTTTAATGTCAGCCTGTCTCCCCTAAACCAAATGGAACTTGTGAATATAATCATATATGTGTTGAGTTATCTATCTATAATTCCAGCAATCTCTGTGTGTCTGTCTGTGTGTCTGTGTGTCTGTGTGTCTGTGACCGCTGTTTCTCGACAACCACGGGTCCGATATACTTGAAACTTGCCAGGTATATTGCTGGGGACCCGAGGATGTGCCTTTTCAAGGTTTCATATTAATCGGACAATTACTTACCGAGCTATGTCCAAACAACGATTCAACCAATCAGAGAGCAGCGAGCTATCACGTGTGCCGAACGTGGCGATCAGACTCTGCCTCGGACGGCACATTTGACAGCGTATTCATTTATTTCACGTTGGAAAACTATGTTGCCGTTAAACTATGTTTTAAAACGAATTCAAACTGCGATTAAATTAAAACGATTCATCCTAACTGCGATTTGCGAACTTCCGGACAGTGAAGACTGTCCGGCAGCACGCTTTCCGGCAGCCAATCACAGAACGCTTTGTTGCGTAGGCGTGGCCGATGTGAGACGAGCGGAGCTGAGCGCGTTACGAGCTGACCGCCATTACGGTACGTAATTCGATTTCTTATGCGCATTATTTCTCCCAATTCAGTCAGAGCGAAGGGCGGAAGCGAAGAGCGTTGTATTTTTTGTTTACGGGCGTACGGGCGGGGTAGAGCGTACGGGTAGCGTTTTTTTTTTTTTTTGGCAAGGAACGGGCAACCACGCGTTTGTGCACGCGATGGCGATTGCTTTACCAAACTCCGGAAGCCGTTCGCTTTGGACCAAACCATTGCATGTAAATAGAGGGGGGGGTTCTGTGGTCGTTGCGAATGGACCAAACCATTCATGTAAATAGAGGGGGGGGGTTGTCACTGTACTCGCAAGCCGTTCGCCGTTCGCTTTGGCGTTGCGAATGAACCAAACCATTTCATGTAAATAGAGGGGGGGGATATAATTTTAGATAGATATATAGTACGGGCATATATATAGTACGGGCATGCCCTAGTAATACCAATGGCACCATTGATTGTTTAAAATGAGAAGAACAATATCACATTAATCTGCAAACTAAAAAAGATCATAGAAGCTCTTTGCACAAACAAAACTGAGTGATCTCACATTTTTTATTCTTACAGGGTTTTTCTCATGGAGGTGCCGTTACATGCAGTCAGAGACATTAGACAACACCGGACTTGATGACTTTGGAAAAACACAACTGGTGACCTTGGTGGAAGTGATGCCACTTCCTGGTGCACCTTGGGTGCCAGCAATGCCATCGAGTGATGCCGCTTCTCTTTCCGCTTTCAACGGGGCAATTAATAAACAAGCAAGACGTCATGCGGAGCACGATACTTGCAAAACCCACCCTCGCCCCTACCCCCCAATTTATTTATTTTTTGCCATGGATACATCAAATTGTCCATTTCATTAAGATTTAAAGTGACGATCCTAATCAAAGCTCAGTTCAATCGGATTTTAAATGATTATTTTTCAGATGAAAATTGATGTTATTAGAAGTTTGACCTTGAGTTGAGCTTTGACCTTTTGACCTTAAAATAGTTGATTCCCCAAATCAGTGAGGCACTATGTAATTGCTGTTAAATTTTCAAGTCTCACCTTCACTCCTTCATTCCTCTTTTCTCCCGCCTCTGGAACAAACTCCCACACTCTCTTCAATCCCACTCCTCCCTCCAGGTCTTTAAAACAGCTGTTCACCACGATCTCTTATCTTCCCCCATCCAAAACCTTGATCTTTTCTACCCCCGTTAATTCACCCCAGATCCACTTTTTTGAAATACCCACTTCTTTCCTGAAATTCCTCGAAGTGTTAATTTGCTTTATACCGTGTACCCCTCCCTCCTCCCCCAGCACTCCCCCTTCCACAGATCTACCGACGTCCCTGTTCTCTTCTGTGTTGTGCTTGTGTGCTTCCCTCTCTCCCCCTCTTGTCTCCTGCTCCCTTCATTGCATGTTATATGTGTCTGTGCATGTTTTCATGTTCAATGTGTTAGCTCTTACACGAGGCTCGATTCTGTATCCCCCAAAAAAGTCAATTGGATGAAAATCGATGATTTTTCAGATGACAATTGATGATTTTGTAAGTTTGACCATGAGTTGACCTTTGACCTTTTGACCTCAAAAGTAATTGGTTTCCCAATTTAGTGACTCAATATACAAATACTGTTCAATTTTCAAGTCAATCGGATGAAAAATGACAATTTTAGAAACTTGACCTCAATATGATCTTCGACCTTTGACCTCAAAATCAATAGGCTTCTTCCTTATGACCAACTCTACCATCTGGTGAAGTTTCATCAAGATTGGTTTAAAATTGTGACCTGTAGGTGATTGACCGACAGACAAACAGACAGAATAACGCATAAGACCAACTAATATACTTGGAAAATCTTCGATTTTGCGATGAAGTGCACGTACCATTTTAAAAAGTAATTGGTATATGACTCTGCCAGGGTCATGATCGAACCGCTGACATCGCAGACTCAGATCAGACACTCTACAATGCCACAAAGTCTGGTTTTATTGTTTATCATTGTTAAAAAGGTCAAATCCCCAGCGCTTCCACGAGCCTCGACATTGTATACAAAAAAAATTATGGATATAAATATTTGACCACAAAAGACGAAGATTAAAGGGCATGATGTAAATTGACCCATTATCTAAATTGGGCATAAACTGCAGAATGAGGTTGTCATTCTCATAATCTTTGGCTATTGTCCTATGTGATCATGCCCTTTAATCACCATTGACTGCTCAACTCACCAGATAAGACCCATGTAAGCTTGCCAAGACATTGGATGGATGAACACATGCCCTTCAAGTGCAGGTCGTGGCCTCTCGAGCCATAGGAACACAGTATCGCTGGTTCCCAGGCTGACCTGCAATGAGTTCAAAAATTGGTTCACTGTCAACCATCACTTTTAAATCTTTGAAAATATTTGTGCATCCTCCAGGAAGTGGTAGCAATGAAATACAAGAGTGTGAGCATAATTGTTAAGAATCAGCAACAGGTTTGTTTTACATGGTTTATGTGCAATTTGATTTGGTCTTTTCTTGAACTGCAGCACGGCATTCGGACTGTTTCTGCATTATCGCACTGGAAATTCGAACTTCGAGGCATTGTTGATTACAGATCGAAGTTAGTTTGCAATTGATAGTTTTAACTCAAGCCGAACACCAAAATTTAAAGGAGCAGAATGGAATGTGCTGAAATACCATGCACATCATCAACCTAAGCTCATAATATACTGTAGTTGTGCCAGCTCAGTACGAGACCGAGAGCTCTTTCCAAGTAGCTCGATACCATCGGATGACTTTGCACAAATATTGATTTATGGGTTTTTCTTTTGTTTTTTTAAATACAGAATCGAGGCTCGTGTAAGAGCTAACACATTGAACATGAAAACATGCACAGACACATAAAACATGCAATGAAGGGAGCAGGAGACAAGAGGGGGAGAGAGAAGGAAGCACACAAGCACAACAACAAAAGAGAACAGGGACGTCGGTAGATCTGTGGAAGGGGGAGGGCTGGAAGGGGAGGGAGGGGTACACGGTATAAAGCAACTGAACACTTCTAGGAATTTCAGGAAAGAAGTTGGGGATTGAAAGAAGTGGATTTGGGTTGTTTTAACGGGGGTAGAAAAGATCAAGGTTTTGGATGGGGGAAGATAAGAGATGGTGGTGAACAGCTGTTTTAAATACCTCGTGGGAGGAGTGGGATTGAAGAGAGTGAGGGAGTTTGTTCCAGAGGCAGGAAAAAAAGAGGAATGAAAGAGTGAAGATGAGCAGAGAGTCTTGATTTTGGCAGTTTCACCAAAGAGGGTTGCTGGCAGATCTTGTGCGTCCTGCAGAAATATTTGGAGGACAGAGCAGGGGGAGCAAGGCCGGAGAGGAGTCGGTAGAAGACAGAAAGACCACATACCTGCCTGTGGTGAGAGAGAGAAAGGCCCTCAGAATGAGCTTCATCGCGGGACATTCCAATGATTCCAAATGCTTTGGTTTCAACCGCATGAAGCCGAGCTAGGTGCGAGGCAGGAGCACCAGCCCATAGAGGAGGGCAGTATTCCATTCAGCTGCGGATGAAAGCTTTGTATGTGGTGAGGAGCTCAGAAGTGCCCAGAAAGGACTTTGCACGACGGAGGATGCCCAGTCGACTTTATAGGCCAGCTTGGAAATGTGGTTTTCCCAGGAAAGATCATGGCAGATAGTGAGACCCAAAAGCTTGAGTGACAGAACTTCTTCAAGAGGATTGTTCAGAAAGTAGATGGGAGGGTTGTCCAGTCGGTCTTTTCTGAGAGACATAGAAAGAGTGTGCGATTTGTCAGGATTGAAAGACATGTTCCACTTGTTTGACCAGTCTGTGATATTGTCCAGGTCT
This sequence comes from Myxine glutinosa, assembly GCF_964187855.1. NCBI lineage: Eukaryota > Metazoa > Chordata > Myxini > Myxiniformes > Myxinidae > Myxine > Myxine glutinosa. Next base: position 147,851,466 of record NC_136267.1, read on the forward strand.
GCAGAGAGTGAAGAGGCTGCTGCCTGCCGATCTGAGGGTTGAGATATGCAGCGGCAGAGAGTGGAGTCATTAGCAAAGAGATAGAGAGGATGTTAAATTCCCATCAGGCATCGTTCGATCCAGCATCACATGGTCACATTCATATCCTCTGCAGAAGACATTGTTCTCCTGACAACAAATGTGAGCATGAATGCAAGTATCCTCAGAATAACAGTAAATGTGGACCAGTGGCAAGATCTTCACTTGGAATGTGCATTTGTGGATACGTCGGAAGATTTTACACTTCAAGATCTCAGAAACATGATCTCCTGTCTTCTTCATGCCAAAAACGGAACCCAACTTTTGTCTAATATCTTCTGTCTTACTAATGACAACCTCTTGTTTTTTCAAGTGGTTGAAGAAGAGTGAACCACAAGACAGATTACGAAAGTCGGCAATGATTCTTCCCTTTTTAAAAATGCAATGGAAAATGAGGCAAAGTACTTATCCTGTGGAGATTTTTTCTTAAAATGGACTCAAATTGAGTCGAACAAGAAGACTCAAATCAAGTTTAAATGTGAGTTTGGAACTTGCACTGCGCCCTGCAAGTCATGTATATTTTCCGGAGTCAAAAAGTTCAGAGAAAATGTCACTGTCAGAAATCTCAACAGTCAAAGTGCTGTCAGGTCTCTCAAGATGTAAGGTCCCCTGAGAACATTGACCTTGTTCGTGATTCATTAGGTAAAGATCCGAAGAATTCTCTCAGGCGTTGGAGTCAAGAGCTTGGAATTTCACGTGAATCAGTGAGAAGAATTCTCATCCATGAGGTGAAACTGTATCCATGCAGAATTCAGATTAAATACAAACTGACTGCAGCCCATATGTAGAAAAGTGACAATGTGCTGGTGGTTTGCAGACAAGATTGAAGAAAGGCCTAACTTCCTTGACAATGTCTGGTTTTCTGATGAGGCCCATTTCCTTCTTTCTGGGCACGTCAACTCCAAGAACTCCAAGAACTATATATACTGGGGATTGACACTCCCGATCTAGTGCTCGAGTGACCTCTCCACTCAGGAAAATACGCTGCCTGGGTCAAAATCAGTAAACATAGAATCTTCGGCCCTTTCTGGTTTGAGGACGACACATGGACTGTCAATACAAAACGTTACATCCAAGTTCTTTGCAAATTTTGGAGGGCCCTAGCCAGTAGCCAGTCACACAGGGGTTTTGAGAGGGGAACAATGGTTTCAGAAGGATAGAGCCAGTCCCCACACGTAAAATGGTTCACTGAACTGGCTCAACAAGCACTTTGGTGACAGAGTCATCAGTCCAAGACTTGCTGTTAAATGGGCCCCACACTCACCAGATCTGTAACAACCAGATTTCTATCTTTGGGGCTATCTGAAGAAGGTCAACAGAGAAAGGCCACAATCCATTGAATAACTCAAAGCAACTATTATCAACAAAATTCCCTTAATTCCTGCAGTGGAATGCATCAGTGATCAACCATTTTCCCCATCAAATCCAAGAGTGCTTGCAGCGCCGTGGCAAACATTTGGAGCACGCCATTTAAGCACAGTCGGTCCCGGCCAATTCAAGGTAATCTGTGGCAACTATTGTGCCATTTGAGTGATAAATGAGGATTTTATATTAAATAGTATTGGTTCTGTTATTTTCGGGTCACCATGTATTATGGAGCACAAACAATTCCTGGTTTCTTATCATTGTGATGTGATGAAGTTCAATATCTGTCAGATGAAATGTTTCATATCTCTGAGTGAAAAGTTCTGTCTTCAAGATACAACTCTTTCAATGATCTCGCTGGAGAATGATACCAAAAGTGATTTTATTTGGCCAAGTAGCAACGCTGCTCATATTAGTTGGAGGTATAAGGTCCGAAGAAGGCTTAAATTAATTTAATTGATCAGTACCACTGTTGGAGTGAGTAATGCGTTACTGTCTCATCGTTTTGCGATTACTTCTGACATGGGCATTATCTCAAAAGGAAAAGAGACAAGGTTGCTGGGTTAAGTAGCGCCAATGTCCTTCCAAAAACTAGGATTTTTCCAATTTCCTGGCTATTCCATTCGAGCTTCCAGAATAAGCTGAAACAATCTGTCTGAGTAACTGCAAGTGCAATTTACATAAACAACGAATATGGCAAATAAAACATTCCATTACTTGAAGATTTGTAAAAGCAAGTGACATACCACCATGTCACCTTCCTCAAGTCTCATGCCAGCCAACGACGCTGTGAACATTTTATAAATAAGCAAGAAAAAGGAGGGGAATTAAAATGATAAACAACAATCCATAATTACATGAGAGTAATAATAATCTTTTGTCCATCTTTAAATGAGCAAACAACAAACAACAACATGCATTTTAAGGCCATTTTTCCTGCTAGAGCGGTGGTTAGCCTTGCGGTCCCCATGACAATCTTCTCCATCTTGCCCTATTTTCTGCAACTCTCCTTGTTAACCCCCTTGCCCGCATTTCTTCTTCCACCACCTTTAGCCAAGTCTTTCTCGGTCTGCCCCGTCCTCGACTTCCTTCCACATTCATTTCCATCACTCTTCTCAACCAATCACTTTCATCCTTCCTCAACACATGACCAAACCATCTCAACCTGTTTCTCTTCACAGCATCAATCACAGGCTCTATTCCCATCATCTTTCACAATTCATCATTTGTCTTCCTCTCTCTCAACGATACTCCGCACATCCACCGAACCATTCGCATGAACCATTCGCATCTTTATATGAGCATGCAAAACAATTCACTCCAAAGTTTGACAAATCGTCATAGTCAGTAACTTTGAAAACAAGTCAAAGAAAGTGATATTTCCATCATGAGTTTACAGCTTATTAGGCCTTGTCTCCTTGAGATAATATGAAATGCACTTCTCTAGAGAAGTCTCCAAAGTAGATCCAAGTCTCAAGGCTCCATTTTAAGTGCAAGTGCTGGAGGCTGAAGGCATTGTACTGTCTACATGTGGTGCATTTAAATAATGGGTATTTGGCACATGTTTACTTGTGAAGCCTTCATGACAGAACCTCTATGGTGTCTGTGCACTCAAAAAAAATTTCATGAGATCTTGAGGAGCTTTCAGTTATGACTTACATGGTTTAATGCTTTAAAATTACGTCTCTTGACGTCTCTTCAAAGCTGTCCATGCGCGCACGCTTTCGAAGTTAAGTAATTTTTCACAATTGTGTTTTTGTCGAAACTATCTTTCTTTCGGTGTGTGTACCTATTGGCGTGTCTTTAATAGGATTCTCGGTATTGGTTTTTCATACCTGTGTACAGAATCGTCGGTTAGTTCGTGTCGCGTATTCTGAGGCCTAGTGTAGTAGGCTACCGTGTCCGACCTTGGCTTGAGGCTTTGTTTTTGTCTCAGCGGTTCTTCGATTGCGCTGCAATTACTTTCGGTCTCTGTTTTTCCCGGTCTTTTCACCCCATACTTCCTTGTTTTAAAATCTCAACTCAAAAAAACAAAACCAAAAAAATATTTCCTTCTCTGTTCTTATCCGTTTGTTCGTTCTTATTTGTTCGTTCGTTCTTCAACCACGTTGTTCGTGATCACGTGATCACGTTGTTAAAAAATGTTTCAACTGTCCTCTGAAGAACTGTGTTCTGTCGTATACGATAACACCTTTTTCTTCTTCTTCTATAAAAGGATGCTTTCGACTTGCTCACCAAATCTATTCATTCCAAAAAAAAATTCCATCTCTTACAGTGCCTCTTTCATACTTTCCCTAAACTCTCCAGCACTCCACCCACCCTTCAGCGTCCTCAAACGTATTTTTGACTCGAAGGTCTCAAGAAACACATTTTGCAATAAATGTTCGTTTCCCATTAATCGTACACTTTTCAAAATCCAATCTCACCCTTCCCCTCCAAATCTTCCCCATCACCCCTTCCCTCCAAAACTTCCCCATCACCCCTTCCCTCCAAAACTTCCCCATCACCCCTCCCCTTCAAAACTTCCCCATCACCCCTCCCCTCCAAATCTACCCCCTTGCCCCTCCCCTCCAAATCTTCCCCATCACCCATCTCTTTCAAATATTCCCCCTTTCCCCTCCCCTCCAAATCTTCCCCATCACCCATCCCTTTCAAATCTTCCCCCTTGCCCCTCCCCTCCAAATCTTCCCCATCACCCCTTCCCTCCAAAACTTCCCCATCACCCCTCCCCTTCAAAACTTCCCCATCACCCCTCCCCTCCAAATCTACCCCCTTGCCCCTCCCCTCCAAATCATCCCCATCACCCATCTCTTTCAAATCTTCCCCCTTGCCCCTCCCCTCCAAATCTTCCCCATCACCCATCCCTTTCAAATCTCCCCCCTTGCCCCTTCCCTCCTAAACTCCCCCCACACCCCTCCCCTCCGAGACTCTCCCTCGCTCCTCCCCTCTCACCCCTCCTCCTCAAAGCGTCCTCCCCGCTTCTTCCCCCTTCCAACTTTCACCTTCATCTCCCTCAACCTTCTGCCTCACTCTTCCCCCTCCTCAAATAACACCTCACTGCGCCTCACCCAATCACCATCAAACCTTTTGTCCGCCCCATTCTTCCCTTTCTCCAAGCTATTCTGAAATCTCTGACACACCTTCAACAGCTCTCCCTACCTCTTCCTCCTCTTCCACATCTTACCCTACCGCTCCCCCGCCCTGTTCTGTATCCGATGCTCCCCCTTCCTCTTCTTTAACAGTATGGACCTCAAACATCCGGGGCCTTCGCTCAAACTTGACTGATCTCTCCATACAGGTTGCTTCTGACAAACCAGACGTGATCTGCTTAACAGAAACTTTCCTCCTTCATGATGTCTCTGATTCCTTGGTATCTCTCCCAGGTTACTCCCTCGTCCGGTATGATAGACCTGAGCCTCGTCCTGGAGGTGGGGTTGCTATCTTTACAAAAAAACTCTCTTCCTCACTTGCCCTGCACTGCCCTCTCTCCACCTCACCCCCAGGAATACCTTTGGCTACGGCTTCCCCTTCGCTCCCACCTTTTGTTCATATGTGTGTTGTACCGTCCACCAAACAGTGATGACTCCATCTACATCTCGCTGTCTGATAATATGGACCAACTTCTATCTACCCATCCCAACTCTCTCTTCCTCATATGTGGTGATTTCAATTGTCACCATGCCAGTTGGCTGGGTGTGGGTACCTCTCTCACCAGCCATGGCTCTTCAGCAAAGGACTTCTGTGACTCATTGGGACTGACACAATCTGTCAATTTCCCGACACGGATCTCAGTCAACGGAGCATCTTCTCTTCTGGACTTGGTTATGACTAACTTCCTGAAAATGTCTGCTGCTCTTCTTCTGCTCCAATCGGCTCATCTGATCATGTGCTTGTTAAAGTGGACATCTCTCTGACCATTCTCAGAGAGCCTCCTCAGCGTCGACGAGTCTGGCATTTCACTCAGGCCAACTGGCACGGTCTTCAAGCAGCCATCAATCATCTGGACTGGTCTCCCATCTCTACCGCCTCTGACATCAACTCATCCTGGGAATTCTTCCAAAGTAAATTGCTCTCTCTCATGCACAGATTTATCCCATCTCGTCTTCAGTTGTCATACCCTTCCTCCCGTCCATGGTACACGGAATCTTGTGGTGAGGCTATTGCCCAGAAACAACTTGCTTTCGTCTCCTGGAAAACAAATCCAACGGAAGGAAATCTCATTTCCTTTCACAAAGCCCGAAACAAGTGAGTGTCCACCCTCAGGAGAGCCAGGAAACAATATCTCTCCGTTCTCAGGACCGAACTCTCTTATCTGTCTCCCTCTTCCAAATCCTAGTGGCGTCTGGTCAAATCTGTTTCTGGTGTTTGTTCCCCCTCCATCCCTATCCCTCACCTCAAACGGCCACACGGCTGACTCCGCACGTGAAAAAGCTGAATGCCTCAACTCTGTGTTTGCCTCTAAATCTTGTGTCCCAAACCCATTCCTCTCTGTACCCACCGTACCCAGTCGTACCCAGCTGCGCCTGGACTCTGTGTCCTTTCCTCCTGACAAGGTGGAAAAGTTTCTGTCAACCCTCGACTCTGATTCTGCAACTGGACCTGACGGCATCAGCCCACGGATCCGAAAATCCTGTTCTTCTGCTCTTTCACTCCCTCTCTCTGTTCTCTTCACCCTCTCTTTTGCTCAAGGTCATCTGCCATCTACTTGGAAATCTGCCAACATCACCGCTTTGCACAAAAAAGGTGCAAAAACAGATCCCAGCAACGACAGACCAATCAGCCTTCTCCCAATTATCAGCAAAGTCATGGAATCCATCATTGCTTCAGATATGAAATCTTTCCTCTTCTCCAATGGCTTGATCTCTGATCATCAATTTGGTTTCAGACCTGGTCACTCTACTCTGGACATGCTGCTTCTGCTTTCTCTACAATGGATGGAGGTCCTCAATGCCAAACAGGAAATTAGAGCTGTCTCCCTTGACATATCACGTGTCTTCGATACGGTCTGGCACCCCGCTCTGCTCACCAAACTCTCCTCTTTTGGTATCCATGGAAATCTCCATGCATGGCTGGCGGACGTCCTCCCTGGTCATAGTCAAGGTGTGGCCCTGAATGGGTTTCTCTCATCTTCTCTTCCTGTTCAGGCTGGAGTTCCCCAAGGCAGTGTTCTGGGCCCTGTGCTTTTTCTGGTCTTCATCAATGATCTCTCTGACTCTCTTGAAAATCCTCTCTATCTCTTTGCTGATGACTCTACTCTCTGTCGCTCCATTCCTCATCCCTCAGATCGGCAGTCTGCAGCCTCCTCACTCTCTGCAGACCTGGACAAAATCACAGACTGGGCAAACAAGTGGAACATGTCTTTCAATCCTGACAAATCTCACACTCTTACGATGTCTCTCCGAAAAGACCGACTGGACAACCCTCCCATCCACTTTCTGAATAATCCTCTCCAAGAAGTTCTGTCACTCAAGCTTTCGGGTCTCACTATCTGCCATGATCTTTCCTGGGAAAACCACATTTCAAATCTGGCCTCCAAAGCCAGTCGCCGACTGGGCATCCTCCGTCGTGCGAAGTCCTTCCTTGGCACACCTGAGCTCCTCACCACATACAAGGCTTTCATCCACAGCTCAATGGAATACTGCTCTCCCCTCTGGGCTGGTGCTCCTGCCTCACACCTAGCTCGTCTTCACGCTGTTGAAACCAAAGCATTCAGAATCATTGGAATCTCCCGCGATGAAGCTTACTCCAAGGGCCTTTCACTCACTCACCGCAGGCAGGTTGGTGGTCTTTCCGTCTTCTACCAACTCCGCTCTGGCCTTGCCCCCCCAGCTCTCTCTGGGTTCTGTCCTGCAAATATTCCTACAGGTCGCACAAGATCTGCCTGCAACCCTCTTATGGTTAAACTGCCAAAATCAAGACTCTCTGCTCACCTTCACTCCTTCATTCCTCTTTTCTCCCGCCTCTGGAACAAACTCCCTCACTCTCTTCAATCCCACTCCACCCTCCAGGTCTTTAAAACAGCTGTTCACCACCATCTCTTATCTTCCCCCATCCAAAACCTTGATCTTTTCTACCCCTGCTAATTTCACCCCAATTCCACTTTTTGAAATACCAACTTCTGTCCTGGAAGTCCTTGTGTTTTATACTTCTCCAACCACCCACCCCCCCCTTCCCACGCCTCCTACCCCCAAGCCCTCTCCCTCCCACACATCTCCCTGCTCTCAAATGTTGTGTTTGTGTGCTTCCCCTTCTCTCCCCATCTTGTCTTCCACTCCCTCTTTTTATATATTTTGTTTGTCTGGTTGATTTGTTTGTGAAGTAAATGTTAGCTCTTTCACGAGCCTCGATTCAGTATACAAAAAAAAAAAAAAAAAAAAAAATTCCACCAGCATAACTAGGAAAACACAAACATACACGCATACACACGCACACACGACAAGATGCCGGCGAGGGGGAGGCGGCGTGCTTTGCCACCTCCCTCTTGTCGTTGATGGGTGAGATCGAAGACCATACTGAATGCAACAGCTTCGATGGGAGTGAAGACCATGCCGAGGGTGGCAGCCTCAGTGCGACAGAGGACCATGCATATGGAACCGGGTATCTCGCCAATTGACATGTGTTTGGGATGCAGGCGGCTTAGCCATGCAGCTAGGTGGGCTTTATTGACTTCCTCCCACCGAGGATGAGTGCGACCGAGCTTCAATTGTATGATCGTGGGTATGACGACCGGTAGAAGTGGCGCGACATGTCCAGGTGGGCGGTAGTTACCCCGCATGGAATCCGGTGAGATAGGGTGAATCCCCAGAGGTCACACAGGAGGCTGTGTGGAGCGACATCGTCACCACTAAGGGGTTGGAGGGGGAAACAGAACACAAATGGAAAAGATAGCTTGGTCCGTGAGTCATGGTTCCTTGCTGGGGTGGAGATGGGTGCTTCGAGATCAGGTTCAGTGTTGGGGCCTGCGTGTGGAGACGACAGACGACAGACGACAGACGACAAACGACAAACGACACACACACACACACACACACACACACACACACACCTGGGAGAACGATAAAAGAGCAGAGATGTACTGTACATGCAAAAACAAAGAGTTCGACAGATTTAGCATCGACAAAGAAAGCTCATTAGAATGCCTAAGAAGAGGTCAGCTCAACTGGGATGGAGAACGAATCACAATAAATGCCCAAGATCAAGGTCACTATAACAATGGCTTTAAGAAAATGGCAGAACTGAGTCCATCGAACAGATGTAGGTTCTGGAAGGTAGAAACAAAAAGCAAGTCATCTCTTATCAGGATGAAAAAAAACCCACCAATGTCAGAACAGCTGTACGCAAAAAGGCACAACAAAGTATGTGGAGTAATCTACTGGCACATTTGCAAAAACTTCCGTATCCCACTTGCAGAAAACTCATGGAAACACAAACCAAAGCGATCATTAAAAACAAAGATGTAATGCTCACGTAGGACCTGATGATCCCATTGAGTGTGAACAAAGAAAACAAAGCACTGTGACTGGAAATATTACTGAGGTACAAAAAAAACAAGGTATTGCCGTTTGACGTGTCAGAACGTAGGGAATTTAGACTAAACAATGCAGAAATGCATGACGCAATACTAAGATCTCAAAAATGAAGTCAAAAGATCCTGGAAGCTGAAGATAGCTGAAATTGTACTTGTGATAATATTGAAGCAACGGGAATGATAAAGAAAAACCTAAACGGAGATCTTAAAAACAATGTCTGTGAATATCATTACAAACAAACTACAGTTGGAAGCTGCCCAGGGCTCAGTGACAATCTTGAAAAGAGTCCTCGGAACAAAACTTTGAGAACAAGAAATCTTTACAGCATGTTTTATGAATTGCAATCCCTTACCAAAACGGAGGGGGATACTCCGAGACTTGAGAGGACTCTGCTACACCTTCTAAAACCCGCATTTGGAGATAACAACCAACGGCACACACAAAGTTTTTTCACAAGTCTGTTCATCACAAGTCTAATAATTTATTGAACAGTAATGGCTATTCCTATAGCAGTATATTGTTACAGAATCGGGTTTTGGGGTTTACCACATGGGGACTTCTTGGACTCCTCCTAAACTACGGCCCCGTGGCAAGTCAACCATTGACACTGATACTGCCAAACCTGGTAGGGTCCATGCTCTTTTACGAAATGCATTACCTTTCCCACGGGTTGGCGATGCCGATTGGGGCACATACCCTCTGTGCGTACTTGTCTACTTATTCCAGTAGGCCGAGCGAAACCATCAAGTACGTACTGGCTATATTACAGAACCAATCTATGGGGCAGAACTTTCAGGATATTAAAAATATCACACACTGTACTGTAAAGCCCTGGTGTACCAATATTGTGGTGTTCACCTGCTGACAGCAATTATGTTGGGCTTGAAAACAAACATAAATCAAGATTTGAAGCATAAACAATCAATATTCCGATGCAAAATAGCAAGATGGAATAAATCCAGTGAAGCGAAAGAAATGAGTGAACAAATCACCGACCTAGGGGAGTAGGGGGCACGAAGCCGTGGTGTAATTTCATATTATTTATTGATATTATGCTACTCATTTCAATGAAAGTTTAACGGTACATCTCCATGACAAAATAAAATTAAGCTGCTCGTACAATGTCAATGTTAGAAAGCAATATGTTGTGACCATTTTGTTCCAAATCCAAAGTAATAGCAGAGGCCGACCTGGGTTGTCTCCTGTAAAGGCTATGACTTGGCAGTTGGGCGAGAAGCCGTAGCGTTCCACAAGATATGGAGATAGGTAGCCCTGCATGGTAAATGTTAGGTGGAAAAATAAAAGTCATTAAAAACAGAAATAATAGGACATTAAGAATAATGGATGATAATACTCGTATAAATGGAGGTTTATACACCAGTTTATGAAAGTTTTAAAAGCAGTACAAGAAGAAGAAGAAGAAGAATGGCATGAAGAGGGAAAACGAATAGGCTATGAAAATAATAATTTGCAAGGTGCTCAATTAATTTCATGACACCTTTCTGGGAGGACCATCAGGAACCATGTAATGAATTTTCCATCATAATGAGTGGAACGTGACCATTTTCTATTCAAACTGAGATTTATGTGTATGGATGTGATGTGGATGATGAAATCAATTATGTGCAGTCGTTTTTATCTCCATTATCGGAATCCATGATCTTCGGAAACTAACTGTACTATACACAACCATTGTGCGTCTCACCATTTCAGATTCACCTGCAAAAAGATAGAGTATGCAAACAATCCGGATGCCATTTGGCCACTCTACTTGGTTGTTGGCCTAACTGACATTGCAATGTGATCCTCCAGCATAACAATGAGCTATTATGGGTAACCTGAGACGTGTTTGTATGGATGAGGATAGAAATGGCTCTCATGAGGAATACTTTGCACATGTGACTGATCGTGAATGGAAATTGCCAATCGATAAGATAAAAAGCCAAGCCTACGTCCAAACTAGCCCATTACGTGTAATTCTTAAGATTTACCATGGAAAAAATAAAATTGGTCTCTACCTCGACCAAAGAAAACCGCACAACCACTTAGATGCGAGGCTTAAATGACTAACAACAATAATTAGAAATAATAACTTCTCCAGTAACGTTGAAGGAGAGATAGCCATACGGAAACTAGTGCTAAAATTTAAAACTAGGTGGAGTGGAGTGTTTTACCAGGATGGTGTGAGAGGGCACTGGGTTTCCCAGCTTTTTGGCAAGTCCTGGAGCACAGGCATCCAGGCATGTTGGTGCCCATTCTCTGTTGTTTATATCAAGTAAATTCATTCCAGAACCTGGTAGAAGAAAAAGTGAGCAGAAAGATAAACAGATGGATTAAGATATCAACTGAAGAACAATCACGAGAAAGAATTATAACTGCAAGTGTCATATGATGACCAAATTAGAGTTATGTCGGATTACAACTGGTTATTCTTCATGAATATTGATACCTTGATATTCCCTAACTACTTCAAAAACCTTTGCACAGTTTTATATAGTATGTCATTCCCCAATGGACGAGAACCTCAGCAATCTTTGCAATGTCATGTGAAATTATGTAATCCAAGGGATTGGGAATCACAAGCACATATTTTGTCAGCATGAAGTAATTTGGGAAAAAGCCTGGTGTTGGCTTAGCGGTTAGGGTGCCGGCTTGGGAACCTAGGATCCTGGTTTCGAATCCCGATCGATCGCTAAATTAACACCAGGGGGTTGACTCAGCCTGTCATCCTTCCGAGGTCGGCAAATTGAGTACCAGCTTGCTGGGATGAATGATCACGGTGTGTACCCCGATTTAGAATACGTACACCGTATCCCTGCGCATCGTAAGAGGCGACTAAGGGTTGGCGCCAGGACGGGCATCCGGCCATAAAAACATTGCCTCAAACAGGGAACCATGATTGTCATGGGGCCCGCAAGGCTAACCCCTGCTCTAGCGGGGAAACATGGCCTTAAAACGATCATTCATTCATTTTTCATTCAAGTGATTTGGGAAAAATTCAATCATTTTCAGGTTCTGGTCAGGGTCAATAATGTCCAATGCATTTAAATATATATATTTAAATACAGGAATCAAATTCCTATGAGGGGCTAAGTATGAAAAATTCTGACTCAATACGAGACTCGAACCACGGTCCTCCAATGATTACGCATCAAGAGCCCACTGCGCTATTGAGCCAGCCGTAATCTCCTCAGAAATTTCCACACTGAACACTGCGAGCTTTATAATGGCCGATGTCTTACGTGCCTGCTAGGCAGACCCCGAATGTTCGTGTAAGTACAGGGCATTCAGAAAGTATTCAGACCCCTTCACTTTTTTCACATTTTGTTATGTTGCAACCTTATGCTGAAATCGTTTAAAGTCATTTTTTCCCTCATCAATCTACACTCAATACCCCATAATGACAATGAGAAAACAGGATTATGGAAAGTTTTGCAAATTTATTAAAAAGAAAAAACTGAAATATCACATTGACATAAGTATTCAGACCCTTTGCTATGACACTTGAAATTTAGCTCAGGTGCCTCCCATTTCACTTGATCATCTTTTGAGATGTTTCTGCACCTTGATTGGAGTCCACCTGTGGTAAATTCAATTTATTGGACATGATTTGGAAAGGCACACACCTGTCTATATATAGTCTCACAGCTCACAATGCATATCAGAGCAAAAACCAAGCCATGAGGTCGAAGGAACTGCCTGCAGAGCTCAGAGACAGGATTGTGTCGAGGCATAGATTTGAGGAAGCCTACAACAAAATTCTTCTGCATTGAAGGTTCCCAAGAGCACAGTGGCCTCCATAATACTTAAATGGAAGAAGTTTGGAACAACCAGGACTCTTCCTAGAGCTGGCCGCCCGGCCACACTGAGCAATCGGGGGAGAAGGGCATTGGTAATAGAGGTGACCAAGAACCCGATGGTCACTCTGGCTGAGTTCCAGAGATCCTGTGTGGAAGTGGGAGAAACTTCCAGAAGGACAACCATCACTGCAACACTCCACCGATCTGGGCTTTATGGCAGAGTGGCCAGATGGAAGCCTTTCCTCAGTGGAAGACACACGAAAGCCCACAGAATCTTGTTTCTCAGAGTCTGAGAGTCCTTTAGGTGCTTTTTTGCAAACTCCAAGCGGGCTTTCATGTGTTTAATTCCTGTTTATTAAAAAACATATATATAATTGCAATATATAATTGCAATCATTGCAATTATAAAGCTCGCAGTGTTGAGTGTGGAAAATTTCCGAGGAGATTCCGGAGGCTCAATGGCGCAGTGGGCTGTCACCGCGAAAGTGATGGAGGTCCTTGGTTCGACTCCCGGGTTGTCAGAATTTTTCACACCAGCCCAACGCAGGAATTTAATTGCTGTTTATTAAAAAACAAACAAAAAAAACACACACACATATATATATATCAAATTATAATTTAAGTTATCCAGCCTAATGAGCACACGCTGTGACGTCACCATCACGTATGTGCGCTTTGCCTGCTCAGGAAGAGCCATCCGGCAGTGCGTAATTTAGATCTTAGTTCAGATGCTGTCATAAGTGGATACAAAAACTCACAGTTACCGACCTGGTTTCGCCCTTGATGGGGCTTCATCAGGGCAACGCAGTGAGAGTTGCATACACCTATGACTCTGAAAACCTTTCGGTTATATACCAGTCATTATGCGACTTCATACCATGAGTGGTGAACCACCATTAAGGTATCCCATCCAGCTATGCTGTACCTTAATGGGAGCGATAAGCACCGCCTGCCACACGGTACATTATCTGTGGTATCCACTCATTATATGGAGTCGCCTGAATGCGGCCGGGAGTAACCGTAAAAGTAACCACATTCAGGCGACTTACCTGGACAGCTATGGAGCGAACTTTGAAGCCCCTCTTGTCAGAGCCACACCGAGCCAGGGAAAAGTTAGCTGAATGGTTTTAGTCACAACTTGGACCATCTTGATGTGGGGGTGATGTGTAATCATGTGCTTCCTAGGGGAGTTTGGTGACAGGCGAAGTTCATTGCCAACTGGCCGGAGAACCAAAGGGTAGGCCAGGGGGATGCGGACTGGAGAGCCTTGGTCCATACCCTGTTCAATGCAATACAAGATGAGCTTCTGCCACCTGACCAAGATTGGGATAAGGTCTATAAAAATACACAGCGAAAGGATGAGAGGGCCAGTGATTTTTTTGTATCGATTAATACGGGCTCTCGTCAATCATGGGAGGTTTGCAGATGTAGCGACTATTCCGCAAATTCTGCTCACGAGTCTGTTCATGGAAGGACTCTTACCCCCTGTTTGAAAACATTTAAAATATGTGGTATTAGATTGGCGGGCACGGAGAGCGCAGGATTTATGGGCAGCCGCCGACCAATGTCAAGCTGGGTCGAACATGTATCGGTCGAACGTGCAAGGTCGAGGTAAAACATGGTACAGATGTATCAACAGGTGTTGATACAAGAGCGAAAGGGGGGGAGGGGCGAGAAAAGGTCGGGCCCCCAAATATTGGCAAAGACAGCAGGAGGGTTCAGATAGTGATGGGGGCAGAGACCCCAGGGTGTCTGCCAGTGGGTATGGGCCAATAATGGACAGATGGGACAGGCGGTAAGCTGGCCCCACGTAATAAGGCCAGGAGAGGATACCCTGAGCTGCCCCCGCAGTGGTGGTGGAGGGGGGGGGGGGGAGGTATCAGGGCAGGTGATGCCCTCCACACCACCTGTGCCATTCGGAGCATGCTTTCAGTGTGGACAGGTGGGACACTGGAAACGGGATTGCCTTAGGAGGAGCCAGGGTGGCCAGAGGCGGAGGAGGGGAGGTATGCAGGAAAAGGGCATCTTGTACCCCCCTGGTCCACAACAATGTTGACTGGAGCAGGGAGGCCTCTCCCTCCCCATCTGCCCCCTCATGACAGGGACCCCTGCAGATGAGCCAACCTGTAATCTGAAGATTAATGGCAAGCCAATGCAATTTTTAGTCGATACCGGCGCGACTCACTCGACCATACAGGCAGATGCCTTACCTGGTGTGCCAATATCAGGTAAGCAGATAAAAATAGTTGGGGTGTCCGGGCACAGCGAAAATATTCCATTATCAGAGGAACTAACAATACAATGTGGGCTGTTAGAGGAGAGACAAGCCTTCCTCTTGGCTGAAAATACTCCGGTAAATCTATTAGGACGAGATTTGCTGTGTAAATTGGGTTGTGTCGTGCGCTGTTCCCAAGATGGGGTGTATCTAGAAATGCCTTATGAGAATTGGTTAGAGGTTTTATGTATGCTAATGCGGTTCACCCCAGAGATGTGGTGGTGGAGGATAAATTAACCTGGTGTCCAAAAAAAAGAATTGAAATAAATATTTTTGAAAACATAACCTGAAAACCTGAAAACATAATGCATCCTGCGACTTCATCAACGGAGGCATAAAAACAGAATCGGAGTTTGCTGCGGCAGTGATAAATCATATTGTATGAAAAATTCAAAGCATTACATACAGTCATGGCCAACAATATTGGCACCCTTGCACTTTTTTTCAAATAATGCACCATATCTTCCAGAAAATTGTTGAAATTAAAAAATCTTTTGGTATCCACATATGTATTTCTTTGGGTTGCAGTGAAACAAAACAAAAAAAGCTGAAAAAATTCCGAAATCTCAGCATATTCCACACCAATCCCGAAATGGCCCAGACAATATTATTGGCACCGTTTAGAAGTTGTTAGAAATAATTAGATTTTAAGCAGGTGATTCTCCTTTACTTTGGAGTTGAACTCACCTGTGGTGAGTTGCTGGTGCCTGTAATATAAAAATCACTCATTCAACCAGCTTGAATAGAGAAAAGGAGTCATTCTGGTGTTTGTGTCACTGTGTGTACTGCAATTAGCATGGAGAAGAAGAAGAACCACCTTTAGAGGCTATTTTTCCCTGCAGAGCAAGGGTTGGCCTTTTTTGGGCACCGTGGTCCCCTTTTTGAAGCAATGTTTTATCGCCGGATGCCCTTCCTGCTGCCAACACTGTCAGTCGCCTCTTGCGACACACAGGGAATTACCAGTGAACTGGTACTCAATTTGCCGACCTCGGAAGGACGACAGGCTGAGTCAACCCCCCTGGTGTTAATTCAGCAATCGACCGGGATTTGAACCCAGGATCCTAGGATCCCAAGCTGGCACCCTAACCGCTAAGCCAACACGAGGCTTATAATTAGCATGGAGAAAAGAATGAAAACCAGAGAAATGTCCGAGGAGGTCAGACACAAGTTTGTAGCCAGGCATGAACAATCTCAAGGCTACAAGTCCATCTCCAGAGACCTTGATGTTCCTGTGTCCACCGTTCACAATGTTATCAGGAAGTTTAAGGCCCATTTCACTGTAGCCAACCTCCCTGGACGTGGCCGCAAGAGAAAACTTGATCGAAGATTGCAGCGAAGGATTGTTCGAAGGGTGGAGAAAGCACCTCAATCAACTGCTAAACAGATTCAAGCTGAACTTTAGACACAAGGTACGACAGTTTCAACTCGCACTATCCGTCACCAACTCAATGAAAGGGGGTTCTATGGTAGGCGACCCAGGAGGACCCCTCTGCTGAGAAAGCCCAACTGGAGTTTTTCAAAACACACCTGAACAAGCCAAAATCCTTCTGGGAGAATGTCCTGTGGACAGATGAGACCAAATTACAGCTTTTTGGGAAAGCACATCATCTCAATGTTTTAAGAAAATAAAATGAAGCCTTCAAAGAAAAGAACACCTTCCCCACAATCAAACATGGTGGAGGTTCAGTGATGTTTTGGGGTTGCTGTGCTGCCTCTGGCACTGGGTACCTTGAATGTGTGCATGGCAACATGAAATCAGGAGATTACCAAGGCATGTCGGAGTGCAATGTTCAACCCAGTGTCAGAAAGCTGGGTCTCCGTCGAAGGTCATGGGTCTTGCAACAGGACAAAGACCCGAAACACACTTCAAAAAGTAACCAGGAATGGCTCAAGACAAAACGCTAGATTGACCTGAAGGGGCCAGCAATGAATCCAGATCTAAATCCCGTTGAACATCTGTGGGGAGATCTGGAAACAGCAGTTGGGAGAAGGCACCCTTCAAATCTGGGAGAACTGGAGCAGTTTTCGCAAGAAGAGTGGGCCGAACTGCTAGTAGAGAGGTGGAGGAAGCTCATTCATGGCTATAGGAAGTGCCTGACTGCAGTTATTTTGTCCAAAGGCTTTCGGTGCTACCAAATATTAAGTCGAGGGTGTCAATAATTTTGTCAATGCCATTTCTTTTTATTTTTTCATTTAAAAGGATATATTAAGTTCTGAATCAAAAACAAAGGTTCTGTAATATTAACAGTGAAATAAAGAATTGTGGAGACAAAATACTTTTGTCAATTTCAACTTGTTTTTTCGAGAAAATTGCGAGTTCTTTGAAAAAAGTGCAAGGGTGCCAATATTTTCGGCCACGACTGTACATATTTTTTCAATATTAATCTGAGAACGTTTTGTCCTGGAGGACAAGCCAAACGCAACAATTGGTGTCAGAAGTGACATGTATGGTATGAAGAGGAATTTGAAACCCACCATCACTGAAGTCAATTTCAGCATAGTCCCCCAAGAACAGGGAAGCAGCGAAACTACTGATGAGAGAGACTCTCTGCATCAAGAAAGAAGAAAAATAAAACACAAATAGGAATGTTACATATTTTCTGGCAGAGGAACAGAACTCGCTCATTTGAAAGCATTTCATCATGAAAGATATGAATGTTTTGAAGAAATATGTTCAAAACTGCAAACTCAAATAAGTATCTTCATGCTTTAACATCATTATGATTTTATGCTGATGCATACTCTCCAATGAACCACCCAGGCAGATAAAAGATTGATGTGGTGCCAACAGGGACAGCTACATCCAAAAGCACACTGTCCTTCAGATCGGATGGGAACAAAAAGCCAGCTATACTGTCTGCATTTAGGCGACGGACATAGAGTTCCTTTTTGTGAATTTTTCATTATACAAAAGAAGAGGCCAGTACCCACCACAATTTCATACTTGGAGTTAACCATACAATTTGCACTGCCTGCAGTCGGTGAGAGCGTGAAGGAGAGACATAGCACGGGAATGATGGGTGAAATGGTGTTCTCCTGTTAAGTTTTCTTCTACGAGTAGAGTTTATCCTTATATTTCTTCACCGGAGTATTCTTGGGGTTGGCAGGCCGCCATATTTTTCTCAAGTTAACAAATTTATTCCACAAGCAGATCGAATTCTGACTTACTTAAGTTAATATATGCTTGCACATGTTAGAGCTGGCATGATGGCCTAGACCCTAGAGGTACGCACACTCTGCTCTTAGCTGTCTAGCCTGGGTTTGAATCTTGGCACAGATATAAACTGTCATTACCTCTGCCACCAAAGGTGGATGGAGGTTATGTTTTCACCCCTCTCTGTCTGTCTGTTTGTTTGTTACTTGCAAAATCGAAGATTTTTCAAGTATATTGGTCGGTTGTGTTTGTGACTCTGTTTGTTTGTTTGTTTGTCACCGGCCTACAGGTCACAATTTTCAACCGATCTTCACCAAACTTCCCCAAATGGTAGAGTTGGTCAAATGCCAGAAGCCTATTGTTTTGGGGGTCAATAGGTCAAAAGGTCAACATAGGCCAAAGGTCACCAACTTTGCTAAATTTCTAAAATCCTCAATTTTCATCCGATTGACTTGAAATTTGAAGAGGACTTGCACATCTGGTCACTGAATTCAACCACCAAGTATTCTTGAGGTCAACATAGGCCAAATGGTCAACATAGGCCAAATTTCTAAAATCCTCAATTTTCATCCAATTGACTTGAAATTTGAAGAGGCCTTGCATATCTGGTCACTGAATTCAACCACCAAGTACCTTTGAGGTCAACATCAGCCAAAAGGTCAACATAGGCCAAATGGTCAACATAGGCCAAATTTCTAAAATCCTCAATTTTCATCCGATTGACTTGAAATTTGAAAAACACTTGCATATCTCGTCACTGAATTCAACCACAAATTATATTTTAGGTCAACATTGGCCAAAAGGTCAACATAGGCCACATTTCTAAAATCCAAATTTTCATCTAATTGATGTGAAATTTGAAGAGGACTTGCATATCTGGTTACTGAATTCAACCACCAAGTATTCTTGAGGTCAACATAGGCCAAAAGGTCAATATAGGCCAAATTTCTAAAATCCTCAATTTTCATCCAATTGACTTGAAATTTGAAGAGGACTTGCATATCTGGTTACTGAATTCAACCACCAAGTATTTTTGAGGTCACCATAGGCCAAAAGGTCAACATAGGCCATCATGTATCATTGGAAAACTTTTGGGGGAGGGCGGATTTTGCAAGTATCGTGCTACGCATGACGTCCTCTTGTTTGTTTGTTTGTCCGTTTGTGAACAAAATATCTCAAAAAATTGAGGACGGACTTTGACGAAATTTGGCAGAGATGTGGTGTATGTGACAAGGACGAAATGATTAGATTTTGGTGACGATCCGGATTCGGATCCGACTACGAGAATTTTAAAGTGATTCTTCACCATTGGGAGACAGGGCCAACAAGATACATAGCACGATATCTCAAAAAGTTATGTATGGATTTGGATGAAGCTTGTTGGACCGGTTGGGTGTCTGACAAGGACGGCTCGATTTGATTTTGGTGAAGATCTGAATATGGATTCGGATATGAAAATTATTTAATTTTTTAAGTGATTCTTCACCATTGGGAGATCGGGCCAAAAACGATACATAGCAGGATATCTGAAAAAGTTATGTATGGATTTGGACGAAACTTGTTGGACAGGTTGTGTGTGTGACAAGGAAGAATCAATTCGATTTTGGTGAAGATCCAGATCCGGATCCAGCCAGTATAATTTTTGAAGTGATTCTTCACCATTGAGTGATATGGCCAACCAGGCGGAGGTATGCTCTCCAGTGAGTGCCGTTCTAGTTCTGGATGTTTCACAGGAATGGTTATTCATCAATGTGTGTGCCGTCCCTCGAATGGACGTTAAACTTGGCGTCCCTTCTGCTGGTATTAGTTGGTGGACGTTAAAGATCTCAAGGTTCTTTTGCGAAGAGTAGACAAGCTGTCGCCGGCATCATGGCCATAATCCAAATTCCTGCCATATCCTTAGTTAAACTTCAGGCCTGGCCAACCGGTTCGTGAAGGATTTGGGTCAAGCTTTCTCTGGCTAACCCCACAAGAATGTGGGAATAATTGTGGTCATTGAACAATAAGAGGAAGAAGAAGGAGAAGAGGAAGATGCATGCACATTTTAGAGGCTTGACTTGGAATAAAACAGATGCAGATCTCTTTCTGCCTTAGTATAGAACTACCTCAGTATCGTCTTTGGAAGGATACCTGTTTCCAGAAAATATTTATCTTTATGCATTTCTTTTCAATTTCAATTTCAGGCTTTTTGCTTTCATTTTCTCACTTTACACTCTTCTCCCTAACTTGAGAATGTACTCCTTTGCCATAATGTTATAAAGATTGGTCATATAAGCTTCTCAAATATTGCTTTCGAACAATAAAACAAAAATTACAGCAGTGATTTGAGTGGTATAATCAGCAGCAGCAGTGAATATTTACTGTATAAATCAATCACATGGTCTCCTACTGTTAAGGAGATGTAACTACAACAACAACAACAGGCATTTTAAGGCCATTTTCCCTGCAAGAGTGGGGGTTAGCCTTGCGGGCCCCGTGACAATCTTCTCCATTTTGCCCTATTTTCTGCATCTCTCCTTGTTAACCCCCTTGCCCGCATTTCTTCTTCCACCATCTTTAGCCAAGTCTTTCTCGGTATTCCCCGTCCTCTACTTCCTTCCACATTCATTTCCATCACTCTTCTCAACCAGTCACTTTCATCCTTCCTCAACACATGACCAAACCATCTCAACCTGTTTCTCTTCACAGCATCCATCACAGGCTCTATTCCCATCATTTTTCGCAATTCATCATTTGTCTTCCTCTCTCTCAACGATACTCCACACATCCACCGAACCATTCGCATTTCCACCATTTCCACCCTTTCCGGCCTTCGTTGCTGCTCTACATTCATTACCCATGTCTCGCTCCCATAAATCATAACACTTCTCACACATGCAGCATACACCTTTCCCTTCAGCTTCAGCGACACTCCCCTCCTCGTCAGCACGCCACTCAGTTCCCGAAACTTCTTCCATGCACATCTCACTCCAGCAGCCATTGCCGAGTCTGATCCACCTTCTCCATTCAGCATGTCTCCAAGGTAGCAAAATGTTTTCACACCTCCCAGCTTCATGCCATCTCCAAGCTCCAACTCAACATTTCCTCCAGCTGCAGCTCCCTCTGTATACACCTTACATTTGAATTGAATGTAGCTGCCACACTGTTTAATGACCCTCTCAGACCACGACATTTTTGATGAACCCACTCAGCGCACATAGTAGTGGACTTAGTACCGACCCCTGATGCACTCCCACCTTCACCTTAAACTCACCACTGTTCCCGTCCTTCGTCCTTACAGCTGTGTGCGCTCTCTCGTACATTGCCATCACCACTCTGATCAACCATTCCTCCACTCCTAACTTCCTCAATGCCCATGTCACTACTTCACGTGGAACCCTATCAAATGCTTTTTCGAGATCAACAAACCCAAGAAACAACTTCTTCCTCTTCTCCATGTACTTCTCCTGCAACTGCCTCACAATAAAAAGTGCGTCTGTCATTCCTCTTCCTGGCATAAATCCAAACTGCATTTCGTCGATCTTCACTTTCTTCCTTATCCTCCTCTCCAACACGCTTTCCAATACCTTCATTCCATGCTCTAATAACTTTATCGCTCAATACGAGCCACAGTCCAGGGGGGTCACCTTTCCCCTTGTATAGAGGGACGTGGGTACTCAGTTCCCAATCCACTGGAATGCGGCCTTCATTCACCACCAGATTACAGATCTCTGTCATTCTCTTCACACCCCAACTTCCCGCTGCCTTCAACATATCTCCCACAACTCACGTCGGCCCTCATGCTTTTCTACTCTTCATTGCTTTTATCGCTTCCTCAACTTCCTTCTCAGTTATCTTCTCTGCCGGTCCTAAAACTGGGTTACTCTCGATGTTGCCGTCCCATTAATTCTCTGCATTCAACAGCATTTCCATATATCTCTTCCATCTTCCTTTAATTCCATCTGGGTCCACAACGATTTGTCCCACTTCATCCTTCAAGCAACTCACCCCCATCACATCGCACCTCTCTTTCGCTATCTGCTTTGCAATCCTGAATACTGTTCTCTGACCCTCTCCCAAATCTAAGCATTCTCCAAACATTTTCTGACATGCTTCCGGCACCTTTGCTACATCTTTCTTTGCAGCCTTCTTGGCTGCCTTATAACTTTCATGTTCTGCCTTTTCTGCCCCCATACCCTTCGCCTTCTGCCACTCCTTGAACTTCTTCCTCTTCATATCAATCCACTTTCCAACTTCATCATCCCACCACCATGTTTCCGAGTGCCTCGGTGGTCCTTTAGTCCATCCACATACCTCACCAACGGCTCCCAACAGATTATCTTTCATTGACATCCAACCACTTTCAAGCTCAACCACATCATCCTTTTGCCATACTCAGCCTCTCTTTTAATGCCTCTCTCACTGTCACCTCTTTCAACCTCCACACCTTCATTCTCGGTTGGTACTTCACCCGCCGAGCTCTCCTCGCACCTTTCACCCTTATGTCGCAGACAACCAAGTGGTGCTATGAAACAGCCTCCTCCCCCGGGATCACCTTTGTGTCCTGGAGGGGCCCCCTATCTCGCCTACGCACCATCAGGTAGTCAACGGTTGTCGTCGACCCACCTGACGTGTATGTAACAAGCTTATTATCCTCTTTCATGAACTGAGTATTACAAATCAACAAATCAGCTCCATCAGCAAACTCAAAAATCCTTTCACCTTCTCCATTCCTCACACCATATCCGTAACCCCCATGAACTCCCTCAAAACCGTCCATACTCCTTCCCACATGTCCATTTCGGTCTCCTCCTGCCACAACAACTTCCTCATCTTTCACGTTTTCAGTAAGCTTCTCTATCACAAACCAGAACTTGTCCCTCTCTTCATCGCTCCGACCAACCTGCGGAGCATATCCCGAGATGACGTTCACCAAGAGCTTTCCAATCATCATTTTCACCATCATCAACCTTTCACTCACTCGAGTCACACTCACCACACTGTCTACAAACTCCTCAGAAAACAGGACACCAACACCATGCATGCCTCCTGGGCACCCTTGCCACACAAACTTGTTTTTCTGTCCCTGCCTACCCTTCAGCATTCTCACACCACTTCCTTTCCATCTCATCTCCTGCACACAACATATGTCCACTCTTCTTCTGACCAATACTTCCACCACGTCTCCTGATCTCCCTGTCATTGTCGCTACATTCCATGTCCCAAACCTCAGAAACCGATCTCCACGTAGGGCATCAGACGTTTTGTCATCATAAATGGAGTGATTTCCACCCTTGCTTTGTTCGGGTTCCCCACCTTGAGTTTTGACGAGGGAGTGAGGTCCCCCACGGGGTACTTCGGGCTGTACCCTGCCCATATGTAATTGTAATTGTCATGGTTCCCTTTTTGAGGCAATGTTTTTATGGCCGGATGCCCTTCCTGACGCCAACCCTTTTAGTCGCCTCTTACGACACACGCAGGGATACGGTGTACCTATTCTAAACCGGGGTACACACCGGGTGTTAAGGAGATGTAACTATGAACAGCAATAAAAAATATTACCTCGGTGCCAAGGTACCCCTCAGGGTTTGTGCGATAAAGTTTGGCGATTTGACTCCCTGTGAACCTCTGTAAGAAAACAAGCATTTGTTTTGAAGTAGTCCTTTCACAATCAGGTATGCCATGATGCTTTTTGGTTATATTAAATTGGAGGTTTTGAAGAAAAATTTTCATTTTGGGTAGTGAAGCATTTTACATCATTCAATTCTACAGGGTGGCCTGGAAGTCACTTTACCCCTCCCCAGTAAAGCATTCGTTCTTATTGACTCCACAAATGATACACAATATGTCGAAGAGGACCTGGCGACATTCAGTGGTGCAATGAGAATGATGGAGCACACAGAGATACAATGACTGATTAATTATTGTAAGTACTGCACAATAAAACCTGTGTAATAAAATAGTTTAAGAACGAATGCTTTACTGGGGAGGGGTAACGTGACTTTTAGGCCATCCTGTAGAATTGAATGATGTAAAATGTACCATTAAAGGAGCAAATCTAAAAATTCACAATGCATCAAATTATTGGAAAGACAAAAAGAAGTACAAATAAGTACCATATATGGCTGAGAAAGTGGACATTTGGAGCACATTATGTTTAGGGTTGATGGATTCGTTCCATTTTTTTCTATATATATGTATACATATATATAGTATACAAGATTGAGGCTCGTATAAGAGCTAACATTAATCACAAAAAACATAAACGGACACAAAAACACATAATAAAGGCAACATTAGACAAGATGGGGAGAGAGAGGGAAGCACACAAGCACAACAACAGTAGAGAACAGGGACATTGGGAGATCCGTGGAAGGGAGAGGGCTGGGAAGGAGGAAGGGGTGGGAAGGGGGGGGGCGGTGGTGTGTGAAAGGTATAAAATAAATGGACACTGCTAGGACTTCCAGGAAAGAAGTCGGTATTTCAAAAAGGTGGATCTGGGGTGAATTAACGGGGGTAGAAAAGATCAAGGTTTTGGATGGGGAAAGATGAGAGATGGTGGTGAACAGCTGTTTCAAAGACCTGGAGGAAGGAATGGGGTTGAAGAGAGTGAGGGAGTTTGTTCCAGAGGCAGGAGAAAAGAGGAATGAAGGAGTGAAGGTGAGCAGAGAGTCTTGATTTTGGCAATTTCACCAGAAGAGGGTTTCTGGAAAATCTTGTGTGACCTGAAGGAATATTTGGGGGACAGAGCACAGACAGAGCTGGGGGAGCTAGGCCGGAGAGGAGTCGGTAGAAGACAGAAAGACCACCAACCTGCCTGTGGTGAGCGAGTGAAAGGCTCTCAGAATCAGCTTCATCGTGGGAGATACCAATGATTCTGAAAGCTTTGGTTTCTATCATGAAATTGTGTCTAAGTTGAACCCAGGTGCTATGCTGGCTCCGACCACTGAGGGGCTTCCATAAGAACTCGGACGAACATCGCTCCGATTCATTCCTGTGACATTTATCCTGTGTGGTACTGCATATACGAATGGTGTGTATTGCTAGATGTTCCAAGCTTGCTTGTTTGCTTGTACCAATTGCCAATTCATTATTACTTCTATGATAACAGTATACTGATATTACTCTTGCTGATTTCTTATAGGTGTTACGAGAGATCGATTCTGAATTAAACCTACTATTGGGACAATGTTGTCGATCTGATTTTTACAACAATTAATTCAGAATCGTCTCTTCGTCCTGAACGAGAACAACATGGCTCATAAGCTGATACAAGTTCCAATTTTCAGCGCAGACCCCCAAGCGCCGGACGCGTCTGCACAACTGCTACACTGGTTGAAGCTCCTGACCAGTCATCTGGATGTGCAGGAGGAAATCACCGCTGTCACGAAGCTTGCGGTGTTGCATTCCAAAGTGAACCATACTGTGTACATGTCCATCTCTCAGTGCGCTACGTACGATGCTGCTGTGGACGAGCTGAAACGTATTTACATCAAATCTCGGAGCGTGGTCTACACCCGATATCTGCTCGCGTCTCGTCGACAAGAACCCACGGAGACCATTGACCAATTCGCTCAAGACCTCCGACGATTATTGAAGGACTGTACCACCGAGACTCGCACCCATGCACAAGTTTGTGATGACCTCGCTCGCGATGCTTTTGTCTCAGGCATTAGATCGCAGGTCGTCAGACAAAGATTACTTGAAGAAGCCGATTTGACCCTAGAAACAGCCCTTCGATTATCTCACGTGTACACCGAAGCGCTGGTACAAGCCGACGCGTATGAACGCCCATAGCCCCATATGTCACTGCAGGGATATCCCGACCGACACGACCGCAGAGAGCTACCGCCGAGCTGGAGGATGCTGCATCCTCGCCGGAATTGGAGGCACCCGATGCGCTTGGGGACCCCGACCTGAGTTTGACAGCGGCCGTCGCTGCTGGACCCAAGCCAGGAAGTAACGCTAAGTGCTATTTCTGCGGGAACCGGGACCATCTCAGGTCAGTTTGTCCGGCTAAGGAGGCAACGTGTCATTTGTGTTCGAAGAAAGTTCACTTTGCAAAAGTTTGTCGTTCGTCACGGGGCCGGCGAACTTGCTCGACGCTGAATGTGCTTCTCCCCTCGCCCGCGGAACAATCGGCACCTCACGCGCCTCGCACGGCCTTGATTGGAATCGCCCCTCTCCGTGGGCCCCGAGCTGAGCGCTCGACCTTGATGGGACTTGCCGTGCCGACTAAACAAGTCATGCAATCACAGCGGTACGCGGCTCGACCGTCCTTGACAGGAATTCTTTCGACGCCCTGCACACTTCCGGGTTTGGCTTCCCGATCCGCGTACGCCGGCGTCGAATCTCCGCGCGTGGCACAAGCGCCCTCCAGTGGCGGCACGATCGACCTACGATCTACTTTGACTACACGACAGCAGGGATCTCCGCGTGTGGCTCAAATTCCTCCTACCGACGGCCCGACCGTCCCACGTTTGACTTTAACTACATGAAAGACATTAGCGGGCGTCGGATCCACACGCGAGGCTCGAGCGCCACCTCTCGACGACTCGACTACTTCAGGGCCACCGGGCCTGGCCAGTGCTGTTATTCCACTCATGATAGAAGGGAAATTTGCAAATGCTTTAATCGACATGGGCTCCACTGATAGTTATGTCGATTTACGACTTGTTCAGAAGCATGGCTGGCCGATTCTCGGGACAAAACGCAGAATTTTCATGGCTTCTCAAGGGCTCAGCACTCGGGGGGGATGTCGACTAAAGCTTGTGATTAAGGGTCGAATGTTTCCGGATGTGCATTTAATGGTCTTACCAGCATTATGTGCAGAAGTTTTGCTTGGACACGATATTCTCCGGCGACATGGGCGTTTGGAAATGGAATTTGGTGGTGCTGATACTCTTGCTGTGTGTGCTCTTGCAGGGATGGAAATTGAGCCACTGTCGCTGTTTCCCAATATGACTACTGACTGTACACCGGTTGCTGTTAAATCATGATGCTACACACGGGCTGACATGCAATTCATTGCGGAAGAGACTGCGCAACTCCTAAAGGAAGGTATCATAGAACCTAGTCGGTCGCCCTGGTGGGCCCAAGGTTTGGTGGTACGAACTGAATCACACCGCAAATGCATGGTAATCGACTATTCGCAGACGAATAATCGGTTTACCCAATTGGATGCCTACCCACTCCCGGGAATGGATTCCCTGGTACGACAGGTGGCACAGTACTCGGTCTATAGCACTCTCGATCTACGTAGAGCATATCATCAGATTCCCATCTCCGCGGCAGATCGCATCTACACTGCATTTGAATCCGGACAGAGGTTGTACCAGTTCACCTGGCTACCTTTCGTGGTCACGAATGGGGTTTCGTGCTTCCAAAGGACTATGGACGACCTCATCGCAAAGGAGAATTTAACCGATGTCTTTGTTTATCTGGACAATCTCACGGTTTGCGGGTACGACAAAGAACATCATGATGCTAATCTGAAGCGCTTCCTCGAGGTTGTGCACAAGTATCGACTGACTATGAACGAGGCTAAATGTCGTTATTCTGCTCGCACGATAGATCTCCTGGGGTACACCGTGACCCCATGGCTCTATCGCTCCAGATAAGGAGTGTCTGCGACCCTTGCTCGACATGGCCTCGCCCCGCGATCGTGCTTCTTTGAAGCGTGCTCTCGGGCTGTTTGCGCATTATTCTAAGTGGGTTCAAAATTTTTCCGAGAAGCTTCGCCTGCTTGTGGATTGCGATGCGTTCCCCATGAGTCACGCTGCTATGGCCGCTTTTCATGGCCTGAAGTCCGACATCGCTGGCGCCGCTGTGTCGACGATTGACGAAAACAAGTCCTTTGTTTTGGAAAGCGATGCGTCAGACCACACGATAGCTGCGACACTCTCTCAAGGGGGGCAACCTGTGGCCTTCTTTTCAAGGACTCTCTCCTCCGTGGAACAGAGACACTCGTCTGTCGAAAAGGAGGCGCATGCCATCGTCGAGTCAATCAGGCGTTGGTGTCCATTTTTGCTCGGACGATGTTTTCAAATCATCACAGATCAACAGAGTGTTGCCTTTATGTACGACACGCAGCATGCTCAACGCATTAAGAATGAGAAAATCACTCGCTGGCGGATCGAGCTAGCCGATTTCTGTTACAAAATCAAATATCGCCCGGGGCGGGATAACCTCGTGATGATGCTTTATCGCGGCCTGCGATGTGTGCGAGCCTCACCTCCTTTGAGGATCTGCATGTTCTTCATGACACCTTGTGCCATCCCGGCGTGACGTGTTTCGCTCATTATGTGCGCAGTCATAACTTGCCCTATTCCGTTGAGGATGTTCGTCGGCTCCGTCGCACTTGTTCCGTTTGCGCTGAACTCAAACCTCGCTTCTACAACCCTCCGATGGGTACGCTGGTCCAGGCCACTCGGCCGTGGGAGAGATTAGCAATGGACTTCAAAGGACCCCCGCCGGCTTCACCGGCTTCGAGTAATTCTCGTTATCTACTCACGATCGTTGATGAGTTCTCTAGATTCCCTTTTGCTTTCCCGTGCGGTGATATGTCTGCTGCTACGGTTATCCAGTGTCTGCGGAACTTGTTTTCTATGTTTGGGAATCCGGCCTATGTGCACACCGATTGTGGCGCGGTGTTCTTGTCCCAGGATGTGAGGAACTTCTTGCTCCAGCATAATGTCGCTTCTAACTATACTACTCCGTATAGGCCACAGGTGAATGGACAGGTAGAACGCTTGAATGGCATTATATGGAGGGCCGCTACTCTGAGCCTTAGGTCCCACGGACTAGGACTGGACCAATGGGTTTGGTCGCTACCCGGGGCATTAAGCTCGATCAGGACTTTATTGTGCACCGCTACAAATCAAACTCCCCACGACCGTATGTTTCGTTACCCGCGGCGTTCGGGCAGTACCCGACCTTTACCGGGCTGGCTTGCTGAGCCAGGACCAGCTTTTCTCAAACGCGCGGTTCGCACGAGTAAATATGACCCGCTTGTAGACAAGGTGCATGTTCTCCAAGCCAATCCCGAGCACGCTCGTGTGCTGTTGCCCAATGGACGGGAGTCTACGGTCTCGGTACGCCATCTGGCCCCATGCGGGGATGTTGACGAGCCGGCTTACGACACAGTTGATCCGACAATGGAGCATCTACCGGCTTCCCCACCGCTACATGCACCCGATCTGGCTGGCCCTGTGGGGCCACCGCCGTCACCCGATTTAGGCGGATACTCCGATGCGGGGGATTCCGGCCTTGGGGATGTGGTACCCGGTGGTTACCGGACCCACATCGGGAGAGAAATTCGCCGCCCTGACCGCTATGGTTGGACTGACTGACATGGACCATTGCTAACTGATTACTCTGCTACTATGCTTTGCTGGCTTGATTTCAGCCCGAGTGGTAATGTAGTTTTAACGGAGGGGAGAATATATAATGAAATTGTGTCCAAGTTGAACCCAGGTGCTATGCTGGCTCCGACCACTGAGGGGCTTCCATAAGAACTCAGACGGACATCGCTCCGATTCATTCCTGTGACATTTATCCTGTGTGGTAGTGCATATACGAATGGTGTGTATTGCTAGATGTTCCAAGCTTGCTTGTTTGCTTGTACCAATTGCCAATTCATTATTACTTCTATGATAACGGTATACAAATATTACTCTTGCTGATTTCTTACAGGTGTTACTAGAGATCGATTCTGAATTAAACCTACTACTGGGACATTTCCCGGTGTGCACCCTGGTTAGAATAGGTACACCGTATCCCTGCGTGTCGTAAGAGGCGACTAAGAGGGTTGGCGTCAGGAAGGGCATCCGACCATAAAAACATTGCCTCAAAAAGAGAACCATGACAATTACAACTACATATGGGCAGGGCACAGCCTGAAGTGGAAATCGGTTTCTGAGGTTTGGGACATGGAATGTAGGGACAATGACAGGGAGATCAGGAGAAGTGGTGTAAGTATTGGTCAGAAGAAGAGTGGATATATGTTGTGTGCAAGAGACGAGATGGAAGGGAAGTGGTGTGAGAAAGTGAAGGCAGGGACAGAAATACAAGTTTGTGTGGCAAGGGTGCCCGGAGGGCGTGAATGGTGTTGGTGTCCTGTTTTCTGAGGAGTTTGTAGACAGTGTGGTGAGTGTGACTAGAGTGAGTGATAGGTTGATGATGGTGAAAATGATGATTGGAAAGCTCTTGGTGAACGTCATCTCGGGATATGCTCCGCAGGTTGGTCGGAGCGATGAAGAGAAGGACAAGTTCTGGTGTGCGATAGAGAAGCTGATGGAAAACGTGAAAGATGAGGAAGTTGTTGTGGTAGGAGGAGACCTAAATGGACATGTGGGAAGGAGTATGGACGGTTTTGAGGGAGTTCATGGGGGTTACGGATATGGTGTGAGAAATGGAGAAGGTGAAAGGATTTTGGAGTTTGCTGATGGAGCTGATTTGTTGATTTGTAATAATCAGTTCCAGAAAGAGGATAATAAGCTTGTTACATACATCTCAGGTGGGTCGACGACAACCGTTGACTACCTGATGGTGCGTAGGCGAGATAGGGGGCACCTCCGGGACACAAAGGTGATCCCTGGGGAGGAGGCTGTTTCACAGCACCACTTGGTTCTTCTTCTTTCGTGTATCATCAGATGGCCAGCTCAGTGTCGTGCAGCCATGCCCTCGTCTCTGGTGCTACGTCGAAGAGGCCGGCTTCTGAAGGTGGTCTGTATAGGGGGCAGGTGGTAATTATGTGAGAGATGATGAGTAGGGTAGAGGAGGTTGTGGCATCAGGAAGGGCGAAGGGCAAGTTATGTGAGAGAGGCTGAGTAGGGTAGAGGATGATGTGGTTGAGCTTGAAAGTGGTTGGATGTCAATGAAAGATAGTCTGTTGGGAGCCGTTGGTGAGGTATGTGGATGGACAAAAGGACCACCGAGGCACTCGGAAACATGGTGGTGGGATGAGGAAGTTGGAAAGAGGATTGACGAGAAGAGGAAGACGTTCAAGTGGTGGCAGAAGGCGAAGGGTACAGGAGCAGAAAAAGCAGAGCATGAAAGTTATAAGGCAGCCAAGAAGGCTGCAAAGAAAGAGGTAGCAAAGGCGCAGGAGGCATGTAGGAAAATGTTCGGAGAAAGCTTGGATTCGGAAGAGGGTCAGAGAGCGGTATTCAGGATTGCAAAGCAGATAGCGAAAGAGAGGTGTGATGTGATGGGGGTGAGTTGCTTGAAGGATGAAGTGGGACAAATCGTTGTGGACCCAGATGGAATTAAAGGAAGATGGAAGAGATATATGGAAATGCTGTTGAATGCAGAGAATGAATGGCATGGCAACATAGAGAGCAACACAGTTTTAGGAAGAAGATAACTGAGAAGGAAGTTGAGGAAGCGATAAAAGCAATGAAGAGTAGAAAAGCGGGAGGGCCGACAGGAGTTGTGGGAGATATGTTGAAGGCAGCAGGAAGTTGGGGTGTGAAGAGAATGACAGAGATCTGTAATCTGGTGGTGAAAGAAGGCCGCATTCCAGTGGTTTGGGAACTGAGTACCCTCGTCCCTCTAAAGAAGGGGAAAGGTGACCCTCTGGAATGTGGCTCGTATCGAGCGATAAAGTTATTGGAGCATGGAATGAAGGTATTGGAAAGGGTGTTGGAGAGGAGGATAAGGAAGAAGGTGAAGATCGACGAAATGCAGTTTGGATTTATGCCAGGAAGAGGCATGACAGACGCGCTCTTTATTGTGAGGCAGTTGCAGGAGAAGTACATGGAGAAGAGGAAGAAGTTGTTTCTTGGGTTTGTTGATCTCGAGAAAGCCTTCGATAGGGTTCCACGCGAAGTATTGACATGGGCATTGAGGAAGTTATGAGTGGAGGAATGGTTGATCAGAGTAGTGATGGCAATGTACAAAAGAGGGCGCATAGCTGGAAGGACGAAGGACGGGAACAGTGGTGAGTTTGAGGTGAAGGTGGGAGTGCATCAGGGGTCGGTACTAAGTCCACTACTATTTGTAGCTGTGATGGAGGTGCTGGCTCAGAACGTAAAGGAGGGTTTACCGTGGGAGTTGTTGTATGCAGATGATCTGATGTTGATTGCGGAAAGTATGGATGGACTGAAGGAAAAGATGAACAAGTGGAAGGAATGTATGGAGACAAAAGGTCTGAAGGTGAATATAGGAAAGACGAAGGTGATGGTAAGTGGTAAAGCATGTGGTGAGGTGGAAAGAACTGGGAAGTGGCCGTGTGCTGTGTGCAGAAAGGGTGTCGGAGTGAACTCCATTCAATGTACAATGTGCGCTGAGTGGGTTCATCAAAAATGTAGTGGTCTGAGAGGGTCATTAACCAGTGTGGCAGCTACATTCAAATGTAAGGTGTGCACAGAGGGAGCTGCAGATCGAGGAAATGTTGAGTTGGATCTTGGAGACGGCGTGAAGCTGGAAGGTGTGAAAACATTTTGCTTCCTCGGAGACATGCTGAATGGAGAAGGTGGATCAGACTCGGCAACGGTTGCAAGAGTAAGATGTGCATGGAAAAAGTTTCGGGAACTGAGTGCCGTGCTGATGAGGAGGGGAGTGTCGTTGAAGCTGAAGGGAAAGGTGTATGCTGCATTTGTGAGAAGTGTGATGATTTATGGGAGCGAGACATGGGTAATGAACGTAGAGCAGCAACGAAGGCTGGAAAGGGTGGAAATGCGAATGGTTCGGTGGATGTGCGGAGTATCGTTGAGAAAGAGGAAGACAAATGATGAATTGCGAAAGATGATGGGAATAGAGCCTGTGATTGATGTTGTGAATAGGAACAGGTTGAGATGGTTTGGTCATGTGTTGAGGAAGGATGAAAGTGACTGGTTGAGAAGAGTGATGGAAATGAATGTAGAAGGAAGTAGAAGACGGGGAAGACCGAGAAAGACTTGGCTAAAGATGGTGGAAGAAGAAATGCGGGCAAGGCGGTTAACAAGGATAGATGCAGAAAATAGGGCAAAATGGAGAAGATTGTCATGGGGACCGCAAGGCTAACCCCTGCTCTAGCAGGGAAAATGGCCTTAAAATGCATGTTGTTGTGTTGTTGTGTTGTTGTATTGGGGCAATGTTGTCGATATGATTTTTACAACAGTTTCTACAGCGTGAAGCCAAGCTAGGTGTGAGGCAGGAGCACCAGCCCAGAGGGGAGAGCAGTACTCCATCAAGCTGTGGATGAAAGCTTTGAATGTGGTGAGCTCAGGTGTCTTGTAATTTATTGTCCAATTGTTTTGAGCATCTTCCTGTGTCGTCATATGTATTTATGGATTTGTTCCATTGAATTTATTGTCCGTTTTAATTTGAACACCTTCCTGTATCGTCTTGTGTCTGTCTCGCTTGAATGCTATGCAGGTGGTTTGCATGTAGAGTGATGTATCAATGAGTGCACCATCCATTGAATGGAAATTAAACTGAGGACCTGTCTGCTAACATTGTTTGCTGTTGGTGGACATTGAAGAACCCAGGGTGTTATTGGCAAAGAGTTGGCGAGATATCGTCATCACCTTGAACAAATTCCAAATTTGTGTCCTGACTGCTGTTAAGGCAATGACAAAAAATACGCAGCATAATTCTTGCCAAGAAACTCCGTCACCAGCACTGATGCTCTGTCGAGAGATCCAAGGTGAAACTTCTTGCAAACCCATTTTGTTCTGCTCTTTCCCACAAGTCTTTGTGTTGGTAAGACCTTTCATGCTGGCATTCTATACATATAAAAGACATCTTTCTGCGTAAGTGTGCCTCAAAAATTGTGCTGTCAATTTAATTGGCCTCACTCGTTCTTGAAGTGGTGAGAGACGCTAATGGAATTGGTGTGCATGTCTGTCGGTGTGTGAATCCGCAAGCAGATGTAATTTAA
This sequence comes from Myxine glutinosa, assembly GCF_964187855.1. Classification (NCBI taxonomy): domain Eukaryota; kingdom Metazoa; phylum Chordata; class Myxini; order Myxiniformes; family Myxinidae; genus Myxine; species Myxine glutinosa. The sequence continues at coordinate 147,885,511 of NC_136267.1, forward strand.
TATAGATTGTTCATTTGCAGATCTAATGTAATCTATACGCTGTGTTATTAAATGTTCAGTCTTATTTTCCTTTGTAAGTAACATCTTGGCTTGTCGAATAAGCAAGGACAATTTTGTTCTATGTTGTGTGTGTGTGTATGTGTGTGTGTGAGTGAGAGAGTGAGAGAGTGAGAGAGTGAGAGAGTGAGAGAGTGAGAGAGTGAGAGAGTGAGAGAGTGAGAGAGTGAGAGAGTGAGAGAGAGAGAGAGAGAGAGAGAGAGAGAGAGAGAGAGAGAGAGAGAGAGAGACAGACAGACAGACAGACAGACAGAGAGAGAGAGAGAGAGAGAGAGTGTATGTTATATCCAATGTTGCTCCTCCATAATTCCAAAACCATGAAACCTAAGGGCCCAAAACTTTGCATGCATACGAAGACAACTACCAAGTGCATGAATGAAAACTGGATATTTCAGTAAATTTAAACACCCCTTTTGAAGATAATTCATGGGCTTATTAAATTAAAACCAAAAGCAGGCTTACCCATGGCCAGCCTGCATTCACCTCGCAGTGGTCTTAATCTACCATTTTGTTTTGGCTTAATCAAAAGTACCTTAACTTGGAACAGGTTGTAACGGTTTCTGTACGATAGAGCTTCATAACTGCGGAATTGCTGAATACATTGCTGATCACTTGCCAAGCCAGCCGTTCCTTATCAGCCGATGTTTGTCAGCCATGGCGATACAGTCAAAAGCGGTTTAATTGACTTTTTTAACAACAGCTGTCGTTTTTGAAAATAGACAATGTTAAGGTGATAACGTAAAATAAGTACATATATAAGCATATGTTCGTTGTCTTAGTTAAATCTGAAAAAAGTTTAAAATGCAACTTTCACCTCGGAGAGTTCCAGTTCCTGAGTGAGTACACAGGGTGGCGGCCGCAGTTTGAGTTACATCCCTCAAGCCCATGTTAGAATCTGTTTTAAAATGGCACCTGCTGTTTGAAAGCAACGGGAGGTATTGCTATCCTCAGGGGCGTCGGGGGGGGGGGGGGGGGGGTGAGGGGGGGTTCAGGGGAGGGTCGCTGGCTCGGGGCCCGTTGAGGGGCCCGAGCTTCCCCTGTAATTTTTTAAAACAGTACAGTGATACCCCTCATCAGCTCCTCATTTCCTCATCATTACATTTAAACCCAGAAGCTGATTTTGCTTTCCTTGCCAGAAAGGAAACAACATTTACCGTTGTTAATGGTACAGCTTCAAACTTTACAGAAGTTTCGGTCTGCCGACGGCAACAACTACCTCGGGGCCCGGGCTGACTCTCGACGCTCCTGGCTATCCTGTTTGAACGTACTGTTTTAACGTATCCCATTTCATTCAATCCTGTCCTAATGCCAGCAGACGGGACCCCCCCCCCCCCCACTTCCTCAAGTCTGCCTACCAAATGCAAGTGCCACCCCCTTCCCCTCAAGCCCCACTTACCAAATACGAGCTGAGGACCCCTCCTCCCCTTTCACCCTCAAGTCTCCCTTCCAAATGCAAATCTAAAATACCCCCTTCAACTTTCCACTTTCACTCCCCTCTCCACCCCACCCCCACCCCCACATCCCTCCTCACTACCCCACCCCTCCTTGCTCTCACTCTCTCCTCTCCGTCTCTCGCCACCTTTCTCTCTCTCCCAGGTCTCTCTCTCGCCCACTCCTTCTCTCCCCCTTTTCAACATTCCCATCATTGACTTCCGCTTCCGGTCCCTCGAGCAAGGAAGCGACTTCGACCTCTGCACGGCATCAAATTTTAAGTATTTTCCCATTTGTGGCTTTGTCAAATTTCCACTCGTTATTTTATTGTGTATGTGTTACTGTGTTTCTAGTTAGTGTTGGTTTGCAATTCGTGCAAACTTGTGTATAATTAAATCGTTTTCTGTTCGCACCGCGTGCGCGGCCTGGTAACTTGAGGCTTCCTTCCCCCGCCGGTGTTTTGTGAATTTAAGTTCTTTCCTTCGCTGTATTGCTTATTTCTTAGATTTTCTCTTCTCCCCCTAACTTCCCCGAACATGTACCCTGTGTCTACCGTTTTAAATACAATTTTTTAAATTATTATTATTATTATTTCCTTCTCTCCTTGCGAACACGTGCTTGTTGTCTCGCCCGCCCCCTTATCTCCTGTTCTTCCACCTCTTCCTTCCATCTCCAGCCGAAACTCACCTTTCCAATTCTAGCTTCCTCCATACTCATTTAACCCTTTATCCTTAGTAGTGTAATAATGTTGCTTCTGGGACACCTCCGTTTAACATGGGAAATCCCTATCTAATGTCATTTACCCCCTTGTCTTTTTCAAAAATCATAAACACCTCTATTTCTCCCACCCTCATCTTTATGAACCTTTTGTCTGTAGTACCTATCCTTAATGTTGTTCATTAGACCACTCAAACACTACAAATATTTGTTTTCTCTTATAGACCTATCATCCTTCTTCTACATATCATCTGGCAGATTAATCTTTGACCCACTCAAACATTGACCCATTCACTTCCATATTAATTCTTTCCCTCCCTCATTGCCCCTAAAGACCTCTATTTCTCTCACCCTGTTCTTTACGAACCTTCTAACCTTTTGACATGTTATCCTTATTCATTAGACCACTTAAACACCTGTGATCCTTCTGACCTTATGAACCTTTTAACCTTTTACTCTTAATATCATCTGGTGAATATAACCCACTCAAACAACGACCCTACAAATATTTGTTTATGTGTGGGAAATAATTTAATTCTCCTACAACTCTCCTCACCGTCTAATACATTAACAAAAAATATGTTTGAGTTTGGTTCTTTATTAAGATATTTTAACTGAGCTAAGATAAAATGGTAAACCTCCCTCAATGTTCTTATTTGAGCGCCTCCAGTGCCACACACTTTTTGGTAGGCTCTGCCCACCTTTTGTTAAGCTCCGTCCACTTTTTGGAAAAACCCCGCCCACTTTTTGGTAAGCCCCGCCCACCTTTTACTAAGCCCCGCCCACTTTTTGTTATGTCCCGCCCCCTTTTGCTAAGCTCCGCCCACTTTTGCTAAGTCCCACCCACTTTATAAACTCTTCAGCATTGTATCATTTCCAGGTAAAACATTACATCATTTTCAGGGAATTTCCATCACATCATTTCCAGTTAAGACACGCCCAGGGAATTTCCACAGGAAATGACACACACCCAGCCCTTCTTATAAAAGGCACCGACCACACAGGCTTTTTCAAACACGCTTTCTGCTTCACTTGAGAATGGACTCCTATGCCGAAATGGAATGGGATAACTTTGCTATTCCTTGGAGTCCTACTACCTGTGTAGAACTCAACCTTCAGATTGATGAACTGGACTCGAACCTCTTATCAATGGAGGTAAGTTTGTTTATTTATTTATTTATTTATTTAATTAATTATTTATTTAATTATTTATTTTAATATTTTTTTTTAGATGAGACTCGTGTAAGAGTTAACAAAGTTAATTTTAATATTCATAGAGCTTGATTTATACAAATAAAAAATATTGTATTAAATTAATACATTGTTATTTTCTTTCACAGGAAATTGTATCTGAGATACGAAATGAAAATTCTGCTTTTAACACAACTTGGGATGAAGTTATTTTTTTGTTTGAAGACATTTTGAACAACCAAGACCCCCAGAACGAGTTCTACCTTGATGACCCAGCCAAAGAGTTATACCTTGGAGATCCACAAAATCCTGAAAAAGAGTTTTACCATGATGATACTTGTTGTGAGTTATCAAAACAAAACCCACTGAACAAGTTCTACCTTGATGAGCCAGAATACAAGTCATACATTGGAGACCCACAAATTTCTGAAAATTGGGAAAGGGGAGTTCTCCCTGATGGTCCGCAGTTATACTATGTGAGACACATCATAGAAACCCTAAAAAATTGGGCAAGGAGAGTTCTCCCTGATGGTCCGCAGTTATACTATGTGAGACACATCATAGAAACCCTAAAAAATTGTGAAATGGGAATTCTCCCTGATGGTCCGCAGTTATACTATGTGAGACACATCATAGAAACCCTAAAAAATTGGGCAAGGAGAGTTCTCCCTGATGGTCCGCAGTTATACTATGTGAGACACATCATAGAAACCCTAAAAAATTGTGAAATGGGAATTCTCCCTGATGGTCCGCAGTTATACTATGTGAGACACATCATAGAAACCCTAAAAAATTGGGCAAGGAGAGTTCTCCCTGATGGTCCGCAGTTATACTATGTGAGACACATCATAGAAACCCTAAAAAATTGGGAAAGGGAAGTTTTCCCTGATGGTCCGCAGTTATACTATGTGAGACTTATCACGGAAACCCCAAATATTTCTGAAAATTGTGGTTCTACCTTGGGGACTTGGAAAGATGGTTATATTTTTGGAGACTCGGAATGGGGGTTTTGTTTTGATGACTCGGAATGTGATACCTATCTTGGAGGCTCAACAGGAATGTGGTTATACCTTGGGAACTTGGAAAGTTGGTTTTATTTTGGAGACTCTACCTGTGGGGTCCATCTTGGAGACTCTTTGGATTCTAAAGCAATGAACAATGTTCTTTGTTTAATGACGCTTGATTTAAGCAATATCAAGAAAGTTCGAGGAAGAAAATGCTGGAAAATTCTTTCTTCCCATTTCTACTTCTTCAAACTTGAAAGCCTTGAAAGACAGAATTGGAAGAAGAGGAAAAAAAATAAAAATGAAATACATATTTTTTAAAAAGAAGAAAAAAAAGATTATGTTAGGGTTTGGGTGGGATTTTGAATGTGAGGGTTAGGGATGGGGTTGGGTTAGGGATGGGGTTGGGTTCGGGTTGGGATTTTGAATGTGAGGGTTGGGGTTGGGTTAGGGATGGGATTGGGTTAGGGTTGGGATTTTGAATGTGAGGGTTAGGGATGGGTTGGGGTTGGGTTAGGGATGGGGTTGGGTTAGGGTTGGGATTTTGAATGTGAGGGTTAGGGATGGGGTTGGGTTAGGGATGGGGTTGGGTTAGGGATGGGGTTGGGTTAGGGATGGGGTTGGGTTAGGGATTGGGTTGGGTTAGGGATGGGGTTGGGTTAGGAATGGGTTGGGTTAGGGATGGGGTTGGGTTAGGGATGGGTTTGGGTTAGGGATGGGTTTGGGTTAGGGATGGGTTTGGGTTAGGGATGGGGTTGGGTTAGGGTTTGTATATTATTATGACTCACTCACAGATACACAAAAGTTAAGCCCCAACTGGAAAGTTGAGGGATTCTGTGTTTGGGGTTCACAGATTTAAAAACGTATCCCCATTATACACACACAAAAGTTAAGCCCCAACTGAAAAGTTGTGGGATTCTGTGTTTGGGGTTCACAGATTTAAAAACGTATCCCCATTATACACACACAAAAGTTAAGCCCCAACTAAAAAGTTGTGGGATTCTGTGTTTGGGGTTCACAGATTTAAAAACGTATCCCCATCATACACACACAAAAGTTAAGCCCCAACTAAAAAGTTGTGGGATTCTGTGTTTGGGGTTCACAGATTTAAAAACGTATCCCCATTATACACACACAAAAGTTAAGCCCCAACTGAAAAGTTGTGGGATTCTGTGTTTGGGGTTCACAGATTTAAAAACGTATCCCCATTATGCACACACAAAAGTTAAGCCCCAACTAAAAAGTTGTGTGATTCTGTGTTTGGGGTTCACAGATTTAAAAACGTATCCCCATTACATTTTATTTATTTATTTATTATTTTCAAGGGTATTATCTGCTTACTTGTGTTTTTTGTAATTCTTGCGAGTAAAATGAACCCAAGATTTCTTCTCCATTTAAATCATATAATTTGTAGGTCCAAGGGACTGTATCCATTACATCAATGATTTTAAATAATTCACGAGTCCATTTTTGTGTATAACCTTTCTCAAAATGACTTTTCCATTTGTATATTCTTACAATATCACCAACTTTAAACTTGGGCTTTCTCAAATTAATCTCCTTTTCATATTCTAATTTTGTAAATGTTTCTGATGGTTTTGATTTTGTTGATGAATGAACTGTATTATTGTAATTATCTACAATATCCTGAATTAAATACACCCATTTTTGAGAACCGAGTTGTGTGAATTTTTTATATAATTTCTCTTTTAAAGTACGATTAAAACGCTCAATAACAACTGCCTTTCCTTCATTAAAGGTGCTGTATAATTTAATACCCTTCCCCTTAAGAAATTTCATGAATATTTTGTTATAGAACTCTGTTCCCTCATCAGTCCATAACTTCTTTGGTTTCCTTTTATCCCGATCAAATATTAGCTTAAAGGCTAACATTAAAGTATCACCCCTTTTATTTTTTAAAGGGACAACCCAGGCAAATCTACTCCTCAAATCAATAACGGTTAAAGCATACCTGTATCCCCTGTCATTATTCAATTCAATTAAATCAGCGGACCATATGTGGTCGGTGTATTTAGAATAAACCTTCCTTCTTTTAAACTTTGTGATTATAGGTTTGTGTAATTCTTCAGCCAAAAGCTCCTCAGTCTTGATGGCATCATTAGAGCCTAATAGTTTTTTGAGGAATAACCAAGACCAAGTTTCAATTTAGCATTTATCAAATTTCTCACAATAAACCTATCAACTTTCTCTCTCAACGTTGGATTTTGTATCAAAGACAAATTATACAACATTTCGCTGTCGGCTTTATGTTTTTCAGTCAACGTAGTGGTTTTCCCATAAGCAATATCATGCTTCATACACACTTCATCAACCCTATTTGTAGGTTTAGACCAAGGTTTAGGATTGTCAGCCTCATCTAATCTTTTATCCAAGTTTGTTCCTGGACCACAGAAAGAATACCCTGGAAGGTGTAATTCCCCTGGAATTCCAGTTGTTGTAAATTTACTTCCTGACAGAAACTTTTGTATGTCTCCTCCTCTTTTAGGAGAGATGAATTGGCACTTTTTAGAGCCACATACTTGACATATTCCTTTTTGATAAACTCTATTATTTTTAGCTTTAACATAAGAGATATTTTTAGATTTAGTTTTCTTTTTACATTTGAGACAATAACTCATATTTATTTATCAGAAAAATTTCGACAGAGTATCAAAACCTTTTTGGTTTTCAACATATACATTTCAATCTTTATTTTTAAAACATAAAGAATCCTAAGGAATGCCTTCACTCTCTCCTCCATTTATTTACAAATAAAAACTAACTAAAGTCAATGACACCAACATCATCAATCACATAATCTTTTCCTTCTTCTTCTTCTTCTTCTTCACCACTTTCTCGTTTAAATCTCCTCCCTGAAATTGAAGACATTGACGTTGTTATTTTTGAAACCATTATCTTCATAAGAGTTGTTAATTCTTTAATTTCCTCTTCGGTGCGTTGAGATTGATTTATTTGCTGTAATACACTCAATCTTTTACGAATCTCACTGATTTCCATCTTTTTATATTTTTCCTCCCTCTCTCTTTGCTCCCTTTCCTCCCTCTCCTCCTTCTCCTTTTTCTCCCTCTCCTCCTTCTTCTTTTTCTCTCTTTCCTCCTTCTCCCTTTTCTCTCCTTCCTCCTTCTCCTTTTTCTCCCTCTCCTCCTCCTTTTTCTCCCTCTCCTCCTTCTCCTCCCTCTCCCTTTCCTCCTTCTCCTTTTTCTCTCTTTCCTCCTTCTCTTCTTCAACTCCTTCCTCATCCCTTGCTACCCTTGAGTTTGAACCCCAAAGAATATTATACATATACTCATCTGGATTTTGAGATATTCTTGTATCTATAATTATTTTTCTCATAATAGGATACCAATAAGATTTGTTGACGATTTCTAAAAGAGTTTTATATTTCATAACTTTGAGAAGTTCATTTTTATTTAATATTTTAAACAAGTCTCTATTTGTGGGTTTAACAATATCAGTATAAGGCCAGTTTTTAATGACAAAATTCCCATGTATATGCTCCAAATCATAAGGTATGTAATACCGAGCACCCTTTTCTTGTAGGTATCCTTGAATACAAAAATTATAATTCTCTTGTAGTCTTCTTCCTGCCATTTATGTATCAGAAATATATGTGAGATTAATATTATGACAGGTAATACCACCCCATCTTCCCACTACCAAATCGGTTTGTATTCCTCGGCTTTCTATCCTTATCTCATTACCTTCCTTCTTTGTCATGCGAACCATCGCTATACTATCATATATTTTTCTTTTCTTAAAATCACGTATTTGTTGTTTACTAATTGTACTTCCACATAAATCCTTATCCTCACCAAGTGGATAATATTCTTCTTTACGAGACTGATTTAAATCATGTAGGTCTTCTATGTTTATTGAAAAAGACCAATTATACCCTAAATCAGGCATATCATACCCCCATTTATTAATTCGCATATTAACTAAATGTCCTTCTTTATAAAATTCAATTGTAAGCAGGTAGTTAAATTCAATGAGGAAAGGTGTATGGTCAGTATAACCAGGTGTTGTGGTTGTAAATTTTACTTGTTTCACAAAACGTGCTGTTTTCTTTAAAAATATATATTGTGATAAATCACTTAATCTAATTAAGTCATTCGCATCTGTAGGGTTTGGATAATTGATTAATTTATAAGTATTCTTCATATTAATATTTTTACTTACACTATATTTTTGTCGTTCAGCCTGTGCCTTTGTATAATAATTTGATAAATCAATATCCTGAGAGGATTTTCCAAAGATAGAACCATCTTTTCCAACATAAGTCATTTATATTAGATTAAAAATGATATCATAAAAATTTTCATTATTGTTGAGTTGAAATAATACATATAAACATAATTGACCACAACATTTAGAATTAATTTCTTGAACTTGAAATGTTTGATAAACACCATTCTGTAAGAATTGTATTACTTCAACAGGTGGTGGCATACCATAACTATCAAAATAATATTTATCCTGACTATTATGAATACAAACCCAATGAGAACCATTCTGTGTGTCTAAATTCATAATAATATTCTTTGTATTCTTATTTATATGTATTAATTCATCTCTCATACAAATAACCACATTATCAATTTTTAGTGTTTTACAATACTTAGCTAGTTCTATATTTGACGTTGTATTCTTTCCAAATTGTTTAAACCATTTATCCATTTATTTATGAGAAAGATACAATCCATTACCCCGTTTAGTTAGTTTAACACCCGCTTGAGCGATAGAGGAAAGCATATCTCCAACCAACAATCTAGCTTTATCAGGTAGACTTTCAAGTTTTTGAGCAAAATCTACAATTACACCACTTCCACTAATTTGTTTCTCCAACTCCTTGTTATGTCTTTCCAATTCTTTTTGAGCTTTTAGTTGTGCCTTCCTTTCGTTAGCAGTTTTTACCGCTGCTGAAATACCACCAGTCAATGCTCCCGCCGCACTTAAACCAGCAAATAAAGGAATTAGAAACGGGAGAAATCCTCCTCTTGACTCGTCTATTGAATATTTCTTTAACATAGGTTTCGTCATTTTAATTTTAAGTGATCCAACATCATTTAGTGTTTTTACTTGTGTGTGTGTGAGTAAAACATCAATTCTTACAGCTCCTTTTCTTTGAATTGTATTAACATTAATAATACAAGGCTTTTGATTTTGAATACAAGATGTTAATTTATTAAGATTGATTTGATTAACATATACCCCAACCATTTATTTATGAGAAAAAACCTATGTGATATTAATCATAACACCATTATCTGTATTAATCTGTAATTCTGTTTCCTCCAAAAGCAAACAATATGCATTAACCTCTTCACTCTCCCCTCTTTCAATGTATAGAGAAGTATCCACTCGATTAGACTTTATAGTTTCCTTTTGAGAACTCAGGTCAATTGCGTAGATTGTATAAAGTTTTTGAAACGCAACCATATCCAAAATAGGATCATTATTACCATTACTTTCACACACCTTTTGGTAGGACTTGTAGGCTTCCGCATAATCATTTTTTTCCCAATCAATTTCCAATCTATCTCGCGGATAAAATGTGCCATCAAGAGAAACCCGAAGTTGTTTCACCTTAGCATTATCACTCAGCGCATTATTCTTATTAGTACCGTCCTCTCCATCTGGTTTTTTAAAAATGAGCCAGAGGTATCGTGGCTTTCCTTGAAGAACACCCAAATTCCAAGTGTAGGTAGTGTGTTCCAGTTTAACGTGTTGACATCTTCTTTTAAGGTATGATACATTTAGCGGTTTCTTTGAGTTAAGTCTTCTATTTAACATCTCTTCCGTTTTAAGATTAGGAGTATATTCACTGATATACCAACACAAATCATTAATAACAAATTTATTGTTGTCTCCAAAAGCATTTTCATCCCCAAAAAGCAACCTATTTACATTATCATTCCTTTGTAGTTGAAATCTAATTTTAAGACCATACAAAACTTTATCATAATCGCAAAATCCAAATATACCTTTAAGAGGTACTGCTACGGTAAAACTATTCACTGCTTTTGTTTCATCATTATACATTGACTTCCTTTGACTATAACCAGGGTCTGCGTTTGTACCCGTTGACATATCAGGAATAAAACCTTCAACAGCTCCCTTACCCATTCTATCACTAAACAAATATAGTGTAAATTTCATCATTTCAGATGTAGCAGAGACATAATCAACCGCTTCAACCTCTTGTGTTCCAATATACAGGCGGACACTGTCAAACATTTTCCAGAAGAAATCATTTACGAGTGTAGCATTAGTATTATTCGCAGCCTTAGTGAATTTAAATTTACACAGCAAGAAACTATCAGCTATATTCAAGTAAGTTTGTTGATTATTTATTTCAAAACTTTTTGTTCCGTTTGAATTCCAGTCTGTTCCTGTTATAGCATTTACCTTAAAATAGTCTTCCTTTTTAGTGGAGTTTGAAATGATAATCGTATCATCCAAATCATAGATACTATCAATCGCTTCCATACTTGTATTTATATAGCATTAAAATTGTTGAAACCCTGACCCAAGTATTTTAATGATTTTTTGTCGTTCTTGTGAAGATAGTTGAGTTTTACCTTTTTTTATTTCTTTGATTGCTTGTAATTTATGAGACTCCTTTTGAGCATCTTTTATACTCTTTATAGCACCCGCAACGGAGCCCACGGCAGAAGCAGTTGAATCAATTAGGTCTTTATGTTTAAGGATGGTTGAACCAATACCCCATTAGAGTATCAATTATCCCATCTCCTTTATTTCGAAATTGATGACCTACACCTCGTTGTCTCTTAGGTTTATAGTATCCTCGACCCACATACCTTGTATAGTCTGGTGAAAGGAACATGCCCTCCCCTGTAATTATTTTATATTTTCCCAACTCGTGTTTTCTCACAATAACCATTATTTATTTATTGAAAAACTTCACGTAGGTGAATTCTGATGGATATAATTTCATCATTAAAGGATATCATACGATTATCTTGGTCGGTTATCCTAAAACTTACTCTGTATATGGTTTTTCCTGACACAGGTAAATAGACAAGATTTTTTGGTTCCATATTAAATTTATAACCAATCGGGGTTGAGTATGCACTGAATGAAAATATTGTATTTGTTCTTATTCCATCGTTATAAGCACCATCAATCAAATCACAATGAATTAATACTGAATTTATACCGGAGGATATTTGGATAACATTATCACTGTAAAACGTCCCGTTATTTTCAATCTTTTTTGAAGAGAAACCCAATAGCTCTCTAAACGAATTTTCAATCGTGAAATCAACTTTATAATTATTTTTAAGTTTAATAGTTGATTTTGAAGTGTGTTTTTGAATATCTATTACAATATTTTTTGGTTCATCACCTTTTTCTTTCATAAGGCGAGAGACTTCTGAAGATATTTGAGAAATCTCGTAAGCTCCAGGTGAAACGGTTATAGTTTTATATCCACTTCCTGGATTATAACTAAACTTGTTGTTTTTCTCTGTGATATTAAAAAGGGTATTGTAAGTTTCCATTGACAACAAAGATGCCTCATATGAGGTAAGGGGGTCAAGTTGTAGTGGGTAAGGGAATGAAGCTGTGTAATCGCTCGTTGTGAAATTAAAACTAAGAATTGTGCTTCTCATCTTATTTAATATCTAATAAAATATCTTTGTATTGACATTTATTAATTATTTTCATGTTCATCAACTGATCTAAAATGGCTGAGGATTCATTAAAACAATTGTTGTTTCCAGCCTTCTTACTACCTAACAACAATAATAGCCTATTAACTAATTGTGATGGGTCATTTGGAAGAAAACTAACACCCGAACCAAGCTTACTTAAAGCATCAATAATATGTTTCTCCTTCTCATTCTTCTTACTTTTACCAGCAACAGAAACTCCATAATCAAGTGCATTTAGCAACTCAATATATACCCTATCTTCCTCTCTTTCCATATCAAGTGGTTCCTCAAAATATTTTGAACCGCTGAATCCGGGGTTTGTTAGAAGAAACATTAATCTTGGAGTTAATTTAACATTTGGTTGAGTAGAACTCAAGAACATCAATTCATCATTAAATATCAATACCTTTTCTTCCACAAGATGAAACACTGCTGGTTCTTCTGTTGGAATGAGACCTGCTCTGGTTTTTGAACCCGCCGAATATTCATTGTTTTGAAGAGCTTCCACAACATAATTAGGGGGTTGATTTACCTCCTCAAGTTTCCGAAATAATCCCTCGTCATCATATTCTAATTCACCTAGTTCTTGTTTTGTTATCTGACTAAAATCTTTGAGCATTTGAAGTTTTTTCGGAGTAAATTCTACCGTGGGAACTGTAGGTGAGTGTTGAGTTTTCAAAAGTGGTTTAAAGAATTTCTCTTGTTTTCTTTCAAAGGCTTCTTCACCAGTTAGTTTCTGTCTCCGTTTCTTCTTTATCTCTTCCTGTTGTTTAACAACTTTTGAAACTAATTGTTGATGTTCCTTAAACTTTCTTTCTCTTTCTTCGGTATTCATTTTCTGTATTTATTTATTGAAAAATATCATTTAGTATCTCATCTTGTTTCACAACAATATATTTATATTTTCCAATCGTGTGTTTCATATAATTTTCAAATTCTTTTTTACTACATAACGTAGAGCAATTATCTCTCCAAAAATTATTTACATCTATTGAATTTAACTTAAATAAAATAAAAGTATTGGCATTGTTTCTTATTGAGCGTCGAGGGAGTTGAAAATATGATTGACTAAGATATATACAATTACAAGAAGAATGTCTCCCTCTTGTATAGTAGCTATCCATTACTGTTTGGTTTCTCTCATTAACACAATCATCAAAGATGACGAGGTTCTTTTTTGATTTATCTAAATCTTGAGGTGAAGGTATATCATCCGTATTATCACTGAGAATACAAGTTATGGGTTTCGATTTTGATTTCTGTGTATCACAAAATAATTGTATTATATCTTCAATATTATAATCATTCAGTTTGTTTTGAAGTTTAAATAAACCGATAATGTCTTCCTTTTTAAGACCTGCATTAAAACCCTGTGAGAGTAGTTGATACTCGGGTTGAAAACTTGACTTTGTAAAAATTATTAAATTATCATAATCTAAAAAATTAGGACCAAGGAGCATCTTTAAAAGTAAACAGGTTTTCCCACATCCGCTTGAACCAACTATTAGACATCTCAATGAATTTGGAATGTTTTTATGGTTATTAAATTTTATCTTATTTTCCCAAACGGGTAAAAAATCATTCATTTATATATTTGGAAAACAAGTCATCCAACTTTTTTTGAGCTATTTTAGAAACTCTATATTTTATCCTGAGTTCGGGTTTAATTTCAAAATAATTCATTATTTTATTTATGTAGTATCTTGTATTAACATTTCCATTAAAATTATTTTGAATAATAAATATCATTAAACCCTTATACATTTCCTCAATACAAAGAGTCTCTTTCCTTGTAAGAAATGGTGTATTATCACCATAATGCTTAACATTCATCTCTCTTATTAATCTTGTAAAGTAATTCATTTTTGGTTCTAATTTAAAAGAGTTATATGTTTTTTTATATTTCTTATTATCATTAATTAGAATATAATCACAGAATAAACATTGTTTATATGAATCCTCATCATTAAGCCCCACTCTATCACAAGCCGGACAATTCTCTAATTTATCATATGGAGAGTCTGGAAATTCTAAATATCCTTCAGAACTTATCATATTTATGTGGTAAATTTTTACTTAAACTAAACGCAAGTTTATTCATTAATAAATACAATGTTTCAAAGCACAAAAGACAAATTTCAATCAATCTCTACTTCGGTGGAAGATATAGAAAAATATGTCAAAGATGTTAAATTGAACAAAGATAAATATGGAAATTTTTGGGTAAAACCAGTTATGGAAAATAACATGAGCCCCTCTATTTCATTTAAAGGAAGAGCTCTAACTATACCTGGAAAGACATCCATTAAAGTAAATCTAACAAAAGTTTCTCCTCTACTCCTGGCAATTTATTCAAAGCTTGAAAAAGTGATTGACCACGATACTTTGAAAAAGAATGATAAGACCATTAATAATTCTAGAGGAGACATTTGTATTTTCTTTAATAATCCAAAGGGTGTAGATCTAAGTAAAATGAATGATGTTAATATTTCTGGTGAAATGTCATTTCGTTCTATGATAGTTAGAGATTATTTAAAGATAACTTTTGATATAAAAATTGTAGAGATTGAATCTGTTAATGAAAGAAAGTATATAGATATTGATGGGAATATTTTTCTTGCTAATTAAATATGAGTCAATACAGCAGTGAAGATTTTACTATTTCATTGAACTCGGACGATAGTGATGATAGTATTTCATTGAACTTGGACGATGGTGATGATAGTATTTCATTGAACACAGATGATAGTTATGATACTAATAGTTTGTGCTCAAATGATAGTTATGAGAGTAGCTTTATTGATGACTCTGAGTATGATTCTGAGTATTCATGTGATAGTTATGACTTAGATGATTCTGAGTGAAAAAGTGTTTTAGTTTAAGCACAGCGATATATATAAAACGGAGCTGTAAAGCTCAAAAGTGTTTTATTTTAAGCACAGTGATATATATAAAACACCACGTTTTCTCACGCTATAAATATGGTTTATTGTGATACTTGCGAGAAGGAAGTAAAATATTATAAACAACATATTCTCACCGCAAAACATACATACAACATTTTAAACAAACTTTCCCCTCTTCCACCTGAAACAAAACACTGTTCTACATGTAATAAAAATATCCTCAAGAAAGGCTTCAAAATACATCTTAAAACAAATCTACATTTATCAAATTTTATCACAACTAAAAACTCTGATGGAGCATTCAAAGGACATATTAAAATAAGAGTCTTTAACTTCAAACCTCCTGAACCAGAGTCTATAGTTGATGCTGTAGAAATAGTTAAACCTGCTGTTCAAACGTTGATTGAAAAAACACTAAAGGAAATGAAACCACTTAAATTTTATATGGGAGTAAAATTAGAAATGACAAAGGATGAAGGAGTTATAGATGCACCATACATGAGAACTGAGCCACACTTTATATCTTCATATCAAGATTTTAAAACATCAGGAGTCTATGATGAACTTATTAAACAAGAGCAAGATGTGGATAATTCAATCGTAGGAAGTGGATTCAATATAGGAAAAATTATTTACATAGACATTCATATTCTTAAATCAGATCCTCTAAAAGCTTCTTCTTACATTGATTTACCCAGTGTTATCAAAAATAGAAAAGCAGTTATCAATATCAAAAATAAAGACAATAAATGTTTTCTCTGGTCTATTTTAGCACACTTACATCCTCCACATTTTCATGATGAAAGAGTATCTCATTATAAAAAATATGAGAATACATTAAATACGAAAGATCTAAAGTTTCCGATGACTTTAAATGATATTCCTAAATTTGAAAAGATGAATAATTTATCAGTTAATGTTTATGGTCTAACAGAAACAAACAACATTCAGGTTTTAAAGCTTTCTGACAATTGTAAACAAACTCATATTAATCTTCTATATTTTAATTCAGACGAAAATTCACATTATACATACATCAAAGATATTGCTAAATTAATAAAACCACAAGTCTGTAAGAGAACAAATAAAATATATATTTGTTTGCGTTGTCTTAACTTCTTCAATTCACAAGAAAGATTAGATAAACATTCAAATTATTGTGGCGAACATAAATCAACGGTAATCAATATGCCTAAAGAAGGCTCAAAGATCACATTCAAAGATGAAAATAAAAAGATCAAACATCCATTTGTTATATATGCTGATTTTGAAAGTATTTTAGAAAAAATTGATACTGCTTCTCAAGATCCAAAAGAATCATACACAAATAAATATCAAAAACATACTCCTTGTGGTTTTTGTTATTATATCAAATCATCCGTTGGTGATAAATATAACAAGTTAGAGATGTATAGAGGCTCAAATACCCCAGAGGAGTTTGTGAAACGACTAGAAAAAGACTGTGTTCGATTAACCAAGATAATGAGAGAAACCAATAAACCAATGTCCTTAACAAGTAAAGAAAAAAGGGAATTTATAAAAAACAATGTCTGTCATATTTGTGAGGAGAAAATTGGTAAAGGTCTAAAGGTTAGAGACCATTGTCATCTCACTGGTAAATATAGAGGTCCGGCTCATCAAAGTTGTAATATTAATTATCAACTCCCCTCTTTCATTCCTGTCTTTCTTCATAACAACGCTCATTATGATACACATCTATTTATCAAGGAACTCTCAAAGACTTCTGGAAGTATCTCAGCAATTCCAAACACGGATCAGAAATACATTTCATTCACAAAAACAATTCACACATCTCCTATTACTCATATCAGATTTCTTGATACATTTAAATTCATGGCAAGTCCATTGGTTAACTTGGTTCAAAATCTAAAAGAGTTTCCATGTCTTTCAGAGTATTTTTTAGATAAAGATTTTCTAACACAAAAGGGAATTTACCCCTATGACTATATGGACTCATTTGAGAGATTCAATGAAACACAACTTCCTTCAAAAGAAAATTTCTATAACAAATTAAATAATAGTCATATATCTGATAAAGATTATGTACACGCACAAAATGTTTGGGAAAAATATAACATCAAGAATCTTGGCGAGTATCACGATTTGTATCTCAAAACTGATGTGCTTTTATTGGCCGAAGTATTTGAAGCCTTTAGATCTGTTTGTCGCACTGGATATGGATTGGATCCTGCTCACTACTACACAGCACCTGGATTGGCCTGGAGTGCGATGTTGAAAATGACAAAACAAGATTTGGATTTGATAATCGATGTTGATATGCTTTTGATGATTGAAAAGGCAAAAAGAGGTGGAATTTCACAAGTCTGCTCGAGTAGATACGCAAAAGCAAATAACAAATATCTTCCAAATTATGATCCAACGAAAGAGAGTTCTTACTTGATGTACTATGACGCGAACAACCTGTATGGCTGGGCAATGTCTCAGGCTCTTCCTTATGGAAAACTTAGATGGGTAAAGGAAAAAGACTACAAAAACGTTTTACAAGATGTATGTATCTCTACACAAAAAGAATTGGATGAAGAAAAAGTTGGTTATTATTTTGAAATTGATTTAAAATATCCAGAGGAACTCCATAACCTACACAAAGATCTCCCATTTGCTTGTGAGAAAGAAAGTCCAAAGAAAGAATGGTTGAGTGATTATCAACGATCGTTTGATATAGGTGAATCAACAGAAAAATTACTTACTACATTATATAACAAGAAAAATTATGTTCTACACCAAAGAAATTTGCGACAATATTTATCAAAAGGTCTAAGAGTAGAGAAGATCCATAGGGTTCTAAAGTTCAATCAAAGTCATTGGTTAAAGGGGTACATTGATTTTAATACACAAAGAAGAACAGAGTCAAAAACAGATTTTGAGAAAGACTTTTATAAATTAATGAATAATGCGGTCTTTGGTAAGACTATGGAGAATGTGAGGAAAAGACAAAATATCAGACTATCAACATCTTGGGAACAAGCATCAAAATTAATTAATAGACCGAGTTTTACTCGAGCTGAGGTCTTTACTGAGAACTTTTGTGCGATCCATTTGATTAAAGAGAGTATTGAAATGAACAAACCTATTTATATTGGAACAACAATTCTTGATTTATCAAAGTCATTAATGTATGATTACTTTTATAATAACTTGAGGAAGAAATATCAAAATGATGTTAATCTACTTTATATGGATACAGATAGTTTTATTTTGAAAATTAATACCAACGATGTTTATTCAGACATGAAAAGAGACATTAATATCTATGACACGAGTAATTACAGTCCAGAGAGTGAGTTGTTCTCTTCTAAAAATAAAAAGGTGATTGGAAAGTTCAAGGATGAATTAGGAGGAAATGTTATGAGTGAATTTGTGGGATTGAGGTCAAAGGCTTATGCTTATAAATACATTGTGAATAACGTTGAAAAGACTGATAAGAAGTTAAAAGGTGTAAAGAAAAATGTTATTAAAGAAACAATAAACTTTAAGGATTATTATAACTGTTTAACAACAAAGAAAGAAGAGTTTTAGAAAGATTAATGGAATAAGAAGTTATAAACATCAATTATATTCAGAAGAGATAAATAAGAAAGCATTGGGGGCTTTTGATGATAAGAGGTTTATTTTAGAAAATGGAATTGATAGTCTCCCTTATGGTTATATAAGTATATAAGTGATAAGATATATATAAGTGATAAGATATATATAAGTGATAAGATATACATAAGTGATAAGATATATATAAGTGATAAGATATATATAAGTGATAAGTTAAAAAGGGGGGGGGGGGGGGGTTGGGGATTTTAACGGGCTACCGCCGCCTTTTTTACTATTATATAAATGATAGAACCAAGTATCAACCAGACTAAAGAGTGGAGGTGTAATCAACCTTGGTATATAAATGGAAAACATAATGAATGTGAAAAATATCAAATAGGTATAATTGAAAAGGCAACTGGTAAAAAAGTTCACAAAACAAATAAGAGAATTAATTTAAATACCGGTGAATTGGGTAAAAAAGATGGAAATATTTTTGAGTGGACGGAAAACTTTGATGGTTGTCAGGAAAATATATACTTTAATTTAAAAATGGTATGTGGCACTGGAGGCGCTCAAATAAGAACATTGAGGGAGGTTTACCATTTTATCTTAGCTCAGTTAAAATATCTTAATAAAGAACCAAACTCAAACATATTTTTTGTTAATGTATTAGACGGTGAGGAGAGTTGTAGGAGAATTAAATTATTTCCCACACATAAACAAATATTTGTAGGGTCGTTGTTTGAGTGGGTTATATTCACCAGATGATATTAAGAGTAAAAGGTTTAAAGGTTCATAAGGTCAGAAGGATCACAGGTGTTTAAGTGGTCTAATGAATAAGGATAACATGTCAAAAGGTTAGAAGGTTCGTAAAGAACAGGGTGAGAGAAATAGAGGTCTTTAGGGGCAATGAGGGAGGGAAAGAATTAATATGGAAGTGAATGGGTCAATGTTTGAGTGGGTCAAAGATTAATCTGCCAGATGATATGTAGAAGAAGGATGATAGGTCTATAAGAGAAAACAAATATTTGTAGTGTTTGAGTGGTCTAATGAACAACATTAAGGATAGGTACTACAGACAAAAGGTTCATAAAGATGAGGGTGGGAGAAATAGAGGTGTTTATGATTTTTGAAAAAGACAAGGGGGTAAATGACATTAGATAGGGATTTCCCATGTTAAACGGAGGTGTCCCAGAAGCAACATTATTACACTACTATCCTTTCTCTGTTCCACCCCCTCACTTCAGAGACTTTTCCCAGATTGTTTTTTCACGGTTTTGTTTAAATATGTATAAACTTTACCCTGCAGTGTTTTATGACAATACGCTGTTTTTCTTCCTATTTCAAAGGCTTTTCTCAATTTCCTCATCAAATCATTCCATTTCAAAAAAAAATTCAATCTCTTACAGCCATTCCTTTCTACAATCTCTAAACTCGCCTTCATTCCACCCCTCCTCTATCGTTTTCAAATGGATCTCTGACTTGAAAATCACAATAAACCCAGTTTGTAATAAATGTTCATTTTTTATTAATCATCCACTTTCTAAACTCCCTCCTCACCCCTCCCCTCATAAACTCCCCCCTCACCCTTCCCCTCCAAAACTTCCCCCTCACCCCTTTCTTTCAATTCTCCCTCCTCACCCCTCCCCTCCTAAACTCCCCCCTCACCCTCCCCTCCTAAACTCCCCATTCGCCCCTCCCCTTGAAATCTCCCCATTCGCCCCTCCCCTTCAAAACTCCTCCCTCACCCCTCCCCTTCAAAACTCCTACCTCACCCCTCCCTTTCTAAACTCCCTCCTCACCCCTACCCTTAAAAACACCCCCCTCACTCCTCCCCTTCAAAACACCCCCCCACCCCTCCCCTTTTAATCTCCCCCCCTACTATCTTTCTCAAATTCTCACCCCTCACCCATCCTCCTCAAAGCTGCCTCCTCCCCATTTCCTCTCCCTTCCACCACATACCTCCACCTTCCCCAACCTTCGACTTTGCTCTTGCCCCCCCCCCCCCTCCCTCAAACAACACTTCAATGTGCCTCTTCCCATCACCATCAAACCTTTTGTCCTCCTCATCCATCCCTTTCTCCTAACTCTTCCGCAATCTCTGACACACAATCAACAGCTCTCCCTATCCCCCCTTCTCACGCCTCATCTTACCCTACCGATGCTCTCCCTCCATCTTTGTTAACGGTATGGACCTCAAACATCTGGGGCCTTCGCTCAAACCTGATTGATCTCTCCATACAGGTTGCTTCTGACAAACCAGTCTGCTTAACAGAAACTTTCCTCCTTCAAGATGTCTCTGATTCCTTAATATCTATTCCTGATTACTCCCTCCTCCGGTATGATAGACCTGAGCCTCTTCCTGGTGGTGGGGTTGCTATCTTTATCAAAAACTCTCTTCCTCACTCTCCTTGCATTGCCCTCTCTCCACCCCAACCCCAGGAGTACCTCTGGCTATGGCTTTCTCTCTGCTCCCACCTTTTGTTCACGTGTGTTCTGTACCGTCCTCCAAACAGTGATGACTCCATTTACATCTCCCTGTCTGACAACATGGACCAATTTCTATCCACTCATCCCAACTCTCTCTTCGTCATATGTGGCGACTTCAACTGTAATCATGCCAGCTGGCTGGGTGCGGGTACCTCTCTCACCAGCCATGGCACCTCAGCAAAGGACTTCTGCGACTCACTGGGACTGACACAATCTGTCAATTTCCCGACCCGGATCACAGTCAATGGAGGATCTTCTCTTCTAGACTTGGTTATGACTAACTTCCCTGCAAATGTCTGCTGCTCTTCTTCTGTTCCAATCGGTTCTTCTGATCATGTGCTTGTTAAAGTGGATATCTCTCTGGCCATTCTCAGAGAGCCTCCTCAGCGCTGACGAGTCTGGTATTTCACTCAGGATGACTGGCACGGTCTTCAAGCAGCCATCAATCATCTGGACTGGTCTCCCATCTCTACTGCCTCTGATATAAACTCTTCCTGGGAATTCTACCAAAACAAACTGCTCTCTCTCATGCACAGATTTATCCCATCTCGTCTTCAGTTGTCTTACCCTTCCTCCCGTCCATGGTACACTGAAGCATGTGGTGAGGCAGTTGCCCTGAAACAACTTGCCATCTCCTCATGGAAGGACAATTCAACTGAAGGTAATCTCAGGTCCTTTCACAAAGCTCGGAACAAGTGTGTGTCTACCCTCAGGAGAGCCAGGAAACAATATCTCTCTACTCTCAAGACTGAACTCTCAAACCTGTCTCTCTCCTCCAAATCCTGGTGGCGTCTGGTCAAATCTGTTTCTGGTGTTTGTTCCCCCTCCATTCCCTCCCTTACCTCAAATATGTAAAAAGCTGACACAGCACGTGAAAATGCCGAATGTCTCAACTCTGTGTTTGCCTCAAAATATTGTGTCCCAAACACATCTCTCTCTGTATCCACCTTTCCCAGTCGAACCCAGCTGCTTCTGGACTCTGGGCCCTTCTCTCCTGACAAGGTGAAGAAGTTTTTGTCAAACCTCGACTCTGATTCAGCAACTGGACCAGACGGCATCAGCCCACGGGTCCTAAAATCCTGCTCTGCCGCTCTGTCTCACCCTCTCACTGTTCTTTTCACCCTCTCTCTGTTCTCTCCACCCTCTCTTTTGCTCAAGGTCATCTGCCATCTGCTTGGAAATCAGCCAACATTACCGCTTTACACAAAAAAGGCGCAAAAACAGATCCTTGCAATGACAGACCAATCAGCCTGCTCCCAATTATCAGCAAAATCATGGAATCCATCATTGCTTCGGATATCAAATCCTTCCTCTTCTCCAATGGCTTGATCTCTGATCATCAAATTGCATTCAGACCAGGTCATTCTGCTCTGGACATGCTGCTTCTGCTGTCTCAACAATGGATGGAGGTCTTCAATGCCAAACAGGAAATCAGAGCTGTCTCCCTTGACATAAATAGTGCCTTCGATACGGTCTGGCACCCCGCTCTGCTCACCAAACTCTCCACCTATGGTATCCATGGGAATCTCCACGCATGGCTTGTGGACGTCCTCTCTGGTCATGGTCAACGTGTGGCCCTGAATGGATTTCCCTCATCTGCCCTTCCTGTTCAGGCTGGAGTTCCCCCAAGGCAGTGTTCTGGGCCCTGTGCTTTTTCTGGTCTTCATCAATGATCTCTCCGACTCTCTGGAAAATCCTCTCTATCGCTTTGCTGATGAGTCCACTCTCTGCCGCTCCAAACCTCATCCCTCAGATCGGCAGTCTGCAGCCTCCGCACTCTCTGCAGAGCTGGACAAAATAACAGACTGGTCAAACAAGTGGAACATGTCTTTCAATCCTGACAAATCTCACACTCTTTCTATGTCTCTCCGAAAAGAGAGAACAACCCTTCCATCTCCTTTCTGAACAATCCTCTCCAAGAAGTTCTGTCACTCAAGCTTTTGGGTCTCACTATCTGCCATGATCTTTCCTGGGAAAACCACATTTCCAAGGTGGCCTCCAAAGCCAGTCGACGACTGGGCATCCTCCGTCGTGCGAAGTCCTAACTTGGCACACCTGAGCTCCTCACCACATACAAGGCTTTCATCCGCAGCTCAATGGAATCCTGTTCTCCCCTCTGGACTGGTGCTCCTGCCTCACACCTAGCTCGGCTTCACGCTGTTGAAACCAAAGCTTTCAGAATCATTGGAATCTCCTGCGATGAAGCTAACTCCGAGGGCCTTTCACTCACTCACCGCAGGCAGGTTGGTGGTCTTTCTGTCTTCTACTGACTCCTCTCCAGCCAAGTTCCCCCAGCTCTACATGTGCTCTGTCCCCCATATATTCCTACAGGTCGCACAAGATCTGCCAACAACCCTCTTCTGGTTAAACTGCCAAAATCAAGACTCTCTATTCACCTTCACTCTTTCATTCTTCTTTTCTACCGCCTCTGGAACAAACTCCCACACTCTCTTCAATCCCACTCCTCCCTCCAGGTCTCCAAAACAGCTGTTCACCACCATCTCTTATCTTCCCCCATCCAAAACATTGATCTTTTCTACCCCCGTTAATTCACCCCAGATCCACTTTTTTGAAATACCGACTTCTTTCCTGGAAGTCCTAGCAGTCAGTGTCCATGTGTTTTATACCTCTCCTACCCCCAACCCCCTTTCCATGCCTCCCCTCCCCAAGCCCTCTCCCTCCCACAGATCTCCGGATGTCCCTGCTCTCAAATGTTGTACTTGTGTGCTTCCCTCTCTCTCCCCATCTTGTCTCCCGCTCCCTTTATCATATGTTTTATGTGTCAGTTTGTCTGTTTTGTGATTAATGTCAGCTCTTACACAAGCCTCGATCTTGTATACAAAAAAATAATAATAATAAATATTTGAAGCGACGTGTTGTATTTGCTGGTGAAAAAAATAAAATGTAATGAAAAATAGCAATCGAAGATTGCAGACCCTCGCCAGGACTTGTTTTGTGTGGTGTTTATGTGCTGGTGTGTTTGGCTTTGTGTGATGTGGAGACGATGCATTGACAACGCAGTTTTATCCTGATACAGTGGATAAACAGACCTATTTCTTTTCATTTTCGATTCAATTTCCAATCATATGTATTTTATAAATGTACTCAAGTGCATACTTGAAAAATATTATGTGTAATACTAGCTACTGCCAGGTGGCGTTTGTGGACTATGTTAGCACTTTGTATGCAGACAGACAGACAGACAAGCAGACAAACAAATAGACCCAAATGCAATACCCTCTGATGAGGGTAAGAAGACTTCAACATTTAACATTAAGCATTTAACAAGGTGGAGCCTCAGTGGGGTATCCAGATTGCAGTAAATCTGAGAATGAACAATCTATATTGGAGTAAATCTGCATGCAGACAGACATACACACTCACTGACAAATACACAGACCGTACGAAGGACACATTAGAACCATCCCTTCAGGATTCGGCGAGGCAAATCACCATTCAAATAACACTCAATGCCAACAATAAGCTGCTATGTACATTGCTGAGCAAACCTATTCAATACATCAGCAATAAAAATCAGGAAGTGTTTTCAAAATTCTGATACTAAGGCTCATGAAAGAGCTACACAGCCCAAACTGTCAACTTGACAACTAGAACCGCACTCGGTAGAGTGCATACCTCCACCAGGCTGAACAGTTTATGTTTTGTATCCCACTGATAGGCCGGATCTGGATTCAGACCTGAACCAAAATCTAATCAGCTTGTTCTCGTCAGATAACCAACTCATCCACCTGGTTTTGTCATAATCGGTCCACAACTTTTTGAGAGATCCTGTTCACAAACAGACAGACAGACAGACAGGGGTGAAAACATAACCTCCATCCATATTCGGTGGCGGAGGTAATAATACAATTTCTCCGTGTAAAGTTGCATGTTTTTCCCTACCTATACTTTTTTGACAAGATAAACAATTTACAACTTTTATTATTGTGGTGAAATAAAGTTACTTTTCTGTTATTTATATGATTACCTCCATGCACCGATGGTGGATGGAGGTCATTACCCTCGCCAGAGGAGAGGGTATTGCATTTGAGTCCGTTTGTTACTTGCCAGAAAAGATTCCGGCAAGTATGTTGGTTGGTTGGTTTGTCTGTCTGTCTGTTTGTTTGTTTGTGCGCAGTACTACGTCTACATCGTTTCACATAGCATCGCCAAACTTTACACACATATTTGTCTTGCCCTGGAATAGACTGTGCCCAATTTTTAACTCTCTCGGCCCAAGGCATCCATTATGACGTCATAATTCGATAATTCGACAAGTACAAAACTTCATCCAATCAAGATGCAATTTCTTGAGTGCCATGTCGGCATAAACTGGTGTAGAAAAAAATAATGATGACGTCATAGGTCACGTGGTTCGGCCGCCATCTTGGAAAATCGAAAAACTTTGCACCTCTATATCTCGGAAAGTGCTGCATAGAAAAAATTGAGATGGCTTATTGTAAAGAACTCTCCATGGGGAATAAAATATGTTAATGATGATGTCATAGGTGCCTCCATTATGACATCATAATTCGACAAGTACAAAACTTCATCCGATGAAGATGAAATTTCTTGAGCATAATCTAGGAATAAATGAGTGTAGAAAAAAAATGATGGTGTCATCGGTCACGTAGTTCGGCCCCCATATTTGTTTAAACTCAAAAGCCTTAAAAACCACTGATTAATACATCCTGGAAAGAGTTTTTGCAATCTCCGATTGTTCTTTTGCTTGTTTTTAGTTGTTTTTCTTTTTGCCAGATATAAACAAGATAATCATTTTGGTATTGCATTGTTGTTCTTTTTATGACCAGCTAATGCCCATGACTTTAAGCGTATTCTTAGTCACCTCGTAAGCACGAGAACCAGTGAGGGATGCCATCTTCTGTGCACCCCCAACCTCAGCTTCCAGGTGATGGCATTCTGCAGTGGTGCTGGAATCCATCCAGACAGGTGAATCAAGCACTGAGAAAGAGTCCTGCTAAGATAATAAACGTTGTACAATAATCGCAGGACAAAAAAACTCTGAAAAATACCAAACACTAGAATCACAAACATTCGCAAGTGGATGCATTACCTCCCCCCCCCCCCTACCACTACACCATCCAATTTTATCCTGGTAAAATCAAAACGAAGACCTGTACCTGCAGCAGTCTGAAGTTTCTCTGGCAAGGTATTTCTTACACAGTCCTGTCTGGATTGGTTTAAATATAAAGACTCTGCAGACTAATTCTCTTAATTTTTGACCAATTTTGATCTTTCACCCCTGTAGAATTGAAAGAAAGACACTAGACTGATATCTGCCTACTTTAGTCTGATGGAGTTGTGGCAAGTTGCAGGTCCTCAACAACTGATGCACCCACCATGCAGATCAGGGCTGAAAGGATTCTGCTTCCGCCCATTAATTTGCTCACTAATCTGTGTCTCAGACACATGACCACGGTGGAAAGACGTTTCAGTACCCACAACCTCAAACTCTGGGGGGAACTGTAGGGGTCAGTCAGCCAAATAGAAATTCCTACAAAGTTTCATAGAAACGTTGAAAAAGTTTATAGCCCTTTTAGCCATTTTATATGCACCAGAGTCCTTACTTTGTAGGGCACTTGCATCAAATATTCTCCAAATTACACAGCACATCGTTCACAATGTTTGATTTGATACAAAATATTGCCTTCCCAGATAATCCCTTTTCTTGCCTGCAATGCTTGATGAAAGAGATGACTGCCTTTCATATTATTCAGCAAATATCGAGCTCCATGCTTCCAGTATACACTGCCATGTTGCTGGAGGAGTTTTCGTGCAAAAGGGGAGTAGGATAGGAATGACAGGACAAAAGAGTTAGCCAACAAAAGGGAACTGGCAGAATAGCTTAGACTTTTAGAATTTGGTCACTCGAGCTTTCTAGCTTGGGTTTGAATCTCGACACAATATAAGCTGTCATTCTGGGGTTTTGCAGGCAGTTCAATTCATCAATGTGTGTGTGGTGCCTCGGTTACATTTTAAACTGGGTGTCCTGTCTGCCAGCATTAGTTATTGGATGTTACAGATTCCACGGTTTCCTTCATGTCGCCCTGAATTCCAAATCGCTGCATTTGTTATGTTACATTTTTTTTTCACATTTTGTTATGTTACAGCCTGAATTTTAAATGGATTACATTGAGATATTTTTGCCACTTATCTGCACACCATAATGTCAATCCTCTGATCCCATAATGTCAAAGTGAAAAAAAAAATTAAGAATTTTTTTTACAAAATAATTAAAAATGAATATACAAAAATATCGAATTTACATAATTATTCAATCCTCTGAGTCAATACTTCATAGAAGCGCCTTTATGAGTGATTAGAGCTTCCAGGCTTCTTAAGTATGTATGTCTAACAGCTTTGCACATCTGGATTTTGGGAGTTTCTCCCATTCTTCCTTGCAGATTTGCAAGCCTTTATGAGTGATTAGAGCTTCTAGTCTTCTTAAGTATTGTCACGCAACTCCGATTAACATCAAAGTTGCGGATGCCGATTACGAGGCTGTAAACTCCCGAGGTGAAAACTCAATAGCGGATTCCAAATCAAAGCGCGCAGGATGGCGGGACACAGCGAAAGCCCTGCAACCTTACCTATTAAAATCAAACACCCAGGAAACTGCGTTCAGATATATACAAATATAATACAAGGATTTATTATTGAAAAACAAGGACAGGAAAATACGCGCCGGTAATAAGCTATTCTAAATCGGGATCCCGCACTCCAGACCTCAAATACAAAACGAGGGGATATGAATACCAAAGAAACACGTCACGTCGTGTACAGTGTACGAGGAGCTCGGGCTTATCTGTCTCTGTCGTCTTCTTGTAACACGGCCCCGCTCGGCCGCCACCAGGCCTTCTCCGACCGCCTCCGAGCACCACAGCAACGCAAAGGCCCGAGTCAACGCCCACTCCGTTCGCACATGAGGCCCCAAAAGCAGGACAGCAAGCTCCCCTCGCGCCCTGAACTCGTCTTCAGGAACTCCGATCTGAACTGCTTGAACTTGATTATGGCACTCGTCAACTGCTCGTACAAACTGCACTCGTATCAACTCTCAAGTCAGGGCTCCGCTCTAATCTCAACCCACACCGGGACTGCCTCGCCTGCATTCGGTTCAGCGCACCTCCGAACTGCTCTGCCGAAAATGGCGTCCGACCCTCGATAATATCCCTGGCCGATGACGTCACATTGGCGCACTCCTCAGCCTATCAGAGCCTCCCCCGGCTCCCGGCTCATCCAGGTCACGCCCTCTGCGTCACTGCCGCTCTCTTCACTCCCGCTCCCGTCCCCCGACTCCGTGGTCACCGGTCATAGCATGTGCAATGCGAGGTTCGTAGGCCCTGTGGAGGTGTAAATGGTGGCGGCCGATTGTGGCGGTGTTCCAGCCCGATTTCCCGTCTATTCTCTTCCAAAGTCATGTCAAAGGGGAGGAATTATTTAATGTTGCGCTAGGGACCTAACTAAGTGTTTATGTGGTTTGCAGTGCCATAATGGACAAGGGTTTGATGACCAGGTGAGACTCACACGGGCGTTATCTTTTAATCCCTATCTAACTATCACACGAATCTCCTGGTAGATCCACAATTATACATCTTACCCCGACAAACGCCTAAACATGAGGAACGTATTACAGGTAGATTCCCTATCGCGACAGTCGAATACCTACCTATACAGATCTACCTAGCTCTAGATTTCGCTCTACCCCCCAGACATAACAGTATGTTTGTCTATCAGCTTTGCACATCTGGATTTTGGGAGTTTCTCCCATTCTTCCTTGCAGATTTGCAAAAGTTATATCAAATTGGATGGGGAGCGTCAGTGACAGCAATCTTCAAGTCTTTCCACAGACTCTCGATGGGATTCAAGTCTGGGCTTTGGCTGGGCCACTCAAAGACTTTCACGTTCTTGTTCTGAAACCATTCCAGTGTTGCTTTGCCTGTATGCTTGGGGTCATTGTCCTGTTGGAATGGAAATCTTCGCCGCAGTATAAGGTCTTTTGCACTCTGAAGCAGGTTCTCCTCAAGGATTTGCCTGTAGTTGGCTCCATTAATTGTTCCTTCTATCCTTTCAAGTATTCCAGTCTCTGCCACTAAAAAGCATCCCCATAGAATGATGCTGCCACCACCATGCTTCACGGTAGGGATGGCAATAGATGGGTGATGAGCTGTGCTCTATTTCTGTCAGACGTAGAGCTTTGCATTCAGGCCAAATAGTTCAATTTTGGTCTCATCATATCACAGAACATTTTGCTCTCAGTCTTTCACATTCCCTTTTGCAAACTCCAGGCATGCAGTCATGTGCCTTTTTCTCAGGAATGGCTTCCGTCTGGCCACTTTCCCATAAAGCCTGGATTTATGAAGTGCTGCACAGACAGTTGTCCTTCTGGCAGGTTCTCCCATCTCAGCAAGGAACTCTGTAGTTCTTTTAGAGTGTTCATTTGGTTCTTGGTCACCTCCTGACAAAGGTCCTTCTTGCCTGGCGAGTTCAAGGAAAAGTTTGGGTAGTTCCATATTCCTTCCATTTCCTAATGATGGAGTTTACTGTGCTCTTGGGAACTCTCAAACACTCTAGAAATTGCTTTATACCCTTCCCCAGATCAATGCCTCTTCACAGCTTATCTCGGGGTAATACGGACAATTTCCTTGGTCTTCATGGTAGAGTTTCTGCTCTGATATGCACTGTCAACTGTGAGATATTATATAGAAAGGTGTGCTTCTTTCTAAACCATGTCCAATTGATTGAGTTGGCCCCAGGTGGACTCCAATAAAGTTGTATAGACATCTCAAGAATGATCAAAGGAAATTGGATGCACCTGAGCTCAATTTGGAGTGTCAGGGCAAAGGGGTTGAATACTTATTGGCTCAAGACATTTCAGCTTTTCATTTGTAATTATTTTGTAAAAGTTTCTAAAAAAAATTCCACTTTGACATTATGGGGTATTAAATGTAAATCGGTAACAAAAATATCTCAGTTTAATCCATTTTAAATTCAGGCTGTAACGCAACAAAATATGAAAAAGTCAAAGGGTGTGAAATACTTGCCTAAGGCACTATAATGAGGTACAGCATTTGCTTTTCAACTAAATTTCAGAGAAACAAGCAGATATTCCTGGATAAAGAATAAAATTTCAAAACAAGAGCAAGGATTGTGTTCTAAACTTTAAAAAAGATAGTGATGTCTATCTGCTCTCGAATTTGGTGACAATTTTGGTTGCAGGTAGCCAAACAACTTGCTTGTTCAAGGAACTTGAGCAATCACTGAAATCCTGAAACAACATTATCCTGCATGCAGAAAGTGTTTACAATTACTGTACATAAGTGAACCAAATACCTGGATGTGTGTCATTTACAAGTGTTTATAGCAAACAGGTTTCATTTTATACTTGTCGGTTGTTGTTTGTCAACACAGAAATGCCACCACACAAGCTTTGTAAAACAATTTGTTTGGAGCAAAACCCTCCTTTCCCACATATTATTGCCATTATTTATTTATTTTAACACAAACAATAAAATAACCACATCTTAAAGAGTATCTGTGACTTGTATTCTGTGAATTGCTTACTTGTGCACTACCTGAGATGGCCTGTATTTTGGCAAGGTCCCTGCCTGAATTCTTCAGATGATGCAATGCCAAATCCAATGCCTGAACAAACCGAAGGGAGAAAGACATTGCAACTTCAAACAGAATCTATAAAGATACTTTGTTTTGTCCGATGGTGGTAGCAACGAAAATGACCTCACTTGATGAAGTCATACAAAGAGAGAGGGAAATGGTCAAGGCTACTGATACACATGAATGATAGATATTCCTAAAAAGAGCAAAATTTATGGATCAATTGAAATCGAAGAACTTATGAAGAAAAATAAAAAAAATTAACATGATATGCATCTTCATGAGTTTGGATACAATTATACCTTGTGCAGATATGCTTTGGTTCTTCGTTAGGATGGATTTGCTTTCCGAATATTTTTTTTCCGCAACATTGATTCAATGATGGGTGAAATGTGGACTGACGCACACTCACAACCAAAGTAGCAAATTGAATATGGCAAGAGTTAGACTCAAAAATGAGTGGAGAAATTTAATACCGTCATACAAGGTGAATCTCAAAGCAAGTTACGTCTTAAACAGGACGCGATGTCTTGCAGCCAGCAACTTTGTCCTTCAAGCACCATGATTGAAGGACAAATTATACATCCATTTATTATTCTAAACTATTTGCATAACATCCACAGTAAATAATCCAGAATATAAATGACAGTTAAAACAACACCGATAGTCTAACAACGGTGTAGCCGGGCTTGTTTAATACTTGAAGAGGATAGTATGACCTTGGTGGGGATACCAATTAGCAGTGAGGAAATAATGTAAGTATAACAAAAAAAATAATTCAATAAATAGCACATTCCTGTGCCACCTTCAGTCGAACATCGGGCATTGACAGCCGGTTTGTGAAGGACTTGGAAAAAAACGTACCCAGTCTGAATATTGCTACAGTATATCCAGTCAATGGCGAAACTGCAAATGGTGAATCCATGAATGTCATGGATGGAAACCCTTACGTCATTTCCTCATTCTGCTTTAAACTCAATATCTCTGTATTTTCATTCTAAACAGCATCATTCATCATTCCAATCACAAATTAGTACTATAGTATTGTTGTGGATCTCGACGCCGGCCTTCTCCCCTTACCAAGGGGGGATTAGTCCCCTTGGCTTTGACTGGCCGACGGGACCCGGGACCTATGATGTCCTTCCCGGACAGCGTGAAATAGGGTCTGAGGACTAGAATCACTATTACCTAATTACTCGCGCTGCCCTGAAACGAGGAAATAAGCCCCGCACGAATCACGCGTGTTGAGACGCCGAGCGGTGCGTACACGCAATCCGTGCCGTTTAGTTGGTGACCCCGGTTCTAGCGATCTCATTCGTGCCATGCTTAGTCAAATGGATAAATCACCAAAGCGGTCGAATGGGAAAAAGGAAGAACAGGTTTATTACACTATTTACAATGGTTCAGAGAAGAGGACACAGTGCAGCCTTAAAACAGTCTTAACTTACTACCCAGGACAAACGGGCCCGTCTCACACACAGACACACTCACACGGGGCTTGCAGCTGCAGGATGACGGTCCGCGTCCAAGGATGGTGCTCGTGCAGCTCCCTCCGGTCTCCGGTTCGTCCCGTGCAGATGGTAAGTAGAGAGGCAGGAGCTCTCCGTGTGTCGTTTGGCGCACAAGGGTTAATACGGGGCGAACGGTAGGGTCTGGGCTCTGGCGGTTGGCGGTTATCACTGGCAGTTATTGCCGCGTTCACTCGCGTGGCTGAGGTAAGCGCTATTCGCCACCGGCGCGTCTGGCTGCCTTTTCTTCGGCGCGTACGTTATACTCGAGATATAGTGCAATGCCTCCAAAGCGAGCAATGCGAATCAAGTTCTTCACAGTCCTCTTGATCAACAAGTCCTCTCACGTGCGCTCTCCCCTTGCGAGTCCTCCTCTCCGCGAAAGCTCTGCAGTCCTGAAAGTTCTGCTGGTAAGTCCTCTCGTGCAAATCAGTCCTGGCAAGTCCTTCCAAGGGCTTTGTGCAATCACTTATATAGGCACGCCCCGCGAACCTTCTAGAACTCACCAGAAGCCTCTCTCCACGCCCTCTCATGCCATGCCGTTAGAGCCCTGGTTGGCTGGTGGCTCTTACCGTCATCGCCTCTGACGCTCCGCCTTGACGCCGCCCCACACCGACCCCGCGCTCCTCCTCCTTCTCAGGCCTACCTCGTGTTACTCGACTAATGAGCGAGCAAAGGGCAGCAAATGCTGTGGGCAGCCAAAGCGTAACAAATGCTGTGGGTAGCCAAAGCGTAACAAATGCTGTGGGCAGCCAAATGGGGCGCGGGATCAATTATGCCCATAGAGGTGGAATTGGAGGGTGGACGTAAAAGTGAGCGGGACCTAAACTCATGTCTTTACACAATGCAGATATTACTAGGGGAAATGGCCTATACTTACACATACTATGACATAACTAATACTACAGGTGGCCTACGTGTTGCTCGTGGACTAACTAGGGGGGGGGGGGGCACCCGTTAACCTTTAATGATCAATATGTGCCAATCTCAAAACCATAGTACTGCCCCCCTCCCTTGCCAGACTCGTCCCCGAGTCGAACCCACACAGGTGAGAACGACCGCTTTTGAGAAAGGTTCGGGACTAGTTTTTTAATTATGTGTGACACTTAGGTGTGGTTTCCCTCTACATTTAACCTAACACCCTGTGTGTGACAGTTTTACAACACTAAATATGTCCCACCTACTGCGTTGTGTACTAACAAACAGACTCACACCCACAGCTAACCGAATTGCGGAATTGATTCTCAAACTAAACATAAAGCCGGTGGGGAGCATGTTATTTACAACACTAAACTAATTGTTTACATCTCTATAACCCAGGACCTGTTCTTTTGTGGAAAGAAAATTTGGAGGGGGAGAAAACACAATGCAATGCACCAATACACCAATACACAAAAATGCACAGTAAGGCTGCTGGGCCATAGAAGTTCACGGTTCACGTTTCACGTTTCACGTTTCACGGTTCACGCGTGTAAAGAAAAATGGACAAACGTAGTATGACTTGCTCTGGGCCATAGAACGCCTTTCATGTTTCACGTTTCACGTTTCACGCGTGAAAGGTGGAATGAACATGCACACTTTTTCTATGCGTGAAAACGGAGATCTCGGTCGACCTGATTATTTTTAGACTGACATCCGGGCAAAACTTCCGAAACAAAATGGACGACTACCGAGAACAGTTGATCGAGTTAGTGAGAGCAAGGCCCCTGCTGTGGGATCCGCATGTGGCGGATTACAAAGACAAGGACCAGAAGGCACAAGTTTGGGAAAACTTGAATGGGCGTCTGAATTCACCGACAGGTTAAGGTTTATTGTTTTCGGGTGTGTGCGCGTGTGTGTTTGTTTAATTGTGTGTGTGTGTGTGTGTGTGTGTGTGTCAATGTGTGTGTGTATGTGTGTGTGTGTGTCAGTGTGTGTGTGTGTGGTTGTTTAATTGTGTGTGTGTGTGTGTGTGTGTGTCAGTGTGTGTGTGTGTGTGTATGTGTGTTTGTGTGTGTGTCAGTGTGTGTGTATGTGTGTGAGAGAGAGAAAAAGAGAGAGAGAGAGAGAGAGAGAGAGAGAGAGAGAGAGAGAGAGAGAGAGAGAGAGACAGACAGACATACAGAGTGAATGAGACAGTGATAAAGACAGAGACAGAGTGAGAAGTTGTTCGGTGGAATTCACCACGGGTTTCTCTCAGAAGGAAGTGCTCTCGGCTCCAAATTCTGTGCCTTTTTCTCTTCCTCCGTCTTAGTAGAAGCAGAATGAGGCAATCTTCTTCATCCGAAGAGTCCATGTTGACGGTTACTCGGCCAAAGCAGAACTGGCGCGCAACACGTGAACAGCCAAGCGTGAAATCCTATGGCCCAGGGTCCGATTGTTCACGTGAACCGTGAACCGTGAACTTCTATGGCCCAGCAGTCTAATGCACAATCACCATTTCAAGTGTTATATTTGCTGCTTGGCTGCTGCTTGGCTGCATCTTCTTGCTTCCTGCTTCATCTTTTGTGTGCCATAATCAAAACTTAAAGGTCTTCTTTCCTGACACACCAGAATATAATGTAGAAACCGCATCCGCTTTTATTGACCAGCAGGGCCAGTCTTAGGTGGTCCGACTGAGTGGCATCGACGCAACTTAAAACCAGTGATCCGCAGGTGCAAGGTAACGTTTGCAGCAAATGACCGCTCAGCAAAGATGCTTGGCCACAGAACGTGTGGTCCATAAGGTGTATTGGTGCAGCAAAAGGTAGCAGGAGTACCGCACAAGTGTAGCCAAGTGCAGCTGCACAGTTCAGGGTTCCTGCACACTCCCCTCCAAAATGGGTCCATGGGTGGGGAGGAAGACAAAGCACAGTTAGCAGAGGAAAGGGTGCAAGGGTACACACAAACACAAGGCAATGCAACATGAGGGGCACGGGAGAGCGAGTGGAGCAAGCTCGTCCCTAACCGTTCGTAACCCCCCATGTCAGCCGACACTACCCTTGCCCTTCCCTGTATTTACACTTTACAAATTCGTCACTACATCTTGTCTCCCATATTACCCTCTAAACCAAATTCGTCTTCCAATCCCTCCCAAGAAGGAAGAGATGGAATTACACACATTGTGAAATCACGTAGAGATGCGTCTCACCCACTCAAATCGCTCACAAAACCTGGTGCGGAGTTCCGTCTCCCTTGGTGAGTGGATGTGGATGGTGCGAAGAGATTCCTCATCCTAACTATACTGTTGCGGATATGAGGATTGTGTTTTTTTTTTGTGTTGTATTGTATAGTAAATTGTTGTAAATATCACCCTCTGTAAAATGTAATGATTCCTTGTAAATACCTCCGTAGTGTAAAGGTCAAAGGGCGTCCCATAATTAGTCCAAAAGCATACACGTCAGCCAATCATAGAATACCCCTGTTCAGCAGTTTATTTCCTTATTATGTGTTTTAGGGTAAGGCTGTGTCTCCCATTAATTGAAATACTCCATTGCACCGAGTGAAATAAGAGTAGATTCCCTTCATTCCCATTCCCAAAACCTCCATTTCCCCTTTCGTCATTGCCAGGCCTCAATTGCCATTGCCAATTACATCCCCTCCAATTGCCGCCATTGACCACGAGGCAGGGTCGGAGAAGAAGGGCGTGTCTCCACCTCGTCATAGAGGGGAGGAGTGAGCCAGCCCCGAACAACCAACCGAGCATGAGGGGTTTGGTTTGAGAGGGCGGAGGAAGAGCGTTTGGGGGAGGTTCGCAAAGGTTGAGGGGCGGGGCCTATATAACCCGCCACGGGAAGCTCCCAAGAGCAGACGAGAGATGAGTCCAAGAGAGGAGCAAAGCAAAGAGCTGGGTCGTCAGGAGATGCGCTTTTACTGAGACAGAGAGACGAGTCCAAGGAAAGAGCTGGGTCGTCAGAGCTGAGCGCGTAGAGAGGTCCATGACAAGAGCTGAGTTGGTCGTCAGGGGTGGTCAGTGGTTGCGTTGAGTGGTTGCGTTGGTTGCGTTGAGTTGTTGGTGGAGAAAAAGTGGTTGGACCAAGAAAGAGAGAGGAGAGATGAGTCCAAGAGAGGAGCTGAAAGGCTGAGCTGAGCTGCGTGGTGAGGTACAAAGGAAAAAGCTGGGTCGTCAGAGAGATGCGCTTTTACTGAGACAAGGAGCTGAGTCTGAAAAGAGAGGTCCATGACAAGAGCTGAGTTGGTCGACAGGGGTGGTCAGTGGTTGCGTTGAGTGGTTGCGTTGGTTGCGTTGAGTTGTCGGTGGAGAAAGAGTGGTTGGACAAAAGAAAGAGAGAGGAGAGAACCCGTCACGCCAGACCCCCCACCAGCGCGTCGGCTCCGACCGTGATCCGAACCGTGATCCGACCCGTGACCCCGCGCACACGGCAGGATCGGTGGCATCAGCGGCCGTCGAGGTCCAGCCCGACATCCCGTGCGGGATCAAGCTTCAGCCAGCTCCGTGCCGTCCTCCCCCTCCAGCCACACACCTCCTTCCAGCCAATCCACTCTGCAATTCCCCGTGTGAGTCAGTGTCTTTGTTTGTTCTGTCCTGGGTAGGTAATTAAGCTTGTATAAGGAATTCACTGTGTCACCTGCGTCTCATGTCCCTGTACATAATCGTGACTGCTCTTTTTGCGTGTGTGTGTAAATAATAAATCACGTTACTCTTCTGTACGTCTTCTTCCTCTTTGCATTCGGTCGCTTTAGAGTTTTCCCGATTGAGTAGCTGTGGCGCGATACGGCCAACGTTGGGTGAATCGGGTTTTAGTCAGGGAACAACTGTTCGGCCGCGGTTACACCACCGCTCGGTAAAAATAACATCTAATCCGCGGACCGTAACAATACTCTAATAACATTAACTCAGTTACACTACCCGGGGTCATGCCCTGCCAATTGGCATCTTTAAACTATGCGGTTCTAATCTAAAAACCAATTCCCATTGACCCACCCTGTGGTGCTCCTACGAATTTGGGTCTCACTCCCCAATTTTTCAATACTGTGCCTTCGCACAATTTCGGGGCTGGGTCATGTGGCTCTACCAGCAGGTCTACCTACCTGCGCACCTCCGCCACTGAAGTCGCCACCCGAGCTTACCTTGCTCCTTGCGACTACCCTAAATCGGGGACGGCCCCTCCTGGCTCTCTCACCCCTCTGATGCCCTCTCTGGCATTGGGCTACCCGGGTCCTCTCCTCGGATCCTCTGGCCCCACTGAACACTACTCTGAACTCTAACTGACTGGCTCCCAGAGCCTACCTGCGGCCTCACCTGGCCGACTGACTACCAGTGGCGGAGTGCCCCAATAACCATACGCACCAACAAAGCCCACACGCCCAGCCATTTCCACAGACTCAAGCACCCATCCAAGCACTTCATTGCTACTACCTGCACCACAGGTGTCAATATCCAAACAATTTACCTAAACCCTCTACCTTACTTTAAACTACCCTCCCCGGGTATTCGTGAAGGGGTCCATCTTCCCCCATCCACTCCTTCACACCATGCACTCCACACCACTCATTCCAGACCATTCATTCCACACACCAAGTCCTCTTGCACACTTCTTGTGCTCACATTCCTCTTTCCATAAACTCCAACACAATTCCACGTGTCCTTAATACACCACTCATACACTACCTCTGGTCATCCCCGACCAATGCCTCATTTGCGCAAGCTCATCCACACACACAATTTCATTCAATACCTCATTTGCGCCTCAATCTCAAGCTCATACACACAGCATCATCTAACTAACTACTTCCCTCTAAAACTCGTGCTTTCCCATCTTCCCTTACACTAAGCACTCCCCTTGTCATTATCATCCATCTAATCTCTCTACGTCCCCTCTACCTGTACAATGTCCCTACTTAAATCTTGTCCCTACTGTCATTTCTAAATCCCTAACAATATCCTAGCCTGCCCTCGGCTAGTTTTCACTGCCATCCCCATAATCTAGCGCTCATGTGCCCCCATGTGTGAGGGATGGTAGATCTACCATCCCTCTACACCGGACACCATTTCCCAACACTATCACCCCCCAGTCCTCTGCACTATGAGCCCCCTTCATTTGAGGTACTGGGTCCTGCCTCGGCCTCTAAAGCCGAGGCGATCCATGAGGGCGCCTCCTCGCTGGTGTAGGGTCTTACCCGGTCGGCATGGACGATCCGAGGGAGGGCCCGTGGCCCCACATGAATGGTAAAGCTACCATTCACCAACACTATGGCTAACTGTCTACTCCACTCGAGCCTCTCGGTGCAGAAATACATTGTCGTCACAGCTCGGCTTCGCAAAGCCGAGCAATGCATGCAGGTGGTTTGTCTCCTGCAGGTTGGGTCCGTCCGGCATTTTCGATTCAGGGGAGGAGGTTTTGTTGGGCCAAGGTTCCAGGCGCCATCCCTGCGCGGAGCCTTTCGGTCCCCTGCACGGTGGCCCAACCTCCCACGGTCGGAGCACCGTGCCCGCCAGGGGGCGAAGGTCCGACCTCTCCTACCCCCCCTCGAACCGTGCCGATCACCTTTCCCGCGAAGGCGCGGCACCGACCATACAGGGCGGGGCCCGACACGAATCGTGCACGCCGCCGCGGCAACGATCCCCGCCGGTCCCCGCAGCACACAAAGCACACCACGCACCGAGAGCTCGCGTCGGCTATCCGTCACACTACGCGCTAACCCCCCGGTCTGGGTCGATGCTTGAGCCGCATTCTCACACCACGCGACCCTTTCCATACTCATTCCATACCAAGGCATCCCAGCGCCTCCCATACACTCCCTGCATTCGGT
This sequence comes from Myxine glutinosa, assembly GCF_964187855.1. Taxonomy (NCBI): domain Eukaryota; kingdom Metazoa; phylum Chordata; class Myxini; order Myxiniformes; family Myxinidae; genus Myxine; species Myxine glutinosa. Next base: position 147,924,444 of record NC_136267.1, read on the forward strand.
TACCGCACGCTCTCGTGCATTCTCTTTCCTGGCACACTCTGGTGCACACCACTCAGGCGCACTCACGCCATTTGCACACTCCATTATTACACTCCATCACGCACTCATACCACTCACACACCCCGTTACATACTTGGCCATCGCACACCCTCACGCACACTCTTTTGTTTCACACTCAGTAACAACCACAGGGGTGCACTCTCCGGGTACACACCCCATCAGCGCACACTTACCCAAGGGGAGTGCAATCTCCTGTTGCACACCCAATCACGCGCTCTGGTGCGCACTCCCGCACACTCTCTACAACACGCTCCGGTGTGCATTCTCGCACACTCTCTTCGGCCATCGCACACTGTTTCACACTCTTCACACATACACTCTGTTGTGCATTCGCTCTCACTCTCTGTAACACACTCTCCCGTTACACACTCGCGCTTCGGTGCCGTTCGCACATGCGCTCCATTCACCTTCACACATTGCACCACGGACCTTCCACGAGCGCCCGGGTTGCGTCTCGATCCAAAGCGCGCCAAAAATGTTTTGGCGCCAAACATTTTCGCGCCAAACACGCTCCTACTCACCTTCAGGATACTCTTCTCTGCCAACCGCACCTGCAAACCTTTATTGGGATTAGCAAGTACGGCATCACAATGCGAACACGGACTTCGCGTGCATTCCATTTCTTTCTCGATTCAATTTCTGATTCTGCCGTCTCTTCATCCCCAATTTCCACTATAATTTCTTTTTCTTTTTCTAGCCCAACGACCGCCGGCGCGCTTAAAATTTTCTCTTCTAATTCGGCGGCCGTCGGCTTCCCCATACCCCGAGTCGCGATTTCTATTCCCTCGGTCAACTTGACTGCGCTCTGCTCTACCTCCCTTTCCACGCGTTCCTCGCACCGCGTTACCTCGTCGCGTACCCCCGCGACCTCTTCGCTCAACATGTGATCAATGTCCTCCCCCATTTTTTAAATGTTCTTTTCTGACTCTGCTATCTGGGCATCCAATTTGTTTTCCAACCTTTTTAACCCATCTTTCATTTCACAACTCCATTCTTTCATGAGCGCTGACAGTTGAGTCATGAATGATTGCTCGTCCATAACCCCCACTTGCGCAGCGGCTCTAGCCTTCGCCGCCACGTGCGAGGTGCCGCCATTACCAGTTGCCGCACCCTCATCTGTGTCCTCCTCTTTTTCTCCCAATTCTTCCCGGGGGTCTTGGGTTATTGATTCTTCTTTTACTTCTACCCCCACCGGCATTCGACCGTCTTGGCTAGCCGTGGCACGAATTAAATTTAGATGTTAACTAAATTTTGGTCGCTCGTAATTTTTGAGTGCGTTAAGCGCACTTCGGTTCCCAATCCAAACTCCTGACACCAAATGCTGCGGCCAATATTACATTTGGTGTCCAAAATTTTATCTAACAAATTTTGTCCCAGGTTCCAAATCCCCACTCCTGACGACCAAATGTTGCGGATCTCGCCGCCGGCCTTCTCCCCTTACCAAGGGGGAATTAGTCCCCTTGTATTTGACTGGCCGACGGGACCCGGGACCTATGACGTCCTTCCTGGACAGCGCGAAATAGGGTCTTAGGACTAGAATCACGATTACCTAATTACTCGCGCTGCCCTGAAACGAGGAAATAAGCCCCGCACGAACCACGCATGTTGAGACGCCGAGCGGTGCGTACACGCGATCCGTGCCGTTTAGTTGGTGAAACCGGTTCTAGCGATCTTATTCGTGCCACGCTTAGTCAAATGGATAAATCACAAAAGCGGTCGAATGGGAAAAAGGAAGAACAGGTTTATTACACTATTTACAATGGTTCAGAGAAAAGAGGACACAGTGCAGCCTTAAAACAGTCTTAACTTACTACCCAGGACAAACGGGCCCGTCTCACACACAGACACACTCACACGGGGCTTGCAGCTGCAGGATGATGGTCCGCGTCCAAGGATGGCTCTCGTGCAGCTCCCTCCGGTCTCCGGTTCGTCCCGTGCAGATGGTAAGTAGAGAGGCAGGAGCTCTCCGTGTGTCCTTTGGCGCACACGAGTTAATACGGGGCGAACGGTAGGGTCTGGGCTCTGGCGGTTGGCGGTTATCACTGGCAGTTATTGCCGCATTCACTCTCGTGGCTGAGGTAAGCGCTATTCGCCACCGGCGCGTCTGGCTGCCTTTTCTTCGGCGCGTACGTTATACTCGAGATATAGTGCAATGCCTCCAAAGTGAGCGATGTGAATCAAGTTCTTCACAGTCCTCTTGATCAACAAGTCCTCTCACGTGCACTCTCCCCTTGCGAGTCCTCCTCTCCGCGAAAGCTCTGCAGTCCTGAAAGTTCTGCTGGTAAGTCCTCTTGTACAAATGAGTCCTGGCAAGTCCTTCCAAGGGCTTTGTGCAATCACTTATATAGGCATGCCCCGCGAACCTTCTAGAACTCACCAGAAGCCTCTCTCCACGCACTCTCATGCCATGCCGTTAGAGCCCTGGTTGGCTGGTGGCTCTTACCGTCATCGCCTCTGACGCTCCGCCTTGACGCCGCCACACCCCGACCCCGCGCTCCTCCTCCTTCTCAGGCCTACCTCGTGTTACTCGACTAGTGAGCGAGCAAAGGGCAGCAAATGCTGCGGGCAGCCAAAGCGTAACAAATGCTGCGGGCAGCCAAATGGGGCGCGGGATCAATTATGCCCATAGAGGTGGAATTGGACGGTGGACGCAAAAGTGAGCGGGACCTAAACTCATGTCTTTACACAATGCAGATATTACCAGGGGAAATGGCCGATACTTACACATACTATGGGGGGGCAACCCTTTAACCTTTAATGATCAATATGTGCCAATCTCAAAACCGTAGCAGTATTAATATATCAAAATATAATGTTAAATCATGATTGTATTGAGATATTATAAAACCATCAAATCGTCGTCATCTGTTCACTTCCGGATTCGGAAGCAAGGTTCGTGTTGATAGCATTTCAAAATCACAATTGTATTGAGGAATTTCTGAAACCTCCTACCAACCTTACAACACCAGCTGGGAACCCAAAACTTTCCACAGAAGGTTATTATATTTCCTTTGAGTAAAATATGTAACTGTAACTTCAGTATAACTAAAAATATTACTAAACACGTCTTCCTGTCATGTGACTTATATTCTCAGCTCTGATTGGTGGATGTTTGTGAGGGACATACATACATAGAACGGACGGACAGACAAACACTGTTACAGACGGTATTGCTAGAAGGGCTACACCGTAAAAATACAATTAGTTGTATTCAAATTTACCTTAAGCCACATTAGCACTGGAGAGGTCACTGTAAGCTCGTCCTCATGGATGTGAACTCCTCCTTCAGTTCTGGAAAATATATATTAAAATAATCCTCATTAAATCTCAAATAAGGCACAACTTAATCGATACAATAACACAAAATGTATAGCCAGGCGAATAATTAATGGTGGGGTCGTTCAAAATATTTCTATTAAAGCGCGGTGTTACGCGCGCTGTGTGTAAACAAGGAGGAAGCGGACAACGCGGTAATTTGTAAGAGTCTTTATTCAAGAGCTCACTGTAACACTGAACTCTCAGGGCGGCGTGCCCCGTGTATATCGTGAGGCCACGCCTCTCTCCCGGGCGTGGCCCACCCCCACTTGGTGTGCGGGGTGATGTCACCACGTCAGTGCTTTCGTGTCCGCCACACGCGCCCCCCCAGAATCCCCGCGCACCTGAAGGGCCAGTTTGCGGGGCAAACGGATGACCCGGCCGAAGCGCCCCCTGGCGACTGGCGGCGTCTGGGATGCAGGGATGCCATCTGGGATGCCTCCGGCTGCCCCTGGGAAGGGTGCAGGACCGGGGGGCGGCGTGGCTGGGCAGTGCCGGGGGTCCGCCCGCAGGGGGGCGGCCCCGACGCAGGTGTCGGCCCACTGGCGGTGGATGGTCCACGTCGAGGTGGGCCGGCTTGAGGCGGTCCACAGAAACGCGGTCAGGAGTACCGCCGATGTCCAGGGTGAAGTGCTTCACCCCGGTCTCCAGCACACGGAAAGGCCCGTCGTACGGGGGCCGCAGTGGTGTCCGGTGGGCATCGTGGCGGACGAAGACGTACTCCGCCGTGCGAAGCTCCGGGGCGACGTGCGTCGGTGGGTGCCCGTGGCGTGCCGTTGGCACCGGGGCGAACCTCTGGGCGGTCTCCTGCAGAGCGGAGCGCTGCTGTGCCGCGGACCATGGTGCCGTGGAGTCGGGGAGGAACTCGCCCGGCACCCGCAGCGGTTGCCCGAAGACCAACTCTGCCGCGGATGCGCGCAAGTCCTCCTTGGGCGCCGTCCGGAGGCCCAGCAGGACCCAGGGGAGCCTGTCGACCCAGCCGCCGTCGCGGAGGGTGGCCCGGAGCGCGGCCTTCAATGAGTGGTGAAATCGCTCACACAGGCCGTTAGCCTGGGGGTGGTAGGCCGTGGTTCGGTGCAGCCGGACCCCGAGCCCCTGCGCGACCGCCCCCCAGAGCTCCGAGGTGAACTGGGGGCCGCGGTCGGACGAGATGTCTGAGGGGGCGCCGAACCGGGCGACCCAGGTGGCGATGAAAGCCTGCGCGACGTCCGCCGCAGTCATCGACGCCAAGGGCACGGCCTCCGGCCACCGGGTGGTGCGGTCCACCATGGTGAGGACGTGGGTGAAACCCTGCGAGGGGGGCAGAGGTCCCACCAGGTCCACGTGGACGTGGTCAAACCTGCGTTCCGGCACCGTAAACGGGGCCAACAGGGCCTGGGTGTGCCGGTGCACCTTGGCGCGCTGGCACGCGAGGCACGTCCTGGCCCAGCCGCGGACGGCCTTCCGGAGGCCATGCCAGACGAATTTGTCGGCGATCAACCTTTGGGAGGCCCTCGCGCCCGGGTGGGGCAGGCCGTGGATGGCGTCAAACACCTGGCGCTGCCAGCCCGTGGGCACGATGGGGCGAGGCCGCCCGAGGGAGACGTCGCACAAGAGGGCCGCGCCCGTGCCGTCGAACGGCACCTCGGTGACGCGGAGGCCCGTGACGGCAGTCCGCAAGGCCTGGACGTCGGGGTCAGCGGCCTGGTCCGCTGCCATCCGGGCATAGTCGATGCTGAGGTGGACTGCGTGGGCGACGGCCCGGGAAAGGCAACCCGCCACCGGGTTGTCCTTCCCCGCGACGTGCCGGATATCCGTCGTGTACTCGGACACGGCCGAGAGGTGACGCTGCTGCCGGGCCGATCACGGCTCGGTGACCTTGCCCATCGCGAAGATCAGCGGCTTGTGGTCGACAAAGGCCGTAAACGCACGGCCCTCGAGCAGATGGCGGAAGTGCCTGACCGCCAAGTGAAGCCCGAGCAACTCGCGGTCGAAGGTACTGTAACGGCGTTCGGGCGGGCGAAGCTGCCGGCGAAAGAACGCCAGCGGTTGCCAAGCTCCACGCACCCATTGCTCGTGCACCGCGCCCACGGCGTCGTCCGAGGCGTCGGTGGTGAGGGCGATCGGTGCATCAGGCGCCGGGTGCGCGAGCATGGTGGCGTTAGCCAAGGCGAGCTTCGCGCCCGTGAACGCCGCGTCCATCTGATCGGTCCAGGTAACGTCTCCTTTGCCCGGCTTACCTCGGAGAGCTTCGTGCAGGGGGCGCAGGAGCTGGGCGATACGGGGCAGGAACCGATGGTAAAAGTTCACCATGCCCAGGAACTCCTGCAGCCCCCTGATCGTGCGGGGGCGCGGAAACCCCTTCACCGCCTCCACCTTGGCCGGCAGGGGGACGGCTCCGTGCCTGGTGATGCGGTGCCCCAGAAAATCGATTTCGGCGACGCCGAACCGGCACTTTGCGGGGTTCACAATCAGGCCATGCTGGCCCAGGCGTTCGAAGAGCGTGCGGAGGTGGTGTAGGTGCTCTTCGCGGGACGCGCTGGCGACGAGGATATCGTCCAGGTAGACATATACAAAATCCAAGTCGCGCAGGACGCTGTCCATCAGCCGCTGGAACGCCTGAGCCGCATTCTTCAGACCGAAGGGCATCCGCAGGAATTTGAAGAGTCCGAACGGCGTGATGACCGCCGTCTTCGGGACGTCCTCCGACCTGACGGGGACCTGATGGTAGCCGCGTATGAGGTCCACCTTCGAGAAGGAGGACATGCCCGCCAAACGGACGGAAAAGTCCTGAATGTGGGGGACGGGGTAGCGGTCGGGGGTGGTGGCGTCATTGAGACGGCGATAGTCCCCGCACGGTCGCCATCTCCCGCCGGGCTTCGGCACGATGTGCAGCGGCGACGCCCAAGCACTCTCCGAGCGCCGAACGATGCCGAGTCGCTCCAGGGTAGCGAACTCCGCTTTTACTACCGCCAGCTTCGTCGGCTCGAGGCGGCGTGCCTGGGCGTAGACCGGTGGCCCGACGGTGGGGATGTGATGGGCCACCCCGTGCTTGACGGCCCCCGCCGAGGTGGGCCGCGTGAGGGCCGGGAAGCCGGCGAGGAGGCGGGTGAATTCGTCCGCTGCCGGAAGCGTACAGATCAACGTGGCCGGAACCGAACCGTTCGGCAAGCCGCTTGGCAAGCTGCTCGACGAGCTGGGCAGCGCACAAGCGAGCGAGCTGAACGTCTCGGCCTGGACAAGACGTCTGTGCTTTACGTCGACCAGGAGCCCATTGGCGCACAGGAAGTCCGCGCCAAGCAATGCCATGGGCATGTCGGCGGTGACGAACGACCATCGGAAAACCTGTCCTCCGAACCGCAGAGAGAGGCAGTGTTTTCCGTACGTATGTACGGATGGGCGTCCCGTTCGCGGCAAGCAGCGCGGGGCCCCCGCCCGCAGCGTGCTGGTCCGACGTACCGGCAGGAACGACACTCACCTGCGCTCCCGTGTCGCACAGGTAACGGCGCCCGGATAAGGTGTCCGTTATGAACAGCAGGCTGCTCGAACGGCCGGCGCTCATTGCCACTATGGAGCGCCGGCCCGGGCGTTTCCCAACCTGTTGAAGGAGCATGGCGGATGACACTGTCGAGCCTCGTGGCCGAACTTGGCGTGGAACCAGCACCAGGTGGTGGAGCTGGAGGAGTGCGGCTGGCTCCGCCAGGCCGGTGGAGTTGGCGGTTTTCGCCGTGGCGGTGGGCGGGGCGTGGCGGCGGCCACGAGGTGCGTATCAGCATGCTGCGTATACTGTGTAAGCTGATGCTGTGGATCAGCATCATCAGCAGCATCAGCCTCGAGGTCCGTGACGGCCGCACCGACTCTCGCCCGCGTGTCCGAAGCCGCGAAGTACCTGTCCGCCTCGGCGGCCAATGCTCGGGGTTCCGTTAGCATGGTCCCGGCCAACGCGAGGCGTACCTGTGCTGGAAGTTGGCGACGGAAAAGCGCCCGGAATAGAGAACCAGGGGCTTCGTCGCCCAACAGTGACAGCATATGGTCCATTCGGTCCGACGGGCGCGTGTCGCCGAGCTCGGGGAGATCCAGGAGGCGGTCGGCCCGTGCGTCCTCCGTGAGGCCGAACGTGGCTAGGAGCAGTCGCTTGAGTGCCTCGTACTTGTGGCCGTCCGGTGGGTGGCGAAGGACGGACACAACTCGAGCGGCCGTGCCGGGCCCGAGGGAGGCGACGACGTGGCAGTAGCGCGTGTCGTCGTTGGTGAGGCGCCAAAGCTGAAACTGGGCTTCGGCTTGGACGAACCAAACTTCGGCCTGGGCCTCCCAAAATTAGGGAAGTTTAACCGACATCGCGTTGTTGGGCATGGCAATGGCGTCGTGTTTGGAAGGATCGCTACGGCAGATCCAACGTCGAGGGTCACCAGTAAAGCGCGGTGTTACGCGCGCTGTTTGTAAACAAGGAGGAAGCGGACAACGCGGTAATTTGTAAGAGTCTTTATTCAAGAGCTCACTGTAACACTGAACTCTCAGGGCTGCGCGCCCCGTGTATATCGTGAGGCCACGCCTCTCTCCCGGGCATGGCCCACCCCCACTTGGTGTGCGGGGTGATGTCACCACGTCAGTGCTTTAGTGTCCGCCACACTATCATCAAAGGAAGAATACATACACAATATTTATGAAATCACAATGAAAAGCTTTTCTTGGTTGCTTTATGCAGCTTTTTTTTTAGCTTGAAGAGCAGAGGGGTTAATTATAAAGTTCCTATTTAATTCCAAAGAGCTGATTGGTTGTTCCTTCCAATTACGGTGAGAGACGTGATTGGGTCTTGATGTTTATACGACAACTGCTATTGGCATTGCAACATGGTAAACGTACATCGGTGGTATGCGTTTCTGTCCACACTGTGGCTGATAACTCTCCAATAAGTGATGGAACCGGTCCGGCAGCTGAAGGGTGTGTGGCATTCGGATTCTCATGCATGTACTACCGTACTTGTGAATGTTTTGCAGCTGTAGATTGTGGGAGCTGATGATTGCTTTATTAAACTTTTGCTTATTAGACTGCTGACAGGTTGAGAATGTATTGTGTATCTCCATGCTCTGTGATCTCGCTTTTATTTGCTTTTTCCAACCACCAGCTGGTTCACGTTTTTCTTCCTGCTTATCTAACAATGAAAGGAACCCTAACCCTAACCCTGGTTTCCTCCCTTTGTACTAAACTCCTACATCCTAGGGAGTGACCTTCAAGGTTGCATGTGAGATGCTTTGGGCATGGGATATGTCTTTGGGGGGGGAGCTTCCTGGGGAGATGGTTATCTTTGGTCCGCTGAAACTGCCTTCGTGCTTATAAACGAAGTGCGCAGTGAAACCGATTGAGAAGGGACCTGGCATTTTCTGGAGCCTTTCCTTCTCCCAAATATGTGTGAAATCCATATTAAACGGCTGGTGTCTTCAGTACGGTGTCTTTAGTGTCTCCTCGGACATCCGACATCGGACTTCGACATTTTGTGCCAAAACCCGGGACTCACCAGGCCGTGGATGGAAGGACTGACGAACTCCTGGAGACGACAGCAGTTGGTTCGGGTACCCACCTCAACTTAGGGAACAAGGTGAGAGACCTTTTATATCTCTCTAGTGAACAAAGTGCTGTCGTTTCCAGGTAAAATCGGAGCCTTTCCTCCATAGCTTTGAGTGAGTCCAAACCAGAATTGTTAACTTGGTAAAAGGTAGTCAAGCCGTTTATATGGAGCAGGACAAATTTTAAGAGACCAAGGTGGGACCTTTGGTAAAAGGAAAGCTTAAACAAGGTGGGACCTTGAGAGAAAGAGAACTCAGTGACTGAGTCTACGGGGAGTACCCTGAGTAGTGTCCTCACTAAGAGGGAAATAAGGTGCAAGAATGGGAAATCAAAATGGACGACCGGGTAAGACCGATCGCCCATTCACAGGTACTCCGGCGGAGTAAATGTTGAAAACGGCCAGGGAGGATTCCGTAAGATATGTACACCAGTGGGTTGGAATGACCATGGGACTAAGGTCTGCGTTCCCCGTTGAGGGAACGTTCGAGAGGACACGGTTAGAAAACTTGAGGAGAGCTTTAAATAAAAGGGATGCTAAAAAAAAGCACAACGGTGATGATTGGGAAACTTTCAGTCAATGGCTGGACGAGTGTGCCAAACGGGAGATGGCCTCAAAATGTGCAGGTTTTAACGGCGAACTTGAGACAAAGAAGCATATATCTGTGTTCCAGAAACAAATGGTAGTGACACAACAAAACGACAAGATGACAAAGCCTGGGAAGGGAGTGGGGCCCCCTCCCAACCTCAGGCCATATACGGACCAGATCCCCATGCAGGACTGTATGCCCAATTGATGGGAATGACAGGGACAGGTACGACCATAGATAGCCCCAATGGTAATGACGGACCCCGGCCATGTCAAGACGCTGCGACAATGGGGTGAACCTCCCTAGTACGTACACCGGGCATGGAATGAAGTAGACTTACAGTCCATGTCAGCTACCCTCCGGGGATGCCGAGACGACCCGGACAAACTGAGACAACACCTGCTCGAATTTGTGCTCGCTCATCAACCAACACATTGGGATGTGGGTATTATGATGGACCATATCCTTGAACTTCTTCCTCTTCTCATCAAAGAGGATTGACGAGAAGAGGAAGAAGTTCAAGGAGTGGCAGAAGGCGAAGGGTACGGGAGCAGAAACAGCAGAGCATGAAAGTTATAAGGCAGCCAGGAGGGCTGCAAAGAAAGAGGTAGCAAAGGCGCAGGAGGCATGTAGGAAAATGTTCGGAGAACGCTTGGATTCGGAAGAGGGTCAGAAAGCCGTATTCAGGATTGCAAAGCACATAGCGAAAGAGAGGTGTGAAGTGATGGGGGTGAGTTGCTTGAAGGATGAAGTGGGACAAATCGTTGTCGACCCAGATGGAATTAAAGGAAGATGGAAAATATATATGGAAATGCTGTTGAATACAGAGAATGAATGGGATGGCAACATAGAGAGTAACCCAGTTTTAGGACCGGCAGAGAAGATAACTGAGAAGGAAGTTGAGGAAGCGATAAAAGCAATGAAGAGTGGAAAAGCAGGAGGGCCGACGGGAGTTGTGGGAGATACGTTGAAGGCAGCAGGAAGTTGGGGTGTGAAGAGAATGACAGAGATCTGTAATCTGGTGGTGAAAGAAGGCTGCATTCCAGTGGATTGGGAACTGAGTACCCTCGTCCCTCTATACAAGGGGAAAGGTGACCCTCTGGAGTGTGGCTCGTACCGAGCAATAAAGTTATTGGAGCATGGAATGAAGGTATTGGAAAGGGTGTTGGAGAGGAGGATAAGGAAGAAAGTGAAGATCGACGAAATGCAGTTTGGATTTATGCCAGGAAGAGGAACGACAGACGCGCTTTTCATTGTGAGGCAGTTGCAGGAGAAGTACATGGAGAAGAGGAAGAAGTTGTTTTTTGGGTTTGTTGATCTGGAGAAAGCATTCGATAGGGTTCCACGCAAAGTATTGACATGGGCTGTCATATGGAGGAGTTAGGAGTGGAGGAATGGTTGATCAGAGTCGTGATGGCAATGTACAAAAGAGCGCGCACAGCTGTAAGGACGAAGGACGGGAACAGTGGTGAGTTTGAAGTGAAGGTGGGAGTGCATCAGGGGTCGGTACTAAGTCCACTACTATTTGTAGCTGTGATGGAGGTGCTGGCTCAGAACGTAAAGGAGGGTTTACCGTGGGAGTTGTTGTATGCAGATGATCTGGTGTTGATTGCGGAAAGTATGGATGGACTGAAGGAAAAGATGAACAAGTGGAAGGAATGTATGGAGACAAAAGGTCTGAAGGTGAATATCGGAAAGACGAAGGTGATGGCAAGTGGTAAAGCATGTGGTGAGGTGGAAACAACTGGGAAGTGGCCGTGTGCTGTGTGCAGGAAGGGTGTCGGAGTGAACTCCATTCAATGTACAATGTGCGCTGAGTGGGTTCATCAAAAATGTAGTGGTCTGAGAGGGTCATTTACCAGTGTGGCAGCTACATTCAAATCTAAGGTGTGCACAGAGGGAGCTGCAGATGGAGGAAATGTTGAGTTGGATCTTGGAGACGGCGTGAAGCTGGAAGGTGTGTAAACATTTTGCTACCTCGGAGACATGCTGAATGGAGAAGGTGGATCAGACTCGGCAACGGTTGCTCGAGTGAGATGTGCATGGAAGAAGTTTCGGGAACTGAGTGGCGTGCTGATGAGGAGGAGAGTGTCGCTGAAGCTGAAGGGAAAGGTGTATGCTGCATGTGTGAGAAGTGTTATGATTTATGGGAGCGAGACATGGGTAATGAACGTAGAGCAGCAACGAAGGCTGGAAAGGGTGGAAATGCGAATGGTTCGATGGATGTGCGGAGTATCGTTGAGAGAGAGGAAGACAAATGATGAATTGCGAAAGATGATGGGAATATTGCCTGTGATTGATGCTGTGAAGAGGAACAGGTTGAGATGGTTTGGTCATGTGTTGAGGAAGGATGAAAGTGACTGGTTGAGAAGAGTGATGGAAGTTAATGTAGAAGGAAGTAGAGGACGGGGAAGACCGAGAAAGACTTGGCTAAAGATGGTGGAAGAAGAAATGCGGGCAAGGGGGTTAACAAGGAGAGATGCAGAAAATAGGGCAAAATGGAGAAGATTATCATGGGGACCGCAAGGCTAACCCCCGCTCTAGCAGGGAAAATGGCCTTTAAAATGCATGTTGTATGTTGTATATCCTACCAGCAAGGATATGGAGTAGGGCAAAGGCAACTGCAGGATGGCAAATGGCCCCACCCGATCACGAGATGGGAAGAGAATACACTGTTCGGTTGGGTCACTTGATAGACATCATCTTAGAAGAATTGCGAGCAAATTATGTTGATTGGGCAAAAATCACCCATTGTGAACAGAAGGCTGGGGAAGACCCGGAGGAATTTTTAACCAGACTTAAGAAAACTATGCAAACATATGGGGGGCTTCCGGGAGGTGAGGACCCCCCGGATCAATTACTTAATATTTTTTTTGGAGACGGACTTCGCCCGGGAATTAAGAAACAACCACAAGCCACTGTATTGGGATGGGCAGGGCAAACCACAGTGCATAATCTCGCCTCGGCCATGCAGTGCCACCAGTCGTGCGCTGCGGATGCGGAGGCCGCAAAAGAAATCAAGCAGGAGGCTTATCAAATGTTAATTCAGGAAGCAATTCGTCGGCACCAACAGGACGAGTTCCCTGAACATTGGAAAGGGGCCAGTGCCCCATCACAAGAGGCCGAACAAAATCAGGGTTGGGTAAAACCCCCACCCTACGTAGAAAACGAGTAACCGCCGGGAGTGTGGGAGGATGAGGATACATTATATATATATATATATATATATTGTCATGTTCCTGGCGATTAAAATCCTCCAAGGAAACGGATTTCCAAATGGGCTTTAACTCCAAGACATGCAGTCAAAATATAGCGGAGAATACGCGTTGGGGGGAGAGACCAAAGAGTGCTTACCTTCACGGATCCCACCGGCAGTCCTCAAACCTGCAATAATTAATTCAACCTACGCAGGTTTAAAACATTGAAGAAAATGCCGGCTTTATTAAGAAATTGCCGGTCACAAAGAAAATGCATGATCAATAAACTATAATTCCTAAATGGTGCGCTCCCAAACAGACCCGAACACAGACGAAGGACAAAATAACTAAAAATAAATATGTGTTATTTCGTAGGGCATTTAGCTCAAATCAGCTGGTGTATCTCGTCAGGAATCATCAAAGATTGTCGGAGGCCTTGGCAGGAAACGCACGTTCGTTGGCACGCAGCGTGTGGGCGGGAAAAACCAGGCCTCCGTTCACAGTTCGCCCTTCCAGCCGCGCTTATTTTGTCGTCCTCGCACGGGAAACCACAGCTCTCGGTCCGCAGCTCTTTCTCCTTACGACCACTAGCAAGATTCCCTCCTCATGACCACTAGGACGGATAGGCCTAATACCCTACCCAGCGCAAGATCTCGGAACACAGCCGTTTGCGATGAAGCTTCCTTGCGCAAGAGCAATAGCGTCCATTCACCAAAAGAGTCCGGACCCAAGAGATTAGAAAATGTCGGCACACGACCATTCACCACCAGTTCTAAAACGAGAAGGGCGAAAGGACGTCGATGCTGAGAGAGCCAAAAATGCGACCGTTCGCTATGGGATCCAGAATCAAAAGAAACGAGAAGGGTCAGCACACGACCGTCCACCACCAGACCCAAAGCAAGAAGGGCAAATGTCCGCCGTTTCAACTGTTTTGTACGCGCGGCTCTGATGTCATCCGTGCCTGCTTCACCAATCCCATAGTCCCTTCTTACCAGTCCTTTGTGCCAATCAAATCCCTGTCCAATCACTGCTCTTTGGGCGTGTCTCCACGGAGTTTCTGTGCCTCTGCGCTCACCAAGTCGGTGTTATCCACGGTAGTGCTCGATGCCTGGTTTCCGATTGGTTTTTTTAATTAGTGTGTTTAATGGGCGATTTCTTACTAGGTGTCTAGTGCTGTGCCACAAGAAACAGAGGAAAAGCTTACAGAGGAAATTACAAACAGGGAATTAATTACACATAACTTGCTAATTAACAAGCCCCACCTCTCTGATGGGGACGAAGATACAAACTTACACGACATCCGGTCTTCACAAATTCCCTACTTATGATACAATGAGGTTTCTTCTTCTTCACAATAGTCGGAGCACACTAATCTATACACTCTACCTGAACTAAGGTATCCCTACCCCCGACAAACGTAACAATATATTGTTACGGATCTGGGATGATGGCGCTCCCCTTGCCAAGGGGGGTTAACCCCTTGTCCTTTATACTGGCCGTCGCTGATCCTGAGGGTATGACGTCACGCCCGGTCAGCGCTGGGTAGGGTATTAGGCCTATCTGTCCTATGACCTAAGTACCAGCGCCTTCTGGGACGCAAGGAAACACCCCCCCCCCCCCCCCCCCCTCGCCCATACCGCAGTGCAATTTGATTGGTTGCGCCGAGCGAAGCGAACTGCGGCGCGAGCCGTTTAACAATCACTAACCCGATTGCGGAGCTTTGGCCGAAATCGCACCACAGGAACTCAATTGGGAAATCACACAAGCGATCGGATGTGAAGGAAAACCAAAGTGAAGGAGGAACAGGTATTTATTATTATTATTTACACAACCAAAGAAACCAAAGGAGAAGGAAAGAAACGAAAGTAATTTACAGAAGAAGAAGAAGAAGACAGTGCAATCCTTAAAACAAGCTTAACTTATACCCCAGACAACACAGAGGACAGACGACGGGCAGACTCACATGAATGGGGAATGAAGGCAGGAACGAATGGCTGGAAGGAGAGAAGGTGGGACCACAGGGCTGGATGAGGTTCAGGTCCGTGCAAACGGCAGGGCTGGAGGTGAGCGGCCGCCGACTCCACCGCAATCTGGTTCACACGGCGGCGTTGCTTCGCAGCAGCGCGTCAACAGCTCTCCACAGAACTCTTTCCACAGAACTCTTTAGAACTGCTTGGTTCGTGCTCCCTCACTCATCTGGCTCCCTCAATCATCTGGCGGTGGGGGGCTTATGCCACAGGTTTTATAGGCCACACCCTCGAATCTTCGCGAACCTCTCGATGTTCCTCTCTCTGCCCTCTCAAGCCCTGCCCACTGAGCCTTGATTGGTTGATCGGGGCTGGCTGACTCCTCCTCTTGATGACGATGGGCGGGCCACGCCCTTCTTCCCCGAGTTAGAGCACATGGCAATGACGGCGATGCAGTTGGTAATGCAGTTGGCAATGCAGTTGGCAATGGAGGTTCTGGGGCCATCGAAAGGGGATCTATCTTATTTAATTTGGTGCAGCGCAAGGTCAACTAGTGGAGACACAGCCTTAACTGATACACATAATAAAGAAATAACTATAGAGAGGTTCGATGGTGGCCTACGTGCTTGTACATGGACTAGCTAAGGTGCACTCATTTCAATTAACAGCCAATTAAGGGGGAAATGTACACGGGGGGTTATTAGGGATTTTAATACTAAATTTGATAAAGTGAAGGTTCTAAAAACCATAACAATGTATGTATGTATATATATATATATATATATATATATATATATATATATATATATATATATATATATATATATATATATATATATATATATATATATATGTATGTATGTATGTATGTATGTATGTATGTATGTATGTATGAATGTATGTATGTATGTATGTATGTATGTATTGTTACGGTCCGCGGTTAAGGATGTTGTATTTGCCGAGCGGAGGCCCCGCGACCTAACAGTTTTTTTTCCGACTCACCTGATTCACCCAGACGTTGGCCGTATCGCGCCACAGCTATTCAATGGGGGAAAACTCTAAAGCGACCGAATGCAAAGAGGAAGAAGAAGAAGAAGACGTACAGAAGAGTAACGGGGTTTATTATTTACACATACACAAGCAAAAAGAGCAGTCACGGTTATTTACAGGGGACATGAAAAAGGCAGGTGACACAGTGAAAATTACTAGCTTATACAGACTTAATTACCTACCCAGGACAGAACAAACAAAACAAACTCACGTACGCAAATGGGGAACTTGCAGGCAGGAATGGCTGGAAAGAGAGGAAAGTCCACTGGGTCCGGCAGTACGATCCGCACGTTCTGCAGCCGCCGTTCCTTCGCGGCCCTGCTCCGAACTGCCGTCCAGGCCCCTAAGCGGCTGGCGAGCGTTGTTGCTGCTGCTGCTGTAGACGCTGCCGCTGGCGAGCAAGGTGACGAATAGAAGGCTTTTGCTTCCCTGGATGATCTTCTGCTTTTGGACCTCACAACTCAGCTCTGCTCTGACGACCCAGCTCTTTCCTTTGCACCTCACCACGCAGCTCAGCTCAGCCTTGGACCTTTTTGCAACTCTCTTCTGACGACCCTTGCGCGCGCGCTTTTATCACGCCTCCGGCAATTAAGCCGCCGGCCTTTAGGACACGCCCCTCGGTGTGCTCACCTCGGCCATGGTTGGTCCCGCGACCCTCTGGCTCCGCCCTTGATGACGACGGGCGGGCACGCCTTTCTTCCCCGATCCTGCCTCGTGGCCAATGGCGGCTTTGGAGGGGATGTAATTGCCAACTTGAGGCTTGGCCATTACGAAAGGGGAAATGGAGGTTTTTGGGAATGGGAATGAAAGGAATCTATCTCTTTTTCACTCGGTGCAATGGAGTGTCATGTTAATGGACGACAAAGCCTTAATCTAAAACACATAATAAAGATATAAGCTACTGAACAAGGGTTTTATCGTGTCCTTCAATGTGGTGTTTCATGGAATTAACTACCGGGACACCCTTTTTACCTTTACACAACTCTGGAGGCAGGAGGGGCCATATCCAACCAATGTTACACAACAATTTACCACAATACAATACACACAATCAAAAAAATGCAATCCTCATATCCGCAACACTGCACCCTCCTCCTCTTCGGCACGTCCCGGGCCTATAACTTTAATTTAGTGTGACACGTAGGTGTAGTTCCCTCTACTTTTAACCTGACCCTGAGTGCGACAGTTTTAAAACATAGATAAATATGTCCCGCTGCTCCATTGCACCCTGCCTAACAGACTCACGCCCACAGTTAACCGAATTGCGGAATGGTCTTCAAACTACACACTGACGGTGGGGAGCATTATTTACAATTGACGCTACTTTATTTTACAATACGCAACCCAGGACCTGTGATTGTTCTTTCTGGGGGGGAGACAGTCTGCTCTGCATCGACGCACCATGAAAGCACCCATAACGCACCAACACACCCTCAAGCACCAATCGGTGCACAGTCATCATTGTTCATGAATAAAAATAAACCAACAACCCCTAACCCTGCAGGTGATCTCTTGCTCTTCGGCTCCCTCTGCTGGCTATTATTATTTCTTCCAGATGTTGTCTTTCTCCTTTGCTGGCGGCCTATTTGCAATAAAATGCACCGAACGTGTCCATGTTTATTTTATTTATGGCCCACAGGGGGCCGACTACGTGTGGTTCACCTGTGGGGCATCGGTGCCCTGTGATCAAGGTCCGCCAGCAAGATTTCGGGCCTTCATGGCCGGTTCCAGCAGAGAGGCCATGCCCCAACCCATGGGGTCCATAAGTGGTGCTCGGCCACAGACATGTGGTCCATAATGTGGTGCATCGATGCAGACAGCTGGTTCTGGGAGTTCCGGGCGCACAATGGCGGACTCACGCACGTTCCCCTCGGCGCCCAATGGCGCACAGGTCATGTGGGAGACAAAAGGGGGGAAGACAGATGAGCGAGGGGTAAGGTCACAAGGGTACACATCAACAAAGGCAATGCAAGGCGAAGTGCGTACGGAGAGCGAAGTGAGAAAGCTCGTCCCTACCGTACGTCACCCCCCCTGTCACCTACACTACCCTTGCCCTTACCCCATATTTACAAAAATCTACACATTTACCAATCCGTCGCTATCGTCACGTCTTCCCATATTTCCCTTATACCAAATTCGTCTCCACAATCCCTCTATCCAAAATTTGCCATCACCAATTCATCATCAATCCTCATAAGGGGGAAGAGATGGAACATCAAACACAATGTCACACCCACGTCATGATGCGTCTCACATTCCAAACATCTGCATCAAAAATAATTAAACACATGGCATGGTGTGGAGGTACGTCATCTCAGGTGAGTGCATGTAGATGGTGCGAGGAGACTTCAATCCTAGCTATCCTCTAAATGACTTTAACACACTTTTACACTACCCAGGGTCTTTCCCTGCCAAACCATTGGCAATCTTACTCTATGTGGTTTTAGAAACCAAATTCCCATTGACCAAACTGTGGTGCTTCTCAATTTGGGGTCTCACTCCCCCGATTCATCTCCCGGTGCCCTTGCACAATTTCTGGGCTGGGTCGTGCAGCTCTCCCAGCAGGTCTACCCACCTGCACACCTCCACCACTGTAGTTGCCACCCGAGCTTACCTGCTCCTTAACCTAACCTATCTACTGGGGAAGGCCCCTCCTGGCTCTGTCACCCCACTCGGTGCCCTCTGGCACTGGGCTACCCGGGTCCGTCCTCCGGATCCTCGGGCCCCATCCACAACAACTACCGGCTCCCAGAGCCCACCTGCGGCCTCACCTGGCCGACATCCTCACAGTGGTGGAGTGCCCAAACCAACTACACACACTAACAGGCTACACGCCCAGCCATTTCCACAACACTAATGCACCCATCCAATCACCATTCTTCCACCCGCACCACAGATGCCAATATCCAACCACAATTTACCTATACCCTCTACCTAACACTTACACTACCCGCCCCAGGTATTCGTGATGGGGGTCCATCCTTCCCCCATTCACACCTTCGCACCATCCACTCCACTCCATAGTTTCCACCATACTCACTCCACGACCATCCATTCCAATACTCCATATACTCCACACTACCATTTATTCCATACACCTGTTCCTCATACCTGTTGTTGCACACCTGTGCACTCACACCTGGTGCCACCTGCACCCTCCTTCTCCCTGGACCATTTGGTCAACACCACTCATCACCACTATCACTCACTCACTCAAACACTGCTCCATCCACCTGTCCAGTTGCACACCTGTGCAATCACACTACAACTCACAATCACAATCAGTTACTCATACCCTGCTCAATACACTTGAATACACCAACACTCACACGGCATCATCTAAACTACCTGTTGCCCTGCTAACTTCGTGCTCCCCGTCTTCCCTTTAAACTAAGCACATACCACGTCATTATCATCCACACTAATCTACCTGCGTCCCCACGACCGGTATCATTGTCACTACCTAACCTTAACGTTACCTAATGTCATCTCTAGGGCCCTACACATTATCCAAACCCTCCCTCGGCGAGCTTACACTGCCATAAACCCCATAAACTAGTGCTCCTTTGCCCCCCGCTGTGAGGGATGGTGGATTGGCCATCCCACCACCACATCAGGGCTTCTCTTACTATAAATCTTGCTCGTCCAATTTCCACAAATCAAAAATTTTCCAATTACTCTACCAATCCTCTGCCAATCATCACTCTGCCAATCCTTTGCCAATCATCAAATTTTGTTTTTCTAATTTCGGGTCCAGACCACTATCCTCATCATTACAGTCTACTTACTAATGCCTCTCGGTGCGCCAATTCACTTCCACAGCCCGGCTTCGTAAAGCCGAGCAATGAATGCGGGTTGTTTGGTGCCGGCGGCTGGATGCGTCCGACACTCGGTGAAGGGAAGGAGGTTTACTCGGGCCGAGATCCCACGCACCACCTCGGCACGGAGCCATCCCATGGCCCGATCTCGACCTGCCAGAACGCCTCAACAAAAAGGGGTCGCCATGACAACCCTTCCTATCGGGCTGCCCGTTCCGCCTAGCGGAGCACGGACGCGGCCGTTCCAAACACGGCCCAGCGTGGATCACGTACGGCGGTCCTTTCGAACCCGCCGTGGTTCGGATCCCCGCTGGTCCTCGCGGCACGCGAAGCTGCCCGAAGCGCACCGAGGGCCCGATTCGGCTAAATGTCGTTCTAACCGCTAACCCGGTTACCGTCGATGCCTCACCTGCATGCTTACACCCCGCAGCCCGTTCCTTGCTCATACATCCAGCTGCTCCCATGCTCCTCGTCATTGCACCTTCTCTTACACACCCAGGTACACTCATTCCGCTCACAGACTTGGTCACACACCTGACCACCGAACACCTTGGCATACATTCGTCGTTCGCACCCTCACCAACACACCTCTTCGCGCCCCCTCCTCGGTCACCTCCTCTGTGACGACCACAGGTGTGCTCTCACTCGCACACCCAACCACGTGTCACTACCAATTCCAGCGTGCATTCCCACACACGCTCTACCATTCCAGGTGTGCTTCCTTCCATTCCAGGTGTACTTCCTCTCTCACCTGTCACAACCAACTCATGCTCCGTGTCACTCTCACTACTTTCATCTCCACTCTTGACAGCGCACTCACCCTTACTCTCGACAGCGCACTCTTTCCTCATGCACCTGTCCGTTACACACCTTTCTCGCGCACACTCTCCCGTTACAACCTCTGTAACACTCACCACAGGCGTGCATTCTCCCTTACTCTTGACAGCGCACTCTTTCCCCATGCACCTGTCCATTACACACCTTTCTCGCGCATCCTCTTGCGCACACTCTCCCGTTACTTCCTCCGTAACACTCACCACAGGCGTGCATTCTCCCTTACTCTTGACAGCGCACTCTTTCCCCATGCACCTGTCCGTTACACACCTTTCTCGCGCATCCTCTTGCGCACACTCTCCCGTTACTTCCTCCGTAACACTCACCACAGGTGTACACTCTCTCGTTACATCCTCTGTAACACTCACCACACCGCGCTTCCATGTGCCCCCTCACACACGCGCTTCGACCAACTCACTCTCGACAGCACACTCACTCCTTGGCGCGCACTTTTTCCTCACACACCCCAGAGTCGGACATTCTCGCACACCTCCTCCTTCGCACACCGTACCTGTCGCACACTTCACCAACGGCCTCTCACGAACACCCGGATCCAAATCAACCCCCAAGCCGACTGAAGCTTTCCTCACATCATGTACATTTCCACGTATATCGCCACTCACCTTGGCACCTCGTCTCCGCACCTCCTTCGCCACCTGCAAACTCTTTATTTGGTTAGCGAGAACATCATCATGATTTGAACACAGACCCTGCACATATTCCATCACCTCCTCCTGTATTTCTCTCTTAGTTTCTGTCCGTCTCTTCTTAATTTCACTCACCCCCTCTTCCACCTCCTTTATCTTTTGCTTCACCTCTTTTATTTCCCGGTGCGTCTCCTCTATCTCGTCCTCTAAGGCTACCGTGACCGTCTCTATGTGCATCCTCACCTGCCAGTCCTTTGTCTCCATTACCTCTGTCACCTCGTCCAACCTCATTGTCAGTCCCTCACGTACCATCTGACATTCCCTCTGTGTCACTATCAAGTCATTTTTTATGTCGTTTTGTGTCGCTTTTAACCCTCCTCGTACCGCAGTGTTCCTTTGAACCTGCTCCACTAACTCCGTCTGTCCCACCGTCAGCTGTTCCACCTCCTCCGTCAGGTCCTCTATTCCCCCCTGTAACCTAGCCATTTCTCACCGCTTTCTCCATCCGCTTTTCACCTCGCTTTACCTCCTCGCGTACCCCCGAGACCTCCTCACTTACATCTCGTCGTATCTCCTCTTTCATCTCCTCCCTCTCTTTTGTAGATGCCACCCTCATCTGTCCCAATTCATCCCTCTGAGCATCCAATTTGGTTTCTACCCCGATTTTTACCTCCTCTATCTGCTCTCCCATTTGTTTAATTTCTCGGGCGGATTGCTCCCCTATCTCCCGCAATTTGTCTTCCATCCTATTTTCAAACCCCATTAACCCCTTCTTTACCTCTTTTATCCCGTTGTCTAAACCCTCAAATTTTTTGTCTAATCCCTCACCGGTGCCCCTCGCTTCGTCCCTCATTACCCCCAATTGCTCACTCCGAGCCCTCGCTTCGTCCCTCATTACCCCCAATTGCTCACTCCGAGCCCTCGCTTCGTCCCTCATTACCCCCAATTGCTCATCCATTTCTCTTTGCTCTTGGGTGAACTTATCACTTTGGGCATCCATTTTTGCCATCAGTTGGGTCATGAATAATCTGAGGTCAAACCCGGTTTGCCCAGCGTCCCCAGCCGCCACCGCGGGCTCGCCCTCCGCGGCGCCGCTATTGTGGGACCCTTCAACCACGTGCGCGAGCGCGCCATTTTGTGCACCTGATACCCCCTCAACCACATTGCCCATGTTCTCCTCCTCTCTTTCATCCACATACATTTCCCTGAGGTCCTGGGTCGATTCTACCCCGTCTATCTCTCCCACCGACATCCCGTCGCCTTGACCAGCCATGGCGCGATTTCAAAATTCGGGTTTTGCTTTAAAACAACACAAATTTCCAGCAGCTCCAAATTTTGACCAAATTTTTTCTAGATGTTTTAAAAATTTGGTTCGGGCCCCGAATCCCACTCCTGACACCAATTGTTACGGTCCGCGGTCAAGGATGTTATATTTGCCGAGCGGAGGCCCCGCGACCTAACAGTTTTTTTTCCGACTCACCCGATTCACCCAGACGTTGGCCGTATCGCGCCACAGCTATTCAATGGGGGAAAACTCTAAAGCGACCGAATGCAAAGAGGAAGAAGAAGAAGAAGGCATACAGAAGAGTAACGGGGTTTATTATTTACACATACACAAGCAAAAAGAGCAGTCACGGTTATTTACAGGGGACATGAAAAAGGCAGGTGACACAGTGAAAATTACTAGCTTATACAGACTTAATTACCTACCCAGGACAGAACAAACAAAACAAACTCACGTACGCAAATGGGGAACTTGCAAGCAGGAATGGCTGGAAAGAGAGGAAAGTCCACTGGGTCCGGCAGCACGATCCGCACGTTCTGCAGCCGCCGTTCCTTCGCGGCCCTGCTCCGAACTGCCGTCCAGGCCCCTAAGCGGCTGGCGAGCGTTGTTGCTGCTGCTGCTGTAGACGCTGCCGCTGGCGAGCAAGGTGACGAATAGAAGGCTTTTGCTTCCCTGGATGATCTTCTGCTTTTGGACCTCACAACTCAGCTCTGCTCTGACGACCCAGCTCTTTCCTTTGCACCTCACCACGCAGCTCAGCTCAGCCTTGGACCTTTTTGCAACTCTCTTCTGACGACCCTTGCGCGCGCGCTTTTATCACGCCTCCGGCGATTAAGCCGCCGGCCTTTAGGACACGCCCCTCGGTGTGCTCACCTCGGCCATGGTTGGTCGCGCGACCCTCTGGCTCCGCCCTTGACGACGACGGGCGGGCACGCCTTTCTTCCCCGACCCTGCCTCGTGGCCAATGGCGGCTTTGGAGGGGATGTAATTGCCAAATTGAGGCTTGGCCATTACGAAAGGGGAAATGGAGGTTTTTGGGAATGGGAATGAAGGGAATCTATCTCTTTTTCACTCGGTGCAATGGAGTGTCATGTTAATGGACGACAAAGCCTTAATCTAAAACACATAATAAAGATATAAGCTACTGAACAAGGGTTTTATCGTGTCCTTCAATGTGGTGTTTCATGGAATTAACTACCGGGACGCCCTTTTTACCTTTACACAACTCTGGAGGCAGGAGGGGCCATATCCAACCAATGTTACACAACAATTTACCACAATACAATACACACAATCAAAAAAATGCAATCCTCATATCCGCAACAGTATGTATGTATGTATGTATGTATGTATGTATGTATGTATGTATGTATGTATGTATGTATGTATGTATATATATATATATATATATATATATATATATATATATTGTTACGGACCGCTGATAAGATGTTAGTTTGCCGAGCGGATGGCCCCGCGGCCCTAACAGTTACCCCGACTAACCCGATTCCCGAACGTTGGCCAAATTCAAGCCACAGATATTCAATATGGAAAAGACAAAAGCGACACGGATGTGCAGAAGAAGAAGAAGAAGAAATAATAGGGAATACGAATATAATTTATTTGCTATTTACAGGCTCAAAAAAACCAAGGAGAAGACAACAACACAACAACATGCATTTTAAAAGGCCATTTTCCCTGCTAGAGCGGGGGTTAGCCTAAGGAGAAGTAAGGAGAAGGAAGGATAATAAAATAAAATAGACAGAGGGACGGACCAGAAGGACACAGTGCAAATTCCTAGCTTACCTACAGTCTTAATTAACCCAAAGACAGAACAAACAAAACAAACTCACGTACACAAGGATGGAATCGTTGGAATAAATGCTGGAAGGAGGACTGGGAAGGTTTAGCTGGGGCAGATGGTTCGGCTTGATCCCGCACGGGACGTCGGGCTGGACCTCGACGGCCACCGATGCCTCCGCAATCTGGTTCCCGCGGGGTAACGGGTCGACGCTGCCTGGTGGAGTCAACGCTGCTTGTGTAACCCAAAGCTGCTGGTTCTCTGGCTCAACTCTTTCTTGGCACGTCTCTCTGTCCAACCACCTTCTTTCTCTCTTGCTTGGTCCAACTTCTGCGAGCAAGGCGACGAATAGCAGGCTTTGTGATTCCCTTAATGTTCTTACGCAGTACCTTGCGCGCGCGCTTTTATAGCGCCCCCGGCGATCAAGCCGCCGGCCTTCAGGACACGCCCCTCGGTGAGCTTGCTTCGGCCCGGATTGGTGGGCACAGGCCCTCTGGCTCCGCCCTTGATGACGATGGGCGGGCACGCCCTTCTTCCCCGAGCTGAGCACATGTTTAATGGCGGCTTTGGGGTGAAAACAACCCACAGCTGTAACAAACTGGCAAACTGCCCAGTGCAGTTGGCAATGGAAACTTGGGGGGGATGTCGCAGTTGGGAATGGAAATGAAAGGGGATCTATCTTGTTTCACTTGGTGCAATGGAGTGTCATCTTAATGGAAGACAAGGCCTTACCCTAATACACATAATAAAGATATAACTATCAACAAGGGGGAAATCTATGATTGGCTGACGTGATTGTTTATGACCTAATTATGGGACGCCCTTTGACCTTTATACATAACTGGAGTAAGGAGGGTCCAGAATAAAGCACTAATAATAAAAAACACAATCCTCATATCCACAACAATATATATATATATATATATATATATATATATATATATATATATATATATATACACATATATATTGTTACAGACGCGGTTGTGGATGTTGGTTTACCGAGCGGTTTGGTATGACCGCGTCTGCACAGTTTACCCGATTATACTCGAACGTTGGCCGAGTCGCGCTACGCTAAATCAATTGAGGAAAGGACACAACGGCTGGGTTAAATGACACGACACCAGGGGTACAGTTCTCAAGACCTCCGGAGGAGGTTATAATATTTCGGAACGTTGAGATTACAAGGACAAGAGGGACAGCATAGGAAGGTAGGCACTTAATCACGGTCTTATAGTAACCCCGACAGACCACAGATAAACAGGACAAGACTGACTCACACAGGGATTGATGGCAAGGAAGGGCAGGTAGTCGAGGCTCAAGGTGCACCTTGGCTCAGGGGCAGAATCGACCCGGTCCGGTCCAGAGATGCGGGAGGTCTCTCAGCGCTCGGAGGTGGCGTCTGGTTCTCTTCACTTCAAGCTCGGGGCGCATCTCACGTCACGTCCGGTAAGTGGCTGCGTATATCCGGCGGGGAGTGACACGCCCTCGGCTCGTTAGCTCCGCCCCGGATGGAATCGGCCCGCCGCTTCTTATTGGGTGCTGGGGGTTACCGGGCTCCGCCCTTGACGAGGGGCCGACAGTCAGCCCCTTCGTGGTAACCCCGCCGGAGCACATGGGCAATGGCGGCTAACCAAGCCGGAGTGAGGACGCACACTCCCCGCGCGCTGTTGCTGTAGTTGTTGTTGTTGTTGTTGTTGTTGTTGTTGTGGTTTCATGAGGAAGATGGGAGGAGGTATGGGGAGGTCCTAAACTCACTACTGGTGCCATACAATCACATTCTGGTGCAACGAAGAGTCAGAATTAATGTAAACGAGTCCTTAACTGACATAGACTAAGAATAACTAGCAAGATGTCCAAAAGTTGTCTACGTGACATGCGGTGGACCTGGGCACGACATTTAATGGGGGAAAAAGGGGAAGGTCGGTTCTACAGAGTGTTGTTTACAGACAATGGGACTAGGGAATGGGGGATTGGGGATAGTTGGGGAGTATTGGGGAAATAGGGGAATATTTACAAGCGGATATGGAGGCCAAATCCCATATCCGCAACATTGCACCCTTCTCTACCCTCGGGGCGTCCCGACCCGATAAATTTTTACCTATTTTAGTGTGGCACTCAGATGTAGTTCCCTCTACTATTAACTCTACCCTGAGTGCGACAGTTTTACAGATATTCACAAATGAGTAAATATGTCCCCCTGCGACGTTGCACCCTTCTCCTCACAGAAACACACCCACAGGATAACCGAATCGCGGAAAGAATTCGCAAACTAAACATACAGCCGGTAGGGAGCATTATTTACACAAGACTACGCTGATATTTACACTACGATCCAGGACCTGTTTTTGGAGGAACACATGCAGATGTTATGCATAGAGAGAGCACGCATGCCAGCATCGATACACCAACCCACGAGTGCTCTGTGGCCTTACGGCCTTTAATAATGTGCAGAGCACCCCTTCCAAGCACCAAAAGCACCACCCCATCACACAGTCAGCACCATCCGGTGCACCAATAAAGTGTTTATAGTCACCGGTGGTGTCGCAGCCGGCCGATGTTCTGCCGCTGGTCTTGCCTTGGAGCCCACTTGGTGTTCTGGCTTCCTTCAAAAATAAAGAAAGGCGCCAACCGCGTCCATTTCTAAATTGTGGCCGTCAGGGGGCCAACTATTAGTGGTTCACCTGTATGGCATAGGTGCCACGTTGACCCATAGGTCCAGCAACGGGTGGTGCTTGCCCGCAAAAGACTGCGGTCCATGGTGGGCGGCCACAAACATTGCGGTCCATATGGTGTATCGATCCCGGCAGCAAGCAGCGACAGTGCAGGCCCACAACTGCGGAGCCAGCACCTCTCTCTCATCTCTCTCTGCCCCAAAGCCAGATCCTCGGAGGTGGGAGACAAAAGAAGTAGACAAGTGAGTAAGGTGGTAAGGGCGCAAAAGTGCACGCAATACAAGGTAATGCACACTGGGGGCACATGGGAACCAGGTGAGACAGGTACGTTCCTACCGTACGCCCCCCCCCCCCCACCAGGTAACCTACATTGCCCCTCCCTTACCCCTTACTGTATCCACAAAACACAACACTACCCATAAACATCTACTTTACAAATCAACAAACGTCCCTACTGTCTTCCCCGTTCCTCCCATAAACCAAATTCGTCTTCTCTCCCTCCTAACCAATCAAATTTGCCATTTTCAACTCTCATCAAAATTTGCCATCTCCAACTCAACATCATAATTTGCCATCACCAATTCATCATCAGTCCCTCCTAGGGAGGGAGAGATGGACCTAGGGAGGGAGAGATGGAATCACCCCAATGTCTCATCCACGTCGTGATGCGTCTCACAAATCCAACAGCAATCCTTACTTCCTGCAACACAGAACAAAAGAAAACACAGGTGTGGAGTCATCATCATCACCACAGGTAAGTGGCTGCGTATGGTGCGACAGGTTCATCAATCCTAACTATTTCCTAAATGACTTTAACAACTTTACATTACCCGGGGTCTTTCTCCTGCCAAACCATTGGCCCTCTTACACTATGGGTTCTAAAAACCAATTCCCATTGACCAAACTGTGGTGCTTTTCAATTTGGGGCCTCACTCCCCCGATTCATCTCTCGGTGCCCTCGTACAATTTCTGGGCTGCGACGTGTAGCTCTCCTAGCCGGTCTACCCACCTGCACACCTCCACCACTGTAGTTGCCTCCGAGCTTACCTGCTCCTTACCCTAACCTAACTACCTGGGGAAGGCCCTCTGGCGCTCTCCCCACTCGGTGCCCTCTCTGGCACTGGGCTACCCGGGTCCGTCCTCCGGATCCTCGGGCCCCACTGACACTAACGGCTCCCAGAGCCCACCTGCGGCCTCACCTGGCCGACATCCTCACAGTGGTGGAGTGCCCAACCAACTACACACACTAACAGGCTACACGCCCAGCCATTTCCACAACACTAATGCACCCATCCACAATACCATTCTGCAACCGCACCACAAATGCCAATATCCACCCACAATTTACCTATACCCTCTACCTAACACTTACACTACCCGCCCCGGGTACTCGTGAAAGGGGGCCCACTCTTCCCCCATCCACACCTTCGCACCATGCACACCACTCCGTACCACTTACTCCAGCTCTCTCCACACCACTCATTCTCTGCTCCATGTATTCCACACACCTGTACTTGCACACCTGTGCTCTCACACCTGGTGCCACCTGCACCCTTCTCTCCCCAAGCGCATTCGCGCTGATCCACAACACTCACTACTCCTCCACTGCTCCACACACCTGTCCAGCTCTCACACCTGTTCAATTCTCAACCACACGGCATCATCTCATCTAACTACTCCCCTCTGAAACTTGCGCTTCCCAGTCGCCCCTTTAAACTATTGCGCTCCCACGTCATTATCATCCATACTAATCTACCTGCGTCCCCACTACAGGTATCAGTCACTAACTAAACTTAACGTTACCTAATGTCATCTTCGCTAGATCCCTATCAATATCCTAACCCACCCGGGCTAGTTTTCACTGCCATACACCCCATAATCTATAGCTCCTCTGCCCCCCTATGGGAAGGGTGGCAGGGATGCCACCCTTACCCACCGGGCCCATCGCTCACTACCAATTTTGCACATCAAATTTCAACAAATCAAAAATTTGCCAATCACTACCCATCATCTGCCAATCATTCCTGCCAATCCTTTGCCAATCATCAAATTTTGTTTTTCTAATTTCGGGGCCAAAACACTATCCTCGTCATTACAGTCTACTTACTAATGCCTCTCGGTGCGCCAATTTACTTCTAAAGCTCGGCTGCGTACAGCCAAGCCATGAATGCGGGTTGTTCTGTGCCAGCGGCTGGATGCGTCCCGCATTCGGTGCAGGGCAGGAGGTTTACCCGGGCCGAGATCCCTCGCACCATCTCGGCACGGAGCCATCCCATGGCCCGATCTCGACCTGCCGGAATGCCTCAACAAAAAGTGGTCGCCATGACGACCCTTCCTATCCAGCCGCCCGCTCCGCCTAGTGGAGCACGGACGCGGCCGTTCAAAGCGAGGCCCAGCACGCACCGAGGGCCCGATTCGGCTAAAAGTCGCTCTAACCTCTAACCCGGTTACCTTCGATGCCTCACCTGCATGCTTACACCCCGCAGCCCGTTCCTTGCTCACACATCCAGCCGTTTCCATGCTCCTCGTACCTTTCCTTACACACCTCGGTACACTCATTCCACTCCCATCCTTGGTCACACACCTGACCACCGAACACCTTGGCACACATTCGCCGCTCGCACACCTCACCAACACACCTCTTCGCGCCCCCTCCTCGGTCACCTCCTCTGTGACAATCACAGGTGTGCTCTCATTCGCACACCCAACCACGTGCCTCACTACCAATTCCAGCGTGCATTCCCACTCACGCTCTACCATTCCAGGTGTGCATCCTTTCTCACCTGTCACAACCAACTCACGCTCCTTGTCACTCTCACTACTCTCACCTCCATTCTTGACAGCGTACTCACCCTTACTCTTGACAGCGCACTCTTTCCTCATGCACCCGTCCGTTACACACCTCTCTCGCGCACACTCTTGCGCACACTCTCCCGTCACACCCTCTGTAACACTCACCACAGGCGTGCATTCTTCCTTGCCTTTGACAGCGCACTCTTTCCCCATGCACCTGTCCGTCACACACCTTTGTCGTGCACACTCCTGCGCACACTCTCCCGTCACACCCTCTGTAACACTTACCACACCGCGCTTCCATGTGCTCCCTCGCACACGCGCTACGACCGACTCACTCTCGCCAGCACCCTCACTCCTTGGCACGCACTTTTTCCTCACACACCCCAGAGTCGGACTTTCTCGCACACCTCCTTTTTCGCACACCAGACCTGTCGCACACTTCACCAACGGCCTCTCACGAACACCCGGGTCCATCTCGACCCCCAAGCTTCTTAAATCCCCTGGCGCATCATACGCACGACCATATTGGTCACCACTTACACCGGGTCCTCTTCCTCTTCGCTTCTCCTCCATCACCTGCGAATCCCTCATCCGGTTAATGAGCACATCATCACGATCCGAACACAGACTTTGGACCAATTCTTTTATCTCCTCTTTTATCTCTTTCTTATCCCCTCTCCGTCGCTTCTTAATTTCGCTCACCCCTTCTTCCACTTCTTCTAATTTCTGCTTCACCTCTTTTATTCCCCGGTACGTCTCCTCAAGCTTGTCCTCCAAGGCTACCTTGACCGTTTCCATGTGCGTCCTCACCTGCCGGTCCTTCGTCTCCATTACCTCTATCACCTCGTCCAACCTCGTTGTCAGTCCCTCACGTACCATCTGACATTCCCTCTTCGTCGCTATCAAGTCGTCTTTTAGTTCTTTCTGTGTCGCTTTTAACCCTCCTAATACCGCAGTGTTCCTTTGAACCTGCTCCGTTAGTCCTTTTTGTCCCTCCGTCAGCTGTTCCACCTCCTGCGTCAGGTCCTCTATGCCCCCTTGTAACTTTACAGTCCCCTTTCTCACCTCCTTCTCCATGCGCTCCTTACAGTGCCTCACCTCCTCGCGCACTCCTCCGACCTCCTCACTCACTCCTCTTCTGATCTCCTCCCCCATCACTTGCATCTCCTGCCCAGATGCCACCCTCATCTGCTCCATTTCCTTCCTGTGAGCATCCAGTTTGGTTTCTACCCCCATTCTGACCTCCTCTATCTGCTGCCCCATTTGTTTAACTTCCCTTTCCGCTTGGTCCCTCATGTCCCTCAATTTGCCTTCCATCCTGTTTTCTAACCCCTCTAACCCCTTTTGCATCCCTTCCATTTGATTCTCTTGAGCGGCCATTCTGTTTTCTACCCCCATTAACCCATTTTTCACCTCTTTTATCCCGTTGTCTAACCCCTCACCGGTACCCCTCGCTTCGTCCCTCATTACCCCCATTTGGCCCTCTAATCGCTCACTATCAGCCCTCATTTCGTCCCTCATTACCCCCATACTGTTTTTCATTTCTTCATTATTCTTGTCCATAAGGGCCTTCATTTGCATAAGAAAAAGGTTCAAATCCACCGGTGGCGCTACCACGGTCGCGGGCGTGGGCGCCGTGGCCATGTGCGAGGCGCCATTTCGCGCGCCCGCTACCTCGTGCGTGACGACGCTATTTTGCGAATCTGCTACCCTCACTGCTTCGCTCTCCTCTTGTCCCTCAATTTGGTCCTGGATCGACCCTGCCTCACTCTCTTCTACCGGAACCCAGCCGTCTTGGTCTGCCATAGCGCGACTTTCAAAATTCGGGTTTTTTTTTTTTTTTGTAAAACACAATTAAATTTCGCTGTTATAATTTCGAGCGCGTGAAACGCGCTCCGGATCGAATCCCACTTCCCGACACCAAATGTTACCCTAATGGTACAATTGGTGTCCCAAAATTTGGGCCTAACAAATTTAGTCCCAGGTCCGAATCCAACTCCTCGACACCAAATGTTACAGACGCGGTTGTGGATGTTGGTTTACCGAGCGGTTTGGTATGACCGCGTCTGCACAGTTTACCCGATTATACTCGAACGTTGGCCGAGTCGCGCTACGCTAAATCAATTGAGGAAAGGACACAACGGCTGGGTTAAATGACACGACACCAGGGGTACAGTTCTCAAGACCTCCGGAGGATGTTATAATATTTCGGAACGTTGAGATTACAAGGACAAGAGGGACAGCATAGGAAGGTAGGCACTTAATCACGGTCTTATAGTAACCCCGACAGACCACAGATAAACAGGACAAGACTGACTCACACAGGGATTGATGGCAAGGAAGGGCAGGTAGTCGAGGCTCAAGGTGCACCTTGGCTCAGGGGCAGAATCGACCCGGTCCGGTCCAGAGATGCGGGAGGTCTCTCAGCGCTCGGAGGTGGCGTCTGGTTCTCTTCACTTCAAGCTCGGGGCGCATCTCACGTCACGTCCGGTAAGTGGCTGCGTATATCCGGCGGGGAGTGACACGCCCTCGGCTCGTTAGCTCTGCCCCAGATGGAATCGGCCCGCCGCTTCTTATTGGGTGCTGGGGGTTACCGGGCTCCGCCCTTGACGAGGGGCCGACAGTCAGCCCCTTCGTGGTAACCCCGCCGGAGCACATGGGCAATGGCGGCTAACCAAGCCGGAGTGAGGACGCACACTCCCCGCGCGCTGTTGTTGTAGTTGTTGTTGTTGTTGTTGTTGTTGTTGTTGTGGTTTCATGAGGAAGATGGGAGGAGGTATGGGGAGGTCCTAAACTCACTACTGGTGCCATACAATCACATTCTGGTGCAACGAAGAGTCAGAATTAATGGAAACGAGTCCTTAACTGACATAGACTAAGAATAACTAGCAAGATGTCCGAAAGTTGTCTACGTGAGATGCGGTGGACCTGGGCACGACATTTAATGGGGGAAAAAGGGGGAGGTCGGTTCTACAGAGTGTTGTTTACAGACAATGGGACTAGGGAATGGGGGATTGGGGATAGTTGGGGAGTATTGGGGAAATAGGGGAATATTTACAAGCGGATATGGAGGCCAAATCCCATATCCGCAACAATATATATACACATATATATATATATATATATATACATATATATATATATATATATACATATATATATATATACATATATATATATATATATACATATATATATACATATATATATACATACACATATATATATACATACACATATATATATATACACATATATATATATATACACATATATATATATACACATATATATATATATACATATATATATATATATATACATATATATATATATACATATATATATATATATACATATATATATATATATATATATATACATACACATATATATATACTCAGAGGCAAAAGTTATTGTGACATGGAATTTTTTCATTGGTAATCTTGTGAATGAATTTTTGGATTTGAACCAGAGAAAGAGTGTGTTAAAATGGTCGAAGAAACGCAACCAAGCAGTTGTTGTTCGAATTGCATGAAATTTGCAAGAAGCATGACATATTCGAGAAAAATGGCCAGCAATGTTCACTTTAAAAGGCCAGACAACCAGACGCTTATCATTTCCACTCAATGCAGTCTTAAGAAGTGCAGAAGTCAGAAAAACACCTCTATTCATCGTTTTGGAATAAGTTCGACAT
This sequence comes from Myxine glutinosa, assembly GCF_964187855.1. Classification (NCBI taxonomy): domain Eukaryota; kingdom Metazoa; phylum Chordata; class Myxini; order Myxiniformes; family Myxinidae; genus Myxine; species Myxine glutinosa. The sequence goes on from NC_136267.1 coordinate 147,957,717, forward strand.
GCCACACCTCGGGGAAAATGACAGATGGAGAGCTATAGGTATGCTTCAGTCTGGTACCTCGCAGCGTGATGTTGCTCGTCGATTCAACGTCCATAGAAACACCATTTGGCACAGCTTCACCGAGCTGACGGTAGGACACGTGTCTACAGGTGCACAGGTGAACGTTACATCAGGCCATGTGTTCTGGAAGGGGATCGTTTTGGAGGTGGGGGCGTTATGATCTGGGGTGGGATAACAGCTGCAGCAAGAACGCCAATGATTCTGATTGAGGGGAACTTGAATGCTGTGAGGTACCGAGACGAGATTTTGCAAATGGCCGCTTTACCGTTTTTGCAACAGAACGGCCCTAGAGTGACGTTTCAACACGATAATGCCAGACCACACGTTGCTCGAGTTGTACAGCAATATCTTAATCAGAACAATGTTAATGTGTTACCCTGGCCTGCAAGATCCCCTGATTTGTCACCCATTGAACACGTCTGGGATGAAATGGAGCGACGTTTATGACGTCATCCGAATCCTCCAAAAACGCTGCAGGAACTCCACCAAATCCTTCCTCGGATATGGAATGATCTTCCCAAGGACTTTCATCGACGTTTAGTGGCCTCAATGAGGCGAAGGTGCCAGGCCTGCGTCAATGCACAAGGTGGACACACTCGCTACTGACTGTGTGAACTTGCTTGTGAACCCCCTCTTGTGTTGTGGCTCATTTGCATATGCCAGGTGCACTGTTCTTATGGACTGTTGATCGTTACCATACCTTGAAACATTTGTCTTTCCATGTAATAACATTTCATTCGCGGCAGTAAAAGTTTAACACTGATTCTGTTTGTTGTTTGTGTGTCACAATAACTTTTGCCTTTGAGTATATATACACATATATATATATACACATATATATATATATACATACATATATATATACATATATATACATATACATATATATATATATATATACATATATATATATATACATATATATATATATATACATATATATATATATACATATATATATATATATACATATATATATATATATACATATATATATATATATACATATATATATATATATATACATATATATATATATATATACATATATATATATATATATATATATATATATATATATATATATATATATATATATATATATATATATATACATACATATATATATATATATATATATACATATATATATATATACTAGGGCATGCCCGTACTATATATATATCTAAAAGTATATCCCCCCCCTCTATTTACATGCAATGGTTTGGTCCAAAGCGAACGGCTTGCGAGTACGGTGACAATCCCCTCCCTCTATTTACATGAAATGGTTTGGTCCAAAGCGAACGGCTTGCGAGTACGGTGACAATCCCCCCCCCCCTCTATTTACATGAAATGGTTTGGTCCAAAGCGAACGGCTTGCGAGTACGGTGACAATCCCCCCCCTCTATTTACATGAAATGGTTTGGTCCAAAGCTAACGGCTTGGCGCTTGCGGAGTTTGGTAAAGAAATCGCCATCGCGTGCACAAATGCGCAGGAAAGCGAATGAATCGCAAATTAGTTTTAATTAGTTTTAAAACATAGTTTAATGCCCGAGCGAGTTTGACGCAATCGCAAATCGCATCGCAAAGCGAAAGAATCGCAAATTAGTTTTAATTAGTTTTAAAACATAGTTTAACGCCAACATAGTTTGCCGACGGGAAATAAATGAATACGCTCTCAAATGTGCCATCCGAGGCAGAGTCTGTTCGCCACGTTCGGCACACGTGATAGCTCGCTGCTCTCTGATTGGTTGAATCGTTTTTTGGACATAGCTCGGTAACTACTTCTGCGATTAATTTAAAACCTTGAAAAGGCACATCCTCGGGTCCCCAGCAATATACCTGGCAAGTTTCAAGTATATCGGACCGGTAGTTGTCGAGAAACAGCGGTCACAGACAAACATACAAACAAACATACACACAGAGATTAGTGGAATTATAGATAGATATATATATATATACATATATATATATATATACATATATATATATATATACATATATATATATATATACATATATATATATATATATACATATATATATATACATATATATACATATATACATATATATATATATATACATATATATATATACATACATATATATACATATATACATATATATATATATATACATATATACATATATATATATATATATACATATATACATATATACATATATATACATATATACATATATACATACATATATACATATATATACATACATATATACATATATATACATACATATATACATATATATACATATATACATATATATACATATATACATATATACATATATATACATATATACATATATACATATAATATATATACATATATACATATAATATATATACATATATACATATAATATATATATATAATATATATACATATATACATATAATATATATATATAATATATATACATATATACATATAATATATATACATACATATATATAATATATATACATACATACATATAATATATATACATACATACATATAATATATATACATACATATATATAATATATATACATACATATATATATATATATATATATATATATATATATATATATATATATATATATTGTTACGGACCGCGGATAAGATGTTAATTTGCCGAGCGGATGGCGCCGCGGCCCTAACAGTTACCCCGACTAACCCGATTCCTGAACGTTGGCCAAAATCGCGCCACAGATATTCAATATGGAAAAGACAAAAGCGACACGGATGTGAAGGAGAAGAAGAAGACAAAAAGGTTTTGCAATACGAATATAATTTATTACTATGTACAGGACCAAAGAAACCAAGGAAGAAGGAAAGATAATAAAATAAAGACAGAAGGAATCAAGGAGACACAGTGCAATGCTAGCTTACCTACAGTCTTAATTAACCCAGGGACAAGACAAACAGAACAAACTCACGTACACGAATGAGGAAATTGCAGGCAGGAATGACAGGAGGTGGGTGGCTGGAGGGGGAGGAAGGCACGGAGCTGGCTGGAGCTTGATCCCGCACGGGACGTCGGGCTGGACCTCGACGGCCGCCGATGCCACCGATCCTGTCGTGTGCGCGGGGTAACGGGTCGGAGCTGCTTGGTGGAGCCAACGCTGCTGGTGGGGGGTCTGGCGTGACGGGTTCTCTCTCCCTCTCTCACAAACTCCAGGACTCTCTTCAGGCTTGTCTGTGTTCTGATCTCCTCCCTCCTCCACTCTCTCTGGGGGCTTTTTCCTCGGGTTATATAAGCCCCACCCTTGACCCTTTTGCGAACCTCCCCCAAACGTTCTTTCTCCGCCCTCTAAAGCCAACCCCTCGTTCTGGGTTGGTCGGCAAGGGCTGGTTCACTCCTCCCCTCTATGACGAGGTCGAGACACGCCCTTCTTCCCCGACCTTACCTCGTGGCCAATGGTGGTTTTGGGGCGATTCGAGCTAGCCCCAGCCAAAGGGCAGCAATGGCGAACGAAGAAAACCGCCCAAATGCAGTTGGCAATTGCAGCAAACCTGGCAAACCTGGCACTTTGAAGATGCCATGTCGGAGGGATCTACTTTATTTAATGCAGTGCAATGGAGTGTCAATTAATGGAAGACACAGCCTTACACTAATACACATAATAAGGATATAACTACTGAACAGGGATATATGGTGTCCTTCGTATATGTTTTATGGAATTAACTACGGGAACGCCCTTTGACCTTTATACACAGACTGGAGGCAGGAGGGTCCAGAATAAAGCAATAGTTAAAAAAACACAATAAAAAAACACAATCCTCATATCCACAACAATATATATATATCATGAGAACAGGAGGAGGTCATGGGGATGGTACAGCATGGGAAGCATGGCTTGGGGTGGATGAAGCATGAGCGGTTGGGAAAGGCATGTGTGAAAGAGAGGAGGAAGATGGTTGAGAGGGAGGTGAGAAGAAAGGAGGAGTGGAGATATGTGAAAGCAGTCGGACAGGCACAGCAAGGTGCTTGGACGAGGTGGGAAGGTGTGCGGGTGAGGACATTGAAGTGGCAAGAGATTTGGAGGATGGAGCCAATATTGTTGAGTTTCCTGTTGTGGGCAATGTATGATGTGCTTCCGTCACCAGTAAACTTGAGATTGTGGGGGTTGTTGCAGGAGGAGAGATGTTATTTGTGTGGAGATTTGGGAACGGTGCAGCATGCACTGAGTGCATGCTCAGTAGCATTGGAAGCAGGACAATACAAGTGGCGACATGATCAGGTGCTGGTGGTGGTAGTGCAGATGGTGCAACAAGAGGTGCTGAGATCGAGAGAGAGAGAAGAGTGGAGAAGGAGACAAATGGGGGAGAGGTGTTATTTGTCAGAGAGGGCCAAGTGGTTAGAGGTGGAAAGCAAGAGGGCTGTCAGATGCTTGTGATTGGCAGGTGGTGGCAGACCTAAAGCCACAATTGTTATTCCCAGAGGAGATCTGCGTGACAAGGTTGAGGCCTGACATTGTCATCTGGTCAGGTGCAACAAGACAGGTCATCTTAGGGGAATTGTCTGTACCTTGGGAAGAGAACATGGAGGAGGTGCACGAGAGGAAGAGAGGAAAGTACAGTGAGCTGGAGGCAAAGTGCCGGGAGAAGGGCTGGCAATTCCTTTTCTGCATTTCTTGATCGGCTTGGAGTGTGTGGGACAAAAAGGAGGATGTGTGATAAAGTGGCCCAGGTTGCCTTGAAAGGCTCACTTTGGATATGGAGGAAGTTTATAGAGGGACGTCGAACGGTGGAGGTTGAGGTTTGCATAAATGTGTTTTTGCATGAGTGGTGCATGTTGGTAAGGGTAGGTGGTTGGTTGGTTTTGTGTGTTTTTTTTTACTATTACTATTTCTTCTTTTGTGTATGTGATTGAGTGAGTGGGTGAGGGTGTGTTTTTTTGCATGAATGAATTTTTGCATGAGTGTGTGTGTTTTTGTATGTTGAGTGGTGTATGTTGTAAAGGTAGGTGGTTGGTGGGTGTTGTGTTTGTGTTTGTGTTTGTGTTTGTGTTTGTGTTTGTGTTTGTGTGTGTGTGTGTGTGTGTGTGTGTGTGTGTGTGTGTGTGTGTGTGTGTGTGTGTGTGTGTGTGTGTATGAATGATCTGGTGTGTTTTGTTGGCAAGTGGTGAAGGTTATAAAGGTGGGTGTTTGAGTGTTCCACCATGTTTACTTGTTTGGTGCTGTGGATTCTGGAAGTGGATGCGATTTTGTTGTTGTAGTTTGTGGTCACACTGGCTGGGGGTGGGGGTATGTACGCATCGAGGTGTAGTTGCTGCATGTGGAGGTGTATGTGCCCCTGCTGGCCCACCTTAGCTGACCATATCGAGGTTGAAGGGCCGAAACAGGATGATACTGAGGACATCGATTGAGGACCCGGTCAGTGAGGCACACTTGTGACCAGGTATGTTTTGAAATTATATATACTAGGGCATGCCCGTACTATATATATATCTAAAATTATATCCCCCCCCTCTATTTACATGAAATGGTTTGGTCCAAAGCGAACGGCTTGCGAGTACGGTGACAACCCCCCCCCCCCCCCTCTATTTACATGAAATGGTTTGGTCCAAAGCGAACGGCTTGCGGAGTTTGGTAAAGAAATCGCCATAGCGTGCACGTAATTAGTTTTAAAACATAGTTTAACGGCAACATAGTTTGCCAACGTGAAATAAATGAATACGCTCTCAAATGTGCCGTCCGAGGCAGAGTCTGTTCGCCACGTTCGGCACACGTGATAGCTCGCTGCTCTCTGATTGGTTGAATCGTTTTTTGGACATTGCTCGGTAACTACTTCTCCGATTAATATGTCGCAAATTAGTTTTAATTAGTTTTACAACATAGTTTAACGGCAACATAGTTTGCCAACGTGAAATAAATGAATACGCTCTCAAATGTGCCGTCCGAGGCAGAGTCTGTTCGCCACGTTCGGCACACGTGATAGCTCGCTGCTCTCTGATTGGTTGAATCGTTTTTTGGACATAGCTCGGTAACTACTTCTCCGATTAATATGAAACCTTGAAAAGGCACATCCTCGGGTCCCCAGCAATATACCTGGCAAGTTTAAAGTATATCGGACCCGTGGTTGTCGAGAAACAGCGGTCACAGACATACAGACATACATACATACACACAGAGATTACTGGAATTATTTATACTAGGGCATGCCCGTACGTGGGTGCCCGTTCCTTGCCAAAAAAAAAAAAAAAACGCTACCCGTACGCTCTACCCCGCCCGTACGCCCGTACGCCCGTAAACAAAAAAAACAACGCTCTTCGCTTCCGCCCTTCGCTCTGACTGAATTGGGAGAAATAATGCGCATAAGAAATCGAGAAATTATTATTTTCTCCGGAAGAAATCGAATTACGAACCGTAATGGCGCACGCGCTCGGCTCGGCTCGCTCTCACATCGGCCACGCCTACGCAACAACGCGTTCTGTGATTGGCTGCCGGAAGTGCAGTCTTCACTGTCCGGAAGGTCGCAAATCGCAGTTACGATGAATCGCAAATTAGTTTTAATTAGTTTTAAAACATAGTTTAACGGCAACATAGTTTTCCAACGTGAAATAAATGAATACGCTCTCAAATGTGCCGTCCGAGGCAGAGTCTATTTGCCACGTTCGGCACACGTGATAGCTCGCTGCTCTCTGATTGGTTGAATCGTTTTTTGGACATAGCTCGGTAACTACTTCTCCGATTAATATGAAACCTTGAAAAGGCACATCCTCGGGTCCCCAGCAATATACCTGGCAAGTTTAAAGTATATCGGACCCGTGGTTGTCGAGAAACAGCGGTCACAGACATACAGACATACAAACATACAAACATACAAACATACAAACATACACACAGAGATTACTGGAATTATAGATAGATAGATATATATATATATATATATATATATAAAAATATATATCTATCTATAATTCCACTAATCTCTGTGTGTATGTTTGTTTGTATGTTTGTATGTTTGTCTGTGACCGCTGTTTCTCGACAACCACGGGTCCGATATACTTTAAACTTGCCAGGTATATTGCTGGGGACCCGAGGATGTGCCTTTTCAAGGTTTGAAATTAATCGGACAAGTAGTTACCGAGCTATGGCGATTTAGCCGTTCGCCGTTCGCTTTGGCGTTGCGAATGGACCAAACCATTTCATGTAAATAGAGGGGGGGGTTCTGTGGTCGTTGCGAATGGACCAAACCATTTGATGTAAATAGAGGGGGGGGATTGTCACCGTACTCGCAAGCCGTTCGCTTTGCCTTTGGCTTTGCGAATGGACCAAACCATTCCATGTAAATAGAGGGGGGGGATATAATTTTAGATATATATATAGTACGGGCATGCCCTAGTCTATCTATAATTCCAGTAATCTCTGTGTGTGTGTGTGTCTGTGTGTGTGTATGCGACCGCTGTTTCTCGACAACTACCGGTCCGATATACTTGAAACTTGCCAGGTATATTGCTGGGGACCCGAGGATGTGCCTTTTCAAGGTTTCATATTAATCGGAGAAGTAGTTACCGAGCTATGGCGATTTCTTTACCAAACTCCGCAAGCCGTTCGCTTTGGACCAAACCATTTCATGTAAATAGAGGGGGGGGATTGTCACCGTACTCGCAAGCCGTTCGCTTTGGACCAAACCATTTCATGTAAATAGAGGGGGGGGATTGTCACCGTACTCGCAAGCCGTTCGCTTTGGACCAAACCATTTCATGTAAATAGAGGGGGGGGGGGATTGTCACCGTACTCGCAAGCCGTCCGCTTTGGCTTTGCGAATGGACCAAACCATTTCATGTAAATAGAGGGGGGGGGATATAATTTTGTACGGGCATGCCCTAGTATATAAAAATATATATATATAAAAATATATATATATAAAAAAAAAATATATATATATATATATATATATATATATATATATATATATAGTCACGTGAAAAAGTAAGTACACACCATGTAAAGTTTTGACCTTTTCAACATACAGCTATTTGATCTTCATTTCAACAATATTGAGAGATAAAGGTGATATAATACAACAAATACCAAGAAACATTTACATTTTGCAGTCCATTGTATAATTTAAATAAACATAAATGCAAATTTCGCATGTGGAAAAAGTAAGTACACCCCATGAAATGTTTAAAAAAAATCTTTTTAACATATGTGGACATATCAATATTTGATCTTCATTTAAACAGTATCTAGAGATAAAGGTGATCAGCCTGGTGTTGGCTTAGTGGTTAGGGTGCCGGCTTGGGATCCTAGGATCCTGGGTTCGAATCCCGGTCGATCGCTGAATTAACGCCAGGGGGGTTAACTCAGCCTGTCCTTCCGAGGTCGGCAAATTGAGTACCAGCTTGCTGGGATGAATGATCCCGGTGTGTACCCCGATTTAGAATAGGTACACCGTATCCCTGCGCATCGTAAGAGCGTGACCAAGGGTTGGCGTCAGGGAGGGCATCCGACCATAAAAACATTGCCTCAAACAGGGAACCATGATTGTCATGGGGCCCGCAAGGCTAACCCCCGCTCTAGCGGGGAAAAATGGCCTTAAAACGATCATTCATTCATATTCATATTATAAAGGTGATCTAATTGAACAAAAAAAATGAAAAATTGACTTTGCAATAATTTATTCAACAAAAAATTGTTGCACAGCATGCACAGCTCGTTTCAAATCCCCCCACAACATCTCGATGGGATTTAGATCCGGGCTTTGACTTGGCCATTCCAGAACCCTCCATTTTTCTCTTCAGCCATTCCTTGGTGGATTTACTGGTATGTTTAGGGTCATTGTCATGTTGCAAGGTTCACCTTCGGTTGAGCTTCAACTTTCCAACAGATGGCCTCACATTATCCTCAAGTACCCTCTGGTACAATGAAGAATTCATAGTGGATTATATGATAGTGAGCTGCCCAGGCCCTGATGCAGCAAAGCTGCCCCAAACCATAATATTTCCACCACCATGCTTTACAGTTGGTATCAGGTTCTTGTGGTCAAATGCTGTCTTTGGTTTTCGCCAAACATGTCTTCTGGTACTGTGGCCAAATAGCTCTACCTTTGACTCATCTGTCCAGAGCACATTGTTCCAGAAGTGTTGGTCTTTGCCTAGGTGTTCATTGGCAAACTTTAGTCTTGCCCTGATGTTCTTTCTGGACAGTAAACGTTTCCTCCTGGCACACCTCCCATGTGGACCAAATTTGTGCAGCCTCTTTCCAATGGTAGACTCGTGCACTTTGACATCAACAGTGGCAAGAGCTACCTGTAGGTCCCGTGATGACATTCTGGGGTTCTTAGAGACCTCTTTCAGCATCTTGCGGTCTGCTCTCGGGCTGAACTTGCTGGGGCGGCCTGGCCTGAACAAGTTGGCAGTTGTTTGGAATCTTCTCCACTTGTAGATGATCTTCCGGACAGTCGAATGATTGATTTCAAATTGTTTGGAGATCTTTTAAAATCCCTTCCCAGACTCGTAGGCATCTATAACCTTCCTTCTGAAGGCCTCAAAGAGCTCTTTTGATCTAGGCATGGCGACGCCGCACACTTCAACAACAAAGAGCAAACCAAACTAAATGTCTGAGGTTTAAATAAGACAGGTTCCTCCAAGATCCTCTCTGACAATGTTCTCATCATTTGCACCTGAGCTGGTGCACCTGATTCTAATTTTAGGTATTTGAAGTAGTGATAAATGTCGGGGTGTACTTACTTTTTCCACATGCGAAATTTGCATTTATGTTTATTTAAATTATACAATGGACTACAAAATGTAAATGTTTCATGATATTTGTTATATTATATCACCTTTATCTATCAATATTGTTGAAATGAAGATCAAATAGCTGTATGTTGAAATATGTTGAAAAATTCAAAACTTTACATGGGGTGTACTTACTTTTTAACGTGACTGTATATATATATATATATGTTTCTTACATATATATATACAAAAGCTCTTTTACAGCAAAACGTTTACAGCAAAAGCTCTACAAAAGCAAAAGCTCACACATCTTACACACATATCACTATGCATGCTTGACTGATGTACATGCCTGCTGTTTTTGTAGACTCAGAAGAAGACCTTTGTTGGTCGAAAGCTTGTCAAAAATTAAAGATCGAAGTCCTGAAGCTACGTACGAGTCTGATTTAATCTCCCGATTATTTATTCAATGCAAATGAGACGCCCTGCTCGTACTGTGGAGTTTCTACTATTTCTCACAGATATATATATATATATATATATATATATATATATATATATATATATATATATATATATATATATATATATATATATATATATATATATGTCAATGTGACTTGGCGGGGAAGTTGTCTTTGTCTGTTTCATTCTCTTTCATCTTGCCAGTAAGGATGACCCTGCTTGTATTGGTAATTCGTGACAATCCTGCTGGTGTAACACTTGCAATCATTGGAACATAGCACCACAGGAAGATGGAGAAAAATGTCTCAAATTACAGAAGATTGAGAAGAAGGGATAACTTTGAGGTGGTGGAGGTAAAGAGATTGAAAAGAGATAGAGATACAGAGAAAGAGTGGGGGAGGGGGTTAAGGGAGAGGGAGAGAGAGAGAGAGGGTGTGTTTGTGAGAAAGAAAGTGAAATGTGAATCTGAATTCATTTTCTGAGAGTAAGCTGTACTCGAAATGTGAATCACAATGTCATTGTATTTCCAAACTTAAAAGTTGGGTTTTGCAAATGTCATTTGGAATTGCTGAAACAGATTCATGTCACGTGCTATAATTGCCAATCAGGGACCCATAAAAGGAAATCCAAGGCTGCCTCCACAGATTCACTAAAGTTGCATTGTCTGCCACATGGTGCATTATTCTTATAAAATGTAAGTTGAAAAATTTGATAATGATCAGACAGTAGTATAGAGTTGTGGCCAAAAATATTGGTACCCTTGCATTTTTTTCAAATAACTCACAATTTTCTATAAAAGTAAGTTGAAATTGACAAAAGTATTTGGACTCCACAATTCTTTATTTCACTGTTAATATTACAGAACCTTTGTTTTTGATTCAGTACTCAATATGTCGTTTTAAATCAGGAAATAAAAAGAAATGGCATTGACAAAATTATTGACACCCTAAACTTAATATTTGGTAGCACGGCTTTTGGACAAAATAACTGCAATCAAACGCTTCCTATAGCCATGAATGAACTTCCTTCACCTCTCTAATGGCACTTTGGCCCACTCTTCTTGTGCAAACTGCTACAGTTCTCCCAGATTTGAAAAGTGCCTTCTCCAAACTGCTGTTTTCAGATCTCCCCACAGGTGTTCAATGGGATTTAGATCTGGACTCATTGCTGGCCACTTTAAAACAGTCCATTGTTTTGTCTTGAACCATTCCCGGGTGCTTTTTGAAGTGTGTTTGGGGTCATTGTCCTGCTGCAAGACCGATGACCTTTGACAGAGACCAAACTTTCTGACACTGGGTTGAACATTGCGCTCCGAAATGCCTTGGTAATCTCGTGATTTCATGTTGCCATGCACACATTCAAGGCACTCAGTGCCAGAGGCAGCACAGCAATCCGAAAACATCACTGAACCTCCTCCATTTTTAACTGTAGGGAAGGTGTTCTTTTCTTTGAAGGCTTCATTTTGTTTTCTATAAACATAGAGATGATGTGCTTTACCAAAAAGCTCTAATTTGGTCTCATCTGTCCACAGGACATTCTCCCAGAAGGATTTTGGCTTGTTGAGGTGTGTTCTGGCATACTCCAGTCAGGCTTTCTCAGCAGTGGGGTCCTCCTGGGTCTCCTACCATAGAGAACCCGCTTTATTTGAGCGATGGATGGTGCGAGTTGAAACTGTTGTATCTTTTGTCTGAAGTTCAGCTTGAATCTGTTTGGCAGTTGATCGAGGTGCTTTCTCCACCATTCGAACAATCCTTCGCTGGAATCTTCGATCAAGTTTTCTCTTGCGGCCACGCCCAGGGATGTTGGCTACAGTGCCATGGGCCTTAAACTTCCTGATAACATTGTGTACGGTGGATACAGGAACATCAAGGTCTCTGGAGATGGACTTGTAGCCTTGAGATTGTCCATGCTTGGCTACAATCTTGTGTCTGACCTTCTCAGACAATTCTCTGGTTTTCTTCTCTCCATGCTCATTGCGTTACACACAGTGACACAAAACAGCAGAATGACTCCTTTTCTCTATTCAAACTGTTTGAATGAGTGATTTTTATATTGCAGGCAGCTGCAAGTCACCACATGTGAGTTCAATTCCAAATTAAAGGAGAATTACCTGCTTGAAATATATTTATTTCCAACAACTTCTAAAAGGTGCCAATAATATTGTCCGGGCCATTTTAGTATTTCTGTGTGGAATAAGCTTCGATTTTGTAATTTTTAAAAGCTTTTTTGTTTTGTTCCACTGCAAACTAAATAAATACAGTTGTGGATACCAAAGTATTTTTAAATTTCAACAACTTTCTGGAAGAAATGGTGCATTATTTGAAAAAAGTGCAAGGGTGCCAATATTTTTGGCCACGACTGTAGGTAATTTTCAGTTTCTGAAATTTTTATCTAGATTCTCCTATAACATGACAGACATTGAACAGACAATAAAAATGTAGAAAGTGGTATACCACAATGGTAAATCTGTTTAAAATGTTTTATTCCCTGTAATAGCTTTATTGTTCCAAGATATTATTCAAAGATAAATGTATTTTGCACGTGTAGTTCTACATACAGAAGCACAAACCACAAGCACATACTTAAACTCTGGTAAGTCTTTGTCAAACTGGACGTTCACTTCATGCAGCACATTCAGTTCACCGTCGATAAGAACCATTTTGACCTGCAAGAAAAAAGAAATCTTACAAAGTACTTTGACAAATAAACTCCTTTGACTTGGAATTTATGAACCACAATCACCCAATGGTCCCACAACTGAAAAACAAATCACATCGTGTCACCGCCAAGGGCAGGAGACTTTTCAAATTCTGAATACTTGTGTTCACTGCAATCATGTCAGGCTCAAATAAATAAACAGTAAATATGATTAATTTATTTTGGAAGTTTATATTGAGAGCATTTATTTTATAAATCCCACTTCTTCTTACTCCTTCAATCGAGATGTGACATGCCTGTCGTCCAATCATCATCTCAAATGTGCAACAAAAACCTCAATTATTGATGTGCTTATTTCACCTACCTTGCTTAATTCCCAAGACTTTCCAGTTGCACACAGTTCAAAAAGAAAGGTACAGGTAAAGGCTCGTGGGTGAGCAAGGACAATGGGTTATCGGGAAAGCAGTGTATGAAAAAAAATTGGCAGACGGGATGTGGAAGACACGAGCAATCAAATTATAGCAGGAATGGATGGACGATTGAACAAGGTGCAGTGAGTGGTCAACTTGAAAGATAGTCAGGAAGGGCACTAAAAACTGCATCCTTAGTCAATAACGAAGAAAACGATACAATAAAACAAAACCAATTAAAAAACCAACAACCACAAAACATTCTTCCAACAATGAATGAAAAGCAAACAAAATGTGACAAATGTCTGAGAAAAATGACAAACAAGAAAACCAAGTACAGATATATTCAAAGTACACCTACCCCATGCCAAATAAATAAATAACATACCACCCGACGAGTGACATATCACCCAGTGCAGCACATGGAGTTGGAATTGGGAGGGAGCAGTGTACAATAATTGATTGATTAATTGCGTAATTAAAAAAAAAAAATCGTAAAATAATTATTTTAGTAATCAATTGGCTAATAGTATACCTAAACCACCAGTGTTTCATCCGATTCTGTCAGTTTTTGAAAATAAATTAAATGATTAATTAATCGAAAAATGGAATAATTTGGAAATAAAAAAAAAATAATTGATTTTTTTTTTTAATTATCAAAAAGAAATTATCCAAAAATAAATTAAAAAAATTAAGGATAAATCAAAAATATCCTTTATAGCCAAATCACTTCGTCACTGTCATATCTGAATATCAGCTTACTAGCTCAAAAGGTGCTTGAGATATTGCCCAGATGAGAAAGAAAATAAATAAGTGATTAATAATGAAAATAAAAGAATAATAATGGTAAAATAATTAATTTCTGAATCAATTGGCTAATAGAATACCTAATCCACCACCATTTCATCCGAATCTGTAACTTTTTGAAAATTAATTTCCTAATTAATCGAATAATTAAATAATCAATCGATTAATTGATTAATCAATAAATCAAAAATACCGTTTACAGTCAAATCACTTGGTCATTGTCATGTCAAAATATCAGCTTCCGAGCTCAAAGGATGGCTGAGATATCGCTTGGACAAACAAACAAGTAAACAAACGGAGTGAAAACGGAGTACAGTCGGACCCCATTATTTGTGGTTCCGCTATTCGCGGATTCCGCGGATTCGTGGTTTCCGCGTATTCACGGTTGATGTGTGACATCTTTCTCTATTCACAGAAAAGTGTACCGCAAATTCGCGGCTTTTTTTTCCTATTCATGGCCGTGTTCTGCAAATTCGCGGTTTTTCAGGGCACAAAAAAACATTTTTCACGAGCTGTTAGCTTGACACATGGTATTTATAAAACCCCTCTTTCACCAGCCATGCATAAAGCAGCTGGACATACGCAAAAAAACATCTACGAGCCGCGAGCATGGCCTGCTTATATTGTACAGTACAGTATCGTGCATTCACTGCTGTGATTTTCATTTTCAGGGCTTTCGCGGCCACAAATTTTAGCCGCACTACAAGCGAGCTTCGCGGGACATCCCACCAGATGTGTAAACAAGTCAACTCCGTGAATTATAGAAGGCAAACACTTCATTAAATCGATTACAGTTTGCAATTTACGGTAAAGCATCATCAGAGTTTACATAATCAAAACGCTTTTTGGGATGTTCCACCAGCTACGAAAACATGTCAACCCCACGAATTATAGAATGCAAATGCATCATTAAATCTATTCTTGAAATTAGCAGATAGGCTCAATACCCACAATGCTCACAATCGTATATATAAACACAGATTGTGTCCTTGACCTCGATCAATGTTCTCGTCCCATTGATTCAACCTGTGTTTTTGACTCTTGCTCTGCTCATCATTCAATAATGGCTCCCAAGCGCAAGACCAGTGCCGGAGATGCGTCGACTACCAAGAGGCAGACGAAAATCATGAGCCTAGCCAGAAGGTGGAGCTGCTCGACTGCCTTTCGAGAGGAGAGAGTGCGGCCTCTGTCGGCAGGCATTATAGCAGCCAACAAATCCACTGTTCGCTACATACGGAAGAATGAGAAGGCGATTCAGGAGAGTATTTCAGCGAGCGGTGTATCCAGTACGAAGGTGGTCATCCATGTCAGGGATGTCCACATAGAAAGGATGGAGAAGGCTCTCAGCATATGTATTGAGGACAATGTGCAGAAAAGTATGCCTTTGAGTGGACCTCTCATTCGCGAAAAGGCCAAACGAATTTACGATCATCTGTCTGACACTGGCACAGGTGGTGCCAGCACGAGTGATGCACTGAGCGATGATGGTACAAGCAGCGTGACTTCATTCACTGCAAGCAGAGGATGGATCCATCGTTTCAAGGAGCGGTACTGTCTCAAAAATGTGAAGCTCTCAGGGAAGCGTGCCTCCGCGGAGCACGAGGCAGCAAAAGTGTTCCCTGCTCAACTCGCGAGGCTGATCAAAGAGAAGGGGTACCTCCCAGAGCAGATGTTCAATGCTGACGAGACTGGCCTCTTCTGGAAAAAGATGCCCACGTGAACTTTCATCTCGAAGCGTGAGGAGACGGCATCAGGATTCAAAGCTTCCAAGGGCCGGGTATCTCTTCTCCTCTGTGCAAATGCAAAAGGGGACCTCATGCTGAAACCCATGATGTTGTACCGTTCCCTGAACCCACGTGCTCTCAAGGGCAAGAACAAG
The DNA here is from genome assembly GCF_964187855.1 of Myxine glutinosa. Taxonomy (NCBI): domain Eukaryota; kingdom Metazoa; phylum Chordata; class Myxini; order Myxiniformes; family Myxinidae; genus Myxine; species Myxine glutinosa. Next base: position 147,973,704 of record NC_136267.1, read on the forward strand.
CAAACTCTGACTGTGTTTTGGAGGGCTAACAGGAAAGCCTGGGTGACGGCAGCAATTTACCTGGACTGGTTCCATAATTGTTTGGTCCTTCAGGTGGACAGGTACATGTTGGACAAAAACCTTGCGTTCAAGATTGTCTTGCTCATGGACAACGCTTCTGGCCACTTTGGGAACCTGGACGTGGCTCACACGAACATCGAGGTGACCTTCCTGCTATCCAACACCACCTCCCTCATCCAGCCACTCGACCAAGGTGTGATTTAAACGTTTAAAACGTATTACACCCGACGCACCTTTCTCCACATTTTGGATGCGATGGAGCATTTTGGACCCAGGCTCACCGTCGGGCAGATTTGGAAGGATTTCAACATTGCCCACTGCATCGGCGCCATAAAGGAGTCGCTGTATGAGGTGAAAGCCTCCACCTGGGCAACACTTCCTCACCACTCCTCTCACCTGGACTTCAAATAAATAAATAAATTTAAAAAAATTGAAAACAAAAAAGTTCGTTTTTTGGGGATTTTTAAAAAGTCGCTCTGTAGTGCCTAAGCCTTTTTGATTAATGCCAGTTATAATTATATACAAGTACACATTCACATAAATAAATAAATAAATACAAAACAATTCACAAACGTGAACACATATAAATCCAACAATTCCGGAAGTGTACGAAGTTGTTAGTAAGGCATTACTGAAGGAGACTGAAGACATATAATATACTGAAGGAGAGCAAGGCTCCCCTCAGTATATTGTATGAATACTAGCAGAAGTACCCGGCATTGCCGGGCGGGGGAGGGGAGGGGGAAGGGGAGGGGAGGGGGGAAGGTGAAGGGAGAGGAACGGGTGGGATGGGAGGGGAACGGGGGGGAGGGGAGGAGAAGGGGGGAGGTGAGGGGGGAGGGGGAGGGGGAGGGGGAGGGGGGAGGGGAGGGGGAGGGGGAGGGGGAGGGGACACGGGGGGAGGGGGAGGGGACATGGGGGGAGGGGACATGGGGGGGAGGGGGGAGGGGAGGGGACATGGGGGGAGGGGGAGGGGAGGGGACATGGGGGGGAGGGGGAGGGGAGGGGACATGGGGGGAGGGGAGAAGAGGGGGGAGGGGAGAAGAGGGGGGAGGGGAGAAGAGGGGGAGGGGAGAAGAGGGGGGGAGGGGAGAAGAGGTGGGGAGGGTAGAAGAGGGGGGAGGGGAGGGGACATGGGGGGGAGGGGAGAAGAGGGGGGAGGGGAGAAGAGGGGGGAGGGGAGAAGAGGGGGGAGGGGAAGAGAAGGAGAGGGGGAGGGGGAGGGTGATGGGGAAGGGGGGGGAAGGGGCAGGAGGGCGAAGGGGGGAGGGGAGAAGAGGGGGGGAGGGGAGAAGAGGGGGGGAGGGGAGAAGAGGGGGGGAGGGGAGAAGAGGGGAGAAGAGGAGGAGAGGGGGGGAGGGGAGAAGAGGGGGGGAGGAGAGAAGAGGGGGAGGGGGGAGGAGAGAAGAGGGGGAGGGGGGGAGGAGAGAAGAGGGGGAGGGGGGAGGGGAGGAGAAGGGGGGAGGGGAGGAGAAGGGGGTAGGGGAGGAGAAGGGGGGAGGGGAGGAGAGGGGGGAGGGGGTGAAGGGGGAGGGGGAGGAAGAGGGGGGAGGAAGAGGAAGAGGGGGGAGGGGGAGGGGGAAGGGGAAGGGGAGGGGGAAGGGAAGGGGAGGGGGAAGGGGAGGGGGAGGGGGGAGGGGGGAGTGGAGGAGGGAGGGGGAGGGGGAGGAGGGGGAGGGGGGGAGGGGGAGGAGGGGGAGGAGGGGGAGGGGGATAGGGGAGGAGCAGGGGGAGTGGGAAGGGGGAGGGAGGGGGGAGGGGAGGAGAGGCGGGAGGGGAGGAGAGGCGGGAGGGGAGAAGAGGGGGGGAGGGGAGAAGAGGGGAGAAGAGGGGGGGGAGGGGAGAAGAGGGGGGGGGGAGGGGAGAATAGGGGGGAGGGGAGAAGAGGGGGGGGGAGGGGAGAAGAGGGGGGGGAAGTACCCGGCATTCCGTGTATAAACGTGAGGGAGAAGATCCGTGTATAAAATTCCTCGCTGAAAAAAAATATGGATCTAAAGATGAAAGAAAAAAAAACCTATGTGATGTGAATGGCAATGTTCCTCGCTGAAATGTGAAAAAACGCAATCACGCGGCAAGGAACATCACGTGATCGCTCTGAGCGATCGATTGCAACTCTGCGTCGTGTCGTGGGCGTGGCCAACGTGGCCTCATGCTCCCAGGTGATTGGCTAACTCGAGCTCGAGAGAGCCATAATGCACTACGTTATGGCAAAAAATATGGATCTAAAGATGAAAGGGCAAAAAAACCTATGTGGTGTGAATGGCAATGTTCCTCGCTGAAATGTGAAAAAACGGAATCGCTTTTCGCTCTGAAATACGTGCGAACGCGTAACTGCGTTAATGGCGGCAAGGAACATCACGTGATCGCTCTGACTGTCTGAGCGAATCAGCGCGCTGCTCTGCCATTCCGGTCATAATATGCCTCGCTGAAATGCGCTGGGGTAAAAATATGGTTAAAAAATATTATGAAATAAATTTTTAGGTCGGCCATGTTCTTCCCAGGCTCAATGGCCATGTTTGTGCCAAATATCAAGTACGTGAGCCTCTCCGTTTAGGAGTCTACCGGTAACATTACACACACACACACACACACACACACACACACACACACACACACACACACACACACACACACTGTGTTTTATATATATAGATAAATGGTATATGAATATATGCTTGTGTGTTTATGTATGTATGTATCTCTATATTTGTATATGCACATGCACCGAACTGTAACGCGGGCGATAACTGTAAGCTGCGCTTCACTTCCGTTGAACTTGGAGACGGTGAGTGAGCTTTAGCGTGGCTCTTCCTTTTGTATGCATTTTCTACACATATCACACATCTTACACACATATCACTATGCATGCTTGACTGATGTACATGCCTGTTGTTTCTGTAGACTAAGAAGACCTTTGTTGGTCGAAAGCTTGTAAAATTAAAGATCGACGTCCTGAAGCTACGTCCGCGTCTGATTTAACCTCCCGATTATATATATACAGTGGAACCTTGACTTACGAGTTTAATTCGTTCTGTGACCGAGCTCGTAACTCAAATTGCTCGTTTCTCAAATCAAATTTCCCCATTAAAATGCATTGAAATGCTATTAATCCGTTCCAGCCCGCCAAAAACCACACCAATTTTTTTTTAAATATACAGTATATATAAAAATATCTCGCGCTTTATATTTCACCTGTATGCAGCATACAAGTTGGCAGGATGGCCTGGACTGGAGGTACGCACACTTGACTCTAAAGTCTAAACTGTCCAGCCTGGGTTTGAATCCCGACCCAGCTATAACCTGTCATGGGTGAATCACAGGCAGGGTGATTCATCAATGTGTGTACCGCTAAACTGGGCGCCCCGTTTGCGTCCCATTAGTTGTTGGATGTTAAGGATCTCACCGTGTTTTCCACAAAGAGAAGGCGAGCTATCGCCGGCACTCTGAACAAGTTGTGGCCTGGCATGGCATGAACATGAAAACATGAACATGAACATGAAATGTTCGACATGAACATGAAATTTTCCAAAATAACCAAAATGCGAAAACAAAAATGCAGCGCTATACGACAGAGATACTGTACGTGCACGGCAAGATAACCACGTGACCGGAACCCACCTGGCGGTGTAAACTCAAAATAACCAACATGCGAAAACAAAAATGCAGCGCTATACGACAGAGATACTGTACGTGCACGGCAAGATAACCACGTGACCGGAACCCACCTGGCGGCGTAAACTCAAAATAACCAACATGCGAAAACAAAAATGCAGCGCTATACGACAGAGATACTGTACGTGCACGGCAAGATAACCACGTGACCGGAACCCACCTGGCGGCGTAAACTCAAAATAACCAACATGCGAAAACAAAAATGCAGCGCTATACGACAGAGATACTGTACTTGCACGGCAAGATAACCACGTGACCAGAACCCACCTGGTGGCGTAAACTCAAAATAACCAACATGCGAAAACAAAAATGCAGCGCTATACGACAGAGATACTGTACTTGCACGGCAAGAAAACCACGTGACCAGAACCCACCTGGCGGCGTAAACTCAAAATAACCAACATGCGAAAACAAAAATGCAGCGCTATACGACAGAGATACTGTACTTGCACGGCAAGATAACCACGTGACCAGAACCCACCTGGTGGCGTAAACTCAAAATAACCAACATGCGAAAACAAAAACAAAAATGCAGCGCTATACGGCAGAGATACTGTACTTGCACGGCAAGATAACCACGTGACCGGGTGGCGAAAGCTCGTAACTAGATCTCGGCTCGCATCTCAAAGCAATAAACCGCTCCGAGCGACGGCTCGTATCTCGAAAAACTCGTAAGTTGGGGCACTCGTAAGTCAAGGTTCCACTGTATATACATATATATATATATATATATATATATATATATATATATATATTTATATATATATATATATATATATATATATATATATATATATATATTTATATATATATATATATATATATATATATATATATATATATATATATATTTATATATATATATATATATATATATATATATATATATATATTTACACATATACATATATGATTTATTCAAAAGAACAACGTTTAAATGTTAAGTGAAAGCAATAAACCAAACATGATTTGTGTGTTTGTGGCCCTTTAAAATATTTGGACCAAAATTGTTGATTCTGAGTCTTCTGACTATGGCTTTTGTCTCTTGGGATTCCTATAAATAGATTTTGTGAGATTAAACTTGACCAAGGCCACAATTCGTTTTCCAAACTTGTGGTATCATCTCAAGTCCATGATGACGAATACGTCTCCTGAAATCATTGCAGCAAATATGGGAGCGGGTACGGGGTACGAGGCCATGTTGATGTTGCGCGGAATCCTGCCACGAGATGACGAAGTTTTCGGGTTACGTGAAATCGCCTCATGAACGATGTCGATTCGGCACAAAGACATCCGACAGTGGAGAGACGACGCGATTTACGGAACAAGCGAGTCACACTCAGTCATTTCATGGCGTGTTAAAGCCGAACGTACATTTGATAACTTATTGACAAACTGAGTGAATGAGGAGGTGTTACTGTTACTGAGTGATCGCGAGCCCTCGGGACGGGATGGGGGTCTTTAACTTTAAGACTGACACGATTCCCCTCAATATTCGAGCTCAAAAGCAGTGTTCACATCATTATTATATAGTTTAAAATTTATACTTTAAAAATCATCGTAAAACTGGAGTACATTCGTGTATAAGCACTTAGGCGGTGTATAACTCCGGTAAACATTCATCGAAGTAATAAAACGAGTACGTGGGAGAAGGAAAGTAAATCGAATCATATTAAAGAAGTTAATCGGAACGAAAATTAAACAGAATGGTAGCTGAGAGAAAGATTCGTTTTTACCTGTTGTGTGCTTAGATCTAACCCCAAGGTGCAACCCACGTTCGCCATGCTGTGCGCAGGACGCAAAATCGAATACCGAGCGATGATAATCCGACGTACAGTAAATTAGTCGCAGCCGCAGGGAACGATCATTAAAGCCAAGCCCAGACCGTTTAGAATGGTTATAATTAGAGACCCGAAATGGTTGTGGTTACCCTGGCCATATACACCAGATAAAGTGAAACCTTTACACGTTCTAAAGCGACGAATATGCATTAAGCGAAAAATCAACAAACTACCGCGTATAACACTGCCATGGCCAATTCATATTGTATAGTGAAAGGCCACCCAAGAGAAAAAACATCCAGGCAGATGCAAAAGCGGGCCAACAAACATTAAAAACTACAACAAATACTAAAACGCAAAACATAATCAAACTTGAAAAGAAGACAACTTGAATTCACAAATAACCAAGCTGAAGCGTTTACGTTTTGTATCCCACTGATAGGACCTTTTTGCATCCGGACGTTATAGTCTGTTTGCCAAGGGTAAAAAAAACCTTTTGATGACATTTTTTGTTAACGGCCAGTATCTATCGATGCTTAAAATGTCCCTTGGGGTATGACAATCATCACCTGGTCCTGGAGGGATGACACGCTGGATTTTTGCATGAAAGGTTGTTCAGAGATCAAAGGTCATCCATGGGACTTGTTTTAGAAGTGGAACCATATTGGTACAGATTTAACCACAGAAACAGGCTTTAAAATGTCTGATATCATAGATAGATGTCCATAAAATATATTTTATTTTTAAAGAAACAAAAATCTAATTTGGGTCAAAGGTCAAGTGTCAATGGACACAGCCCAATGGTCAAAGGTCAAATAAAAGATATTTCACTAAAAACTCATGTTTACTTGAATTTTTGTTTTTCAAACGACTCAATTTCACTTAATAGCATATATATATATATATATATATATATACATATATATATATATATATATATATATTAAAGCGCGGCGTTACGCGCGCTGCTTGTGAGCAAGGAGGAAGCGGACAAGCGGTAACATATTGTTGCGAATATGGAATTTGGCCTCCATATCCGCTTGTAAATATTCCCCTATTTCCCCAATACTCCCCAACTATCCCCAATCCCCCATTCCCTAGTCCCATTGTCTGTAAACAACAATCAGTAGAGCCGACCTTCCCCTTTTTCCCCCATTAAATGTCGTGCCCAGGTCCACCGCACCACACGTAGACAACTTTCGGACATCTTGCTAGTTATTCTTAGTCTATGTCAGTTAAGGACTCGTTTCCATTAATTATGACTCTTCGTTGCACCAGAATGTGATTATATGGCACCAGTAGTGAGTTTAGGACCTTTCCCATACCTCCTCCCATCTTCTTCCCCAAACAACAACAATAACAACAACTACAACAACAATTACAACTACAACTACGACTACAACAACAGAGGGGCGGGGAGTGTGCGTCCTCACACCGGCTCGGTTACCCGCCATGACCATGCGCTCCACGGCGTTACCCTCAAGGGGCTGGCTGTCAGCTCCTCGTCAGGGCGGAGCCAGTAACCCCCCCACGCACCCAATGAGAAGCAACGTGCCGATTCCATCTGGGGCGGAGCTAACGAGCCGAGGGCGTGTCACTCCCCGCCGGATATACGCGGCCACGTACCGGACGTGACGTCAGATGCGCCCCCAGCCTGGAGAGAGAAGTTGCCACGTACGAGCGCTGAATACCTCCCCGCATCTCTGGACCGGACCGAGTCGATTCTGACCTTTGAGCCCAGGTGCACCTGGAGCCATCGATCCTGCCTTTCCTAGCCATCAAACCCCGTGTGAGTCAGCCTTTTGTCCCGTTTATCTGTCGTCTGTTGGGGTTAATATAAGATTGTGTCTAAGTGCTTGTCTTTCTATGCTGTACCTCTCGTCCTTGTAATCTAACCTTCCGTAACAATATAATCTCCTCCGGAGGTCTTGAGAACCGTATCCATGGTGTCGTGTCATTTTAAACCCAGCCGTGTGTCCTTTTCCTTTATTGCCTTTATTGACCTAGCGTAGCGCGATTAGTCAAAGTTCGAGTATAATCGGGTAACTTGTGCAGACGTGGTCATACCAAAACCGCTCGGTAAATAACATCTAAGCCACGTCTGTAACAATTGGTGTCGAGGAGTGGAATTCGAACCCGGGACTAAATTTATTAGGCCCAAATTTGTAACAATTAGAATCGATTCGGAGCGCGTTTACTGCGCTCGACGAAATTATAACGGCCGAAATTTGTTTTGTTGTATAAAAACCCGAATTTTGAAAATCGCGCTATGGCAGACCAAGACAGCTGGGGTCCGGTAGGGGAGAGTGAGGCAGGGTCGGTCCAGGACCAAATTGAGGGACGTGAGGAGAGCGAAGCAGCGAGGGTAGCAGACGCGCAAAATGGCGCCTCGCTGGTCACCGCGCCCGCGACCGTGGCAGCGCCCCTGCTGGATCCGAACCTTTTTATGTTGCAAATGAGGGCCCTTATGGAACAAATGGGTGAGCAATTGGGAGACCAAATTAGAGGTTTGAAAAGCAGTATGGGACAAATGGGAAACGAAATGGGGGTAATGAGGGACGAAGCGAGGGGTACTGGTGAGGGGTTAGACAACGGGATAAAAGAGGTGAGAAATGGGTTAATGGGGGTAGAAAACAGAATGGCCGCTCAAGAGAATCAAATGGAAGGGATGCAAAAAGGGTTAGAGGGGTTAGAAAACACCATGGAAGGCAAATTGAGGGACATGAGGGACCAAGCGGAAAGGGAAGTTAACCAAATGGGGCAGCAGATAGAGGGGGTCAGAATGGGGGTAGAAACCAAACTGGATGCTCACAGGGAGGAAATGGAGCAGATGAGGATGGCATCTGGGCAGGAGATGCAAGTGATGGGAGAGCAGATCAGAAGAGGAGTGAGTGAGGAGGTCGGAGGAGGTGAGGCACTGTAGGGAGCACATGGAGAAGGAGGTGAGAAAGGGGACTGTAAAGTTACAAGGGGGCATAGAGGACCTGACGCAGGAGGTGGAGCAGCTGACGGTGGGACAGACGGAGTTAGTGGAGCAGGTTCAAAGGAACACTGCGGTATTAGGAGGTTTAAAAGCGACACAGAGAGAACTAAAAGATGACTTGGTGGCGACGAAGAGGGAATGTCAGATGGTACGTGAGGGACTGACAACGAGGTTGGACGAGGTGATAGAGGTAATGGAGACGAAGGACCGGCAGGTGAGGACGCACATGGAAACGGTCAAGGTAGCCTTGGAGGACGAGCTTGAGGAGACGTACCGGGGAATAAAAGAGGTGAAGCACAAATTAGAAGAAGTGGAAGAAGGGATGAGCGAAATTAAGAAGCGACGGAGAGGGGATAAGAAAGAGATAAAAGAGGAGATAAAAGAATTGGTCCAAAGTCTGTGTTTGGATCGTGATGATGTGCTCATTAACCGGATGAGGGATTCGCAGGTGATGGAGGAGAAGCGAAGAGGAAGAGGACCTGGTGTAAGTGGTGACCAATATGGTCGTGCGTATGATGCGCCAGGTGATTTAATGAGCTTGGGGGTCGAGATGGACCCGGGTGTTCGTGAGAGGCCACTGGTGAAGTGTGCGAAAGGTCTGGTGTGCGAAAAAGGAGGTGTGCGAGGAAGTCCGACTCTGGGGTGTGTGAGGAAAAAGTGCGTGCCAAGGAGTGAGGGTGCTGGCGAGAGTGAGTCGGTCGTAGCGCGTGTGCGAGGGGGCACATGGAAGCGCGGTGTGGTGAGTGTTACAGAGGATGTAACGGGAGAGTGTGCGCGAGAAAGGTGTGTGACGGACAGGTGCATGGGGAAAGAGTGCGCTGTCAAAAGTAAGGAAGAATGCACACCTGTGGTGAGTGTTACAGAGGGTGTAACGGGAGAGTGTGCGCGAGAAAGGTGTGTAACGGACAGGTGCCTGAGGAAAGAGTGCGCTGTCAGAAGTAAGGAAGAGTGTCCACCTGTGGTGAGTGTTACAGAGGGTGTAACGGGGGAGTGTGCGAGAGAAAGGTGTGTGACGGACAGGTGCATGAGGAAAGAGTGCGCTGTCAAGGGTAAGGGTGAGTGCGCTGTCAAGAATGGTGGTGAGAGTATTGAGAGTGACAAGGAGAGTGAGCTGGTTGTGACAGGTGAGCGAGGATGTACACCTGGGATGGAAGGATGCACACCTGGAATGGTAGAGCGTGAGTGGGAATGCACGCTGGAGTTGGTGGTGAGGCACGTGGTTGGGTGTGCGAATGAGAGCACACCTGTGATTGTCACAGAGGAGGTGACCGAGGAGGGGGTGCGAAGCGGTGTATTAGTGAGGTGTGCGAGCAACGAATGTGTGCCAAAGTGTTCGGTGGTCAGGTGTGTGACCAAGGCTGTGAGTGGAATGGGTGTACCTGGGTGTGTAAGGAAAGATACGAGGAGCATGGGCACGGCTGGATGTGTGAGCAAGGAACGGGCTGCGGGGTGTAAGCGTCCAGGTGAAGCATCGACGTTAGACGGGGTAGAGTTTAGAACGACTTATAGCCGAATCGGGCCCTCGGTGCGTGCTGGGCCTCGCTTTGAACGGCCGCGTCCGTGCTCCACTAGGCGGAGCGGGCAGCCCGATAGAAAGGGTCGTCATGGCGACCACTTTTTGGTGAGGCATTCCGGCAGGCCGAGATCGAGCCATGGGATGGCTCCGTGCCGAGATGGTGCGTGGGATCTCGGCCCGGGTAAACCTCCTTCCCTGCACCGAATGCGGGATGTATCCAGCCGCCGGCACAAAACAACCAGCATCCATTGCTTGGCTTTACGAAGCCGGGCTTTGGACAGGAATTGGCGCACCGAGAGGCATTAGTGAGTAGACTGGGTGATGAGGTTAGTGTTTTGGCCCCAAAATTAGAGAAAAACAAAATTTGATGATTGGCAAAGGATTGGCAGAGTGATGATTGGTAATGGTACAGTGATTGGCAGATGATTGGCAAATTTTTAATTTGTTGAAATTTGATGTGCAAAATTGGTAGTGAGAGACCCCCGATGGGGTGGGATGGCAAATCTGCCACCCTTCCCATGCGGGGGGCAAAGGAGCAATAGTTTATGGGGTGTATGGCAGTGAAAACTAGCCCGGGTGGGTTAGGTTATATTGTAGGGATCTAGAAGAGAATGACAGTAGGTAACGTTAAGTTTAGTTAGTGACTGACACCTGTAGTGGGGACGCAGGTAGATTAGTGTGGATGATAATGACGTGGGAGCGCAATAGTTTAAAGGGACGACTGGGAAGCGCAAGTTTCAGAAGGGAGTAGTTAGCTGAGATGATGCCGTGTGTGTGAGAATTGAACAGGTGTGATTGCACAGGTGTGCAACTGGACAGGTGTGTGGAGCAGTGTGTGAGTAATGAGTGTTGTGGATCAGCGCGAATGCACTTGGGGAGAGAAGGGTGCAGGTGGCACCAGGTGTGAGAGCACAGGTGTGCCAGTACAGGTGTGTGGAGAGAGTTGGAGTAAGTGGTACGGAGTGGTGTGCATGGTGCGAAGGTGTGGATGGGGGAAGAGTGGACCCCTTTCACGAGTACCCGGGGCGGGTAGTGTAAGTGTTAGGCAGAGGGTATAGGTAAATTGTGGTTAGATATTGGCATCTGTGGTGCGGTTGCAGAATGGTGTTGTGGATGGGTGCATTAGTGTTGTGGAAATGGCTGGGCGTGTAGCCTGTTAGTGTGTGTAGTTGGTTGGGCACTCCACCACTGTGAGGATGTCGGCCAGGTGAGGCCGCAGGTGGGCTCTGGGAGCCGGTAGAGTTGTGGATGGGGCCCGAGGATCCGGAGGACGGACCCGGGTAGCCCAGTGCCAGAGAGGGCACCGAGTGGGGAGAGTGCCAGAGGGCCTTCCCCAGGTAGTTAGGTTAGGGTAAGGAGCAGGTAAGCTCGGAGGCAACTGCAGTGGTGGAGGTGTGCAGGTGGGTAGACCCACTGGGAGAGGTACACGCCACAGCCCAGAAATTGTGCGAGGGCACCGGGAGATGAATCGGGGGAGTGAGACCCCAAATTGAAGAGCACCACAGTTTGGCCAATGGGAATTGGTTTTTTAGAACCCATAGTGTAAGAGGGCCAATGGTTTGGCCGGAGAAAGACCCCGGGTAGTGTAAAGTTGTTAAAGTCATTTAGGAAATAGTTAGGATTGATGAACCTGTCGCACCATACGCAGCCACTTACCTGTGGTGATGATGATGACTCCACACCTGTGTTTTCTTTGTTTTGTTGCAGGAAATGAAATTGCTGTGTGGATTGTGAGACGCATCACGACGTGGATGAGACATTGGGGTGATTCCATCTCTCCCTCCCTAGGAGGGACTGATGATGAATTGGTAATGGCAAATTATGATGTTGAGTTGGAGATGGCAAATTATGATGTTGAGTTGAAAATGGCAAATTTGATTGGTTAGGAGGGAGAGAAGACGAATTTGGTTTATGGGAGGAACGGGGAAGACAGTAGGGATGTTTGTTGATTTGTAAAGTAGATGTTTATGGGTAGTGTTGTGTTTTGTGGATACAGTAAGGGGTAAGGGAGGGGCCATGTAGGTTACCTGGTGGGGGGGGGGGGCGTACGGTAGGAACGTACCTGTCTCACCTGGTTCCCATGTGCCCCCAGTGTGCATTACCTTGCATTGCGTGCACTTTTGCGCCCTTACCACCTTACTCACTTGTGTGCTTCTTTTGTCTCCCACCTCCGAGGATCTGGCTTTGGGGTAGAGAGAGAGGAGAGAGAGGTGCTGGCTACGCAGTTGTGGGCCTGCACTTTCGCTGCTTGCTGCTTGGATCGATACACCATATGGACCGCAATGTTTGTGGCCACCCACCATGGACCGCAGCTCTTTTGCGGCCAAGCACCACCCGTGGATGGACCTATGGGTCAACGTGGCACCTATGCCATGCAGGTGAACCACTTTTAGTTGACACCACTGAAGGCCACAATATAGAAATGGACGCGGTTGGCGCCTTTCTTTATTTTTTGAAAGAGGCAAGAAGGCCAAGTGCACCACACGAAGGCAAGACCAGCGGCAGAACATCGGCCGGCTGCGACACCACCGGTGATTTATAGACACTTTATTGGTGCACCGGATGGTGCTCACTGTGTGATGGGGTGGTGCTTGATGCTTGGAAGGGGTGCTCTGCACATTATTAAAGGCCGTAGGCCACAGAGCACTCGTGGGTTGGTGTATCGATGCTAGCATCCGTGCTCTCTCTATGCATAACATCTGCATGTGTTCCTCCAAAAACAGGTCCTGGATCGTAGTGTAAATAGCAGCGTAGTTGTGTAAATAATGCTCCCTACCGGCTGTATGTTTAGTTTGAGGATTCTTTCCGGATTCGGTTATCCTGTGGGTGTGTTTCTGTGAGGAGAAGGGTGCAACGTCGCAGGGGGACATATTTACTCATTTGTGAATATCTGTAAAACTGTCGCACTCAGGGTAGAGTTAATAGTAGAGGGAACTACATTGCGTGCCACACTAAAGTAGGTAAAAATTTATCGGGTCGGGACGCCCCGAGGGTAGAGAAGGGTGCAATGTTGCGAATATGGAATTTGGCCTCCATATCCGCTTGTAAATATTCCCCTATTTCCCCAATACTCCCCAACTATCCCCAATCCCCCATTCCCTCGTCCCATTGTCTGTAAACAACAATCAGTAGAGCCGACCTTCCCCTTTTTCCCCCATTAAATGTCGTGCCCAGGTCCACCGCACCACACGTAGACAACTTTCGGACATCTTGCTAGTTATTCTTAGTCTATGTCAGTTAAGGACTCGTTTCCATTAATTATGACTCTTCGTTGCACCAGAATGTGATTATATGGCACCAGTAGTGAGTTTAGGACCTTTCCCATACCTCCTCCTATCTTCTTCCCCAAACAACAACAATAACAACAACTACAACAACAATTACAACTACAACTACGACTACAACAACAGAGGGGCGGGGAGTGTGCGTCCTCACACCGGCTCGGTTACCCGCCATGACCATGCGCTCCACGGCGTTACCCTCAAGGGGCTGGCTGTCAGCTCCTCGTCAGGGGCGGAGCCAGTAACCCCCCCACGCACCCAATGAGAAGCAACGTGCCGATTCCATCTGGGGCGGAGCTAACGAGCCGAGGGCGTGTCACTCCCCGCCGGATATACGCGGCCACGTACCGGACGTGACGTCAGATGCGCCCCCAGCCTGGAGAGAGAAGTTGCCACGTACGAGCGCTGAATACCTCCCCGCATCTCTGGACCGGACCGAGTCGATTCTGACCTTTGAGCCCAGGTGCACCTGGAGCCATCGATCCTGCCTTTCCTAGCCATCAAACCCCGTGTGAGTCAGCCTTTTGTCCCGTTTATCTGTCGTCTGTTGGGGTTAATATAAGATTGTGTCTAAGTGCTTGTCTTTCTATGCTGTACCTCTCGTCCTTGTAATCTAACCTTCCGTAACAATATAATCTCCTCCGGAGGTCTTGAGAACCGTATCCATGGTGTCGTGTCATTTTAAACCCAGCCGTGTGTCCTTTTCCTTTATTGCCTTTATTGACCTAGCGTAGCGCGATTAGTCAAAGTTCGAGTATAATCGGGTAACTTGTGCAGACGTGGTCATACCAAAACCGCTCGGTAAATAACATCTAAGCCACGTCTGTAACAATATGAACGTCTTTATTGTAAGACTACACTGTAACACTGAACTCTTCCGGGCTGGTCGCCCGGTGTATATCCTGAGGCCACGCCTACCCCTCGGGCGTGGCCACCGCCCACTTGGTGCGTGGAATGATGTCACCACGCCAGTGGGCTTTTGTGTCCGCCACACGCGCCCCCCCAGAATTCCCGCGCACCTGGAGGGCCAGTTTGCGGGGCAGACGAATGACCCGGCCGAAGCGCCCCCTGGCGATCGGCGGCGTCTGGGGTGCAGGGATACCAGGTGGGATGCCCCTGGCTGCCCCTGGGATGGGTGCAGGACCGGGGGGCGCCGTGGCGGCGGGGCTGGGCGGTGCCGGGGGTCCGCCCGCAGGAGGGCGGCCCCGACGTGGGGGTCGGGCCACTGGCGGTGGATGGTCCACATCGAGGTGGGCCGGCTTGAGGCGGTCTACCGAAACGCGGTCAGGAGTACCGCCGATGTCCAGGGTGAAGTGCTTCGCCCCGGTCTCCAGCACGCGGAAAGGCCCGTCGTACGGGGGCCGCAGTGGTGTCCGATGGGCATCGTGGCGGACGAAGACGTACTCCGCCGTGCGAAGCTCCGGGGCGACGTGCGTCGGTGGGTGCCCGTGGCATGCCGTTGGCACCGGGGCGAACCTCTGGGCGGTCTCTTGCAGAGCGGAGCGCCTGACCTGACCATGGTGCCGTGGAGTCGGGGAGGAACTCGCCCGGCACCCGCAGCGGTTGCCCGAAGACCAACTCCGCCGCGGATGCGCGCAGGTCCTCCTTGGGCGCCGTCCGGAGGCCCAGCAGGACCCAGGGGAGCCTGTCGACCCAGCCGCCGTCGCGGAGGGTGGCCCGGAGCGCGGCCTTCAATGAGCGGTGAAATCACTCACACAGGCCGTTAGCCTGGGGGTGGTAGGCCGTGGTTCGGTGCAGCCGGACCCCGAGCCCCTGCGCAACCGCCCCCCAGAGCTCCGAGGTGAACTGGGGGCCGCGGTCGGATGAGATGTCTGAGGGGGCGCCGAACCGGGCGACCCAGGTGGCGATGAAAGCCTGCGCGACATCGGCCGCCGTTGTCGACGCCAAGGGCACGGCCTCCGGCCACCGGGTGGTGCGGTCCACCATGGTGAGGACGTGGGTGAAACCCCGCGAGGGGGGCAGAGGTCCCACCAGGTCCACGTGGACGTGGTCAAACCGGCGTTCCGGCACCGTGAACGGGGCCAACGGGGCCTGGGTGTGCCGGTGCACCTTGGCGCGCTGGCACGCGAGGCATGTCCTGGCCCAGCCGCGGACGGCCTTCCGGAGGCCATGCCAGACGAACTTGTCGGCGATCAGCCTTTGGGAGGCCCTCGCGCCCGGGTGGGACAGGCCGTGGATGGCGTCAAACACCTGGCGCTGCCAGCCCGCGGGCACAATGGGGCGAGGATGCCCGAGGGAGACGTCGCACAAGAGGGCCGCGCCCGCGCCGTCGAACGGCACCTCGGTGACGCGGAGGCCCGTGACGGCGGTCCGCAAGGCCTGGACGTCGGGGTCAGCGGCCTGGTCCGCTGCCATCCGGGCATAGTCGATGCCGAGGTGGACTGCGTGGGCGACGGCCCGGGAAAGGCAATCCGCCACCGGGTTGTCCTTCCCCGCGACGTGCTGGATGTCCGTCGTGTACTCGGACACGGCCGAGAGGTGACGCTGCTGCCGGGCCGACCACGGCTCGGTGACCTTGCCCATCGCGAAGATCAGCGGCTTGTGGTCGACGAAGGCAGTGAACGCCCGGCCCTCGAGCAGATGGCGGAAGTGCCTGACCGCCAAGTGAAGTCCGAGCAACTCGCGGTCGAAGGTACTGTAACGGCGTTCGGGCGGGCGAAGCTGCCGGCTAAAGAACGCCAGCGGTTGCCAAGCTCCACGCACCCATTGCTCGTGCACCGCGCCCACCGCGTAGTCCGAGGCATCGGTGGTGAGGGCGATCGGTGCATCGGGCGCCGGGTGCGCGAGCATGGTGGCGTTAGCCAAGGCGAGCTTCGCGCCCGTGAACGCCGTGTCCATCTGCTCGGTCCAGGTAACGTCGCCTTTGCCCGGCTTACCTCGGAGAGCTTCGTGCAGGGGGCGCAGGAGCTGGGCGATACGGGGCAGGAACCGATGGTAAAAGTTCACCATGCCCAGGAACTCCTGCAGCCCTCTGATCGTGCGGGGGCGCGGAAACCCCTTCACCGCCTCCACCTTGGCCGGCAGGGGGACGGCTCCGTGCCTGGTGACACGGTGCCCCAGAAAATCGATTGTGGCGGCGCCGAACCGGCACTTTGCGGGGTTCACAATCAGGCCATGCTGGCCCAGGCGTTCGAAGAGCGTGCGGAGGTGGCGTAGGTGCTCTTCGCGGGACGCGCTGGCGACGAGGATATCGTCCAGGTAGACGTAGACAAAATCCAAGTCGCGCAGGACGCTGTCCATCAGTCGCTGGAACGCCTGAGCCGCATTCTTCAGACCGAAGGGCATGCGCAGGAACTCGAAGAGTCCGAATGGCGTGATGACCGCCATCTTCGGGACGTCCTCCGGCCTGACGGGGACCTGATGGTAGCCGCGTATGAGGTCCACCTTCGAGAAGAAGGACCTGCCCGCCAAACGGGCGGAAAAGTCCTGAATGTGGGGGACGGGGTAGCGGTCGGGAGTCGTGGCGTCATTGAGACGGCGATAGTCCCCGCACGGTCGCCATCCCCCGCCGGGCTTCGGCACGATGTGTAGCGGCGACGCCCAAGCGCTCTCTGAGCGCCGAACGATGCCGAGTCGCTCCAGGGTAGCGAACTCCGCTTTTGCCACCGCCAGCTTCGTCGGCTC
Source organism: Myxine glutinosa (assembly GCF_964187855.1). Classification (NCBI taxonomy): domain Eukaryota; kingdom Metazoa; phylum Chordata; class Myxini; order Myxiniformes; family Myxinidae; genus Myxine; species Myxine glutinosa. The sequence continues at coordinate 147,990,642 of NC_136267.1, forward strand.
GAGGCGGCGTGCCCGGGCGTAGACCGGTGGCCCGACGGTGGGGATGTGATGGGCCACCCCGTGCTTGACGGCCCCCGCCGAGAAGGTGGGCCGCGTGAGGGCCGGGAAGCCGGCGAGGAGGCGGGTGAATGCGTCCGCTGCCGGAAGCATACAGACCAACGTGGCCGGAACCGAATCGTTCGGCAAGCCGCTTGGCAAGCCGCTCGTTGAGCTGGGCAACGCACATGCGAGCGAGCTGAACGTCTCGGCCTGGACAAGCCGTCTGCGCTTGACGTCGACCAGGAGCCCATTAGCGCACAGGAAGTCCGCGCCAAGCAGTGCCATGGGCACGTCGGCGGTGACGAACGTCCATCGGAAAACCTGCCCTCCAAACCGCAGAGAGAGGCAGCGTTTTCCGTACGTACGGATGGGCGTCCCGTTCGCGGCAAGCAGCGCGGGGCCCCCACCCGCGGCGCGCTTGTCTGACGTGCCGGCGGGAATGACACTCACCTGTGCTCCCGTGTCGCACAGGTAACGGCGCCCAGAGAAGGTGTCCGTTATGAACAGCAGGCTGCTCGAACGGCCGGCGCTCATCGCCACAATTGAGCGCCGGCCCGGGCGTTTCCCGACCCGTTGAAGGAGCACGGCGGATGACACCGCCGAGCTTCGTGGCCGAACTTGGCGTGGAACCAGCACCAGGTGGTGGAGCTGGAGGAGCGCGGCTGGCTCCGCCAGGCCGGTGGAGTCGACGGGTTTCCCCGCGGTGGCGGTTTTCGTCGCGGCGGTGGGCGGGGCGTGGCGGCGTTCACGAGGTGCGTATCAGCATGCTGCTGAAACTCAGCGTGCTGTAGAAGATGATGCTGTGGAACAGCAGCGTCGAAGGCCGTGACGGCCACGCCAACGCTCGCCCGCATGTCCGAAGCGGCGAAGTACTTGTCCGCCTCGGCCGCCAATGCTCGGGGTTCCGTTAGCCCGGTCCCGGCCAACGCGAGGCGAACCTGCGCTGGAAGTTGGCGACGGAAAAGCGCCCGGAATAGCGAACCGGGGGCTTCGTCGCCCAACAGTGACAGCATATGGTCCATTCGGACCGACGGGCATGTCTCACCGAGCTCGGGGAGATCCAGGAGGCGGTCGGCCCGTGCGTCGTCCGTGAGGCTGAACGTGGCTAGGAGTAGCCGCTTGAGTGCCTCGTACTTGTGGCCGTCCGGTGGGTGGCGAAGGACGGACACAACTCGAGCGGCCGTGCCGGGCCCGAGGGAGGCGACGACATGGCAGTAGCGCAGGTCGTCGTTGGTGAGGCGCCGAAGCTGAAATTGGGCTTCGGCTTGAACGAACCAGACCTCGGCCTGGGCCTCCCAAAATTCGGGAAGTTTAATCGCCATTGACTTGTCGTTGGCCATTGCAATGGCGTCGTGTTCGGAAGGATCGCTACGGCAGATCCAACGTCGAGGGTCACCAGTAAAGCGCGGCGTTACGCGCGCTGCTTGTGAGCAAGGAGGAAGCGGACAAGCGGTAACATATGAACGTCTTTATTGTAAGACTACACTGTAACACTGAACTCTTCCGGGCTGGTCGCCCGGTGTATATCCTGAGGCCACGCCTACCCCTCGGGCGTGGCCACCGCCCACTTGGTGCGTGGAATGATGTCACCACGCCAGTGGGCTTTTGTGTCCGCCACAATATATATATATATATATATATATATATATATATATATATATATATATATATAAGTTCAAAACACACCTGGTCACAAGTGTGCCGCACTGACCGGGTCCTCAGCATCATCCCGTTTCGGCCCTTCAACCTCGATACGGTCAGCTAAGGTGGGCCAGCAGGGGCACGTACACATCCACATGCAGCAACTGCATCTGGATGCGTACATACCCCCACCCCCAGCCAGTGCGAACAACAACAACAACAAAAACACCACCTCCACATCCAGAATCCACAGCACCAAACAAACATGGTGGAACACTCAAACACCCACCTTTATACCCTTCACCACTCACCAACAAAACACACCAGATCATTCACACACACACATACACACCAATACACACACATACATACAGAACACCAACCAAACAACCACCTACAGTTACATCATACACCACTCAACACACAAAAACACACACCCTCACCCACTCACTCATATACACAAAATAAGAAGTAATAATGGTAACAAAAAAAAAAAAACACACACACACAACCAACCGACACCGTTCGACGTGCCTCCATAAACTTCCTCCATATCCAAAATGAGCCTTTCAAGGCAACCTGGGCCACCTTGTCACACATCCTCCTTCTTTCTGTTCCACACACTCCAAGCCGAGCAAGAAATGCATAAAAGGAATTGCCAATATACCCTCTACACCCCACCTCAAATGGCTGACACGAAACGCGCCAACCCTTCTCCCAGCACTCTGCCTCCAGCTCACTGTACTTTCCTCTCTTCCTCTCATGCACCTCCTCCATGTTATCTTCCCAAGGTACCGACAACTCCCCTAAGATGACCTGTCTTGTTGCACTTGACCAAATGAGAATGTCAGGCCGCAACCTTGTCACACAGATCTCCTCTGGGAATACCAATTGTGGCTTTAGGTCTGCCACCACCTGCCAATCACAAGCATCTGACAGCCCTCTTGCTTTCCACGTCCTCCTCCTCTTTCCATCTCTTTCCACTTGGCCCTCTTTGACAAACCACACCTCTCCCCCATCAGTCTCCTTCTCCACTCTTCTCTCTCTCGATCTCAGCACCTCTTGTTGCACCATCTGCACCACCACCGCCAGCACCTGATCATGTCGCCACCTGTATCTTCCTGCTGCCAATGCTACTGAGCATGCACTCAGTGCATGCTGCACCGTTCCCACACCTCCACACAAATAACATCTCTCCTCCTGCAACAACCCCCACAATCTCAAGTTTACTGGTGACGGAAGCACATCATACGTTGCCCGCAACAGGAAATTCAACAATATTGGCTCCATCCTCCAAATCTCTTGCCACTTCAATATCCTCACCCGCACACCTTCCCACTTAGTCCAAGCACCTTGCTGTGCCTGACCGACTGCTTTCACATATCTCCCCTCCTCTTCCTTTCTTCTCAACTCCCTCTCAACCATCTTCCTCCTCTCTTTCACACGTGCCTTTCCCCATCGCTCATGCTCCATCCACCCCAAGCCATGCTTCCCATGCTGTACCATCCCCATGACCTCCTCCTGTTGCAACCGCTCCTCCATCTTGTCCACCTCTGCTCTTGCATTCCACTTCCGACTTCCCTTCTTCTCTGGGAGAGCATTCTTTACCACTGCATCACTTGAATCCCGCAACATCATGAACTCCCGCACCCTCACCACCTTAAACTCCTCGGTTAATGATGTCAAGGGAAACTGGAGTTTTACACCCTGACCATAAACGGCAATGTTCGTCAAACAGCGTGGCACTCCCAACCACCTCCTCACAAACCCACTCACCACAACCTCCATCCTCTCTACATGCCCAATTGCAATATCATACATCATCAATGGCTACAATACTCGTGGCATCAACCCAAACTTCAAACACCATACCATCAACTTACCTGGCAAACCACATCCATCAATCCTCTTCAAACCTCTCAAAAGCTTGTTTCTGACCTCCTCCACTCTTCCCACACCATTCAACTCCACTGTATACCATCTTCCCAAACTCTTCACAGAGGCCTCCACCAATGATGGAACCACCTCCCCTCCCAGCTCAAACCTGTGCATGTTATCCACCACTCCTCATCTCACTACCACACTCCTCGACTTTCTTGCTTTAAATCCCATTCTTGCCCACCGCATCAACCTTTCCAGTCGTCCCAGTACCTCTACTGCTGCATTAGCGGACTGTTGGACAACTGTCAGGTCATCCATGAAAGCAAACATTGCTGGCAACCTCTGACTAGGGGCTAGCTCCACTTCTTTCCCATGTCATATATATATACATATATATATATAGATATATATATATATATATATATATATATATATATATATATATATACCTATTAAATATTCCATATTATATATCTTTCCTATATATATATATATATATATACATATATATTGTAACGAATGTGGAAACGTTACAATGTGAACGTTACAAAAGTACGGTAACACCCTGTTAATGTAAATAATGGTCGCAGTCGGCCTCCTAGTTAATTCCATGAAACTTACACGCAGGTCACGATATATCTTTTAAATAGTGTATTTCCTTATTCCATGTAGGCTAAATATGTGTTTTCCCACTAGATTGACTTTGCATTGTATCAAACAAAATAAGCGTAGGCCCTTCCAATTTCCCCAAAACCTCCCTTCCAATTGCCTTCCGCATTTTGGGCGGTTTTCTTCAACCGCCATTGCCCATGTGCTTTGAGTCGGAGAAGAAAGGCGTGTCTCCACCTCGTCATAAGAGGGAAGGAGTGAACCAGCCCTAGCAGCCAATCAGCACCGCGGTGAGCGACCCGGTAGGCGTGCCCTCGGAGCCGGCGGCTTAATTCCGGCCGAGGTGATAAAAGCGACTGTAAGGGACTGCTTTATGAGATGACCCTGGGAGATGAGCAAAGAGGCTGCACCAAGAGAAGCGGTGAGATGCGAAACGCTCCAAGCCAAAGAGGAGAGGTACTCGGCAAGGAAACCAGCTTTGGAGAGACGCGCTGAAAGGAGGGAGACGGCTCCACCCCAAGAAGAGGAGCAGGTGTGCCGAACCAGCGCGTGACGTCTACCGCAGCGGATACACGACGGAGGGTTTCCCGCCAAAACCGCGAGGAATTGCGAACTGCGGCCTCCCGACCTTGCCTCCCTCTCAAGCAATCCATCTCAAGCCCTACCTGCCTGCAATATCCCCTGTGTAAGTGTGAACGTCCTGTCCTACTCGTTGTCTTGGGGCTAAGTAAAAATGAATAGTGTAAGTTAACGATTCGCTGTGTTACTGCTTCTTCCATCCATTGCTTGTGTGTGTATAATAAAATCTGTTCTTCCTCCGTATTCTTCTTCTTCTTCTTTTTCATTCTCTTTCGGTCGCTTTAGAGATTTCCCGATTGAATATCTGTGGGGCGATCTGGTCAACGTCGGGTGGAATCGGGTTTTAATCGGGGAGTAACTGTTCGGACGCGGTTAAATACACCACCGCTCAGTCAATATAACATCTAAAGCCGCGTCTGTAACAATTGGTGTCGAGGAGTTGGATTCGGACCTGGGACTAAATTTGTTAGGCCCAAATTTTGGAACACCAATTGTACTATTAGAGTAACAATTGGTGTCGAGGAGGGAGATCGGACCCGAAATCGGACCCGAAGCGCGCTTAACGCGCTCAAAATTACAAGCTGCCGAAATTTATTTTGTTTTATAAAGCAAAACCCGAATTTTGAGATCGCGCCATGGACAATCAAGGCGATCGGATGTCGGTGGGAGAGATAGACAGGGTGGAATCGACCCAGGACCTCGGGGAAATGTATGTGGAGGATAGGGAGGAGGAGAAAAATAGCAATGTGGTTGTGGAAGTATCAGACGCGCAAAGTGGCGTCCTCACGCACGTGGGTGTAGCGGCACCAAATTTTGCCGCGACCGTAGCAGCGCCGCTGGTGGATTCGAACCTTTTCCTCCTGCAAATGAGGGCCCTTATGGAACAAATGGGTGAGCGATTGGAGGGCCAAATGGGGGTAATGGGGAACCGAATGGATGCTCAGGGTGAGCGATTGGAGGGCCAAATGGGGGTAATGGGGAACCGGATGGATGCTCAGGGTGAGCGATTGGAGGGCCAAATGGGGGTAATGAGGGACGAAGCGAGGGGTACCGGTGAGGGATTAGACAAGAAATTTGAGGGGTTAGACAATGGGATAAAAGAGGTGCAAAATGGGTTAATGGGGTTAGAAAATAGGATGGAAGGCAAATTGCGGGAGATAGGGGAGCAATCCGCCCGAGAAATTAAACAAATGGGAGAGCAGATAGAGGAGGTAAAAATCGGGGTAGAAACCAAACTGGATGCTCAGAGGGATGAATTGGGACAGATGAGGGTGGCATCTACAAAAGAGATGGAGGAAATACGATGAGGGGTAAGTGAGGAGGTTTCGGGGCTACCCGAGGAGGTAAAGCGAGGTGAGAAGCATATGGAGAAAGAGGTGAGAAATAATACGGCTAAGTTACAAGGGGGAATAGAAGATCTGACGGAGGAGGTGGAACAGCTGACAGAGGGACAAACTAAGTTAGTGGAGCAGGTTCAAAGGAACACTGCAGTACTCGGAGGGTTAAAGGCGACACAAAAAGAAATTAAAAACGAATTAATAGCGACACAGAGGCAATGTCAGATGGTACGGGAGGAACTGACAATGAGGGTGGACGAGGTGACAGAGATAATGGAGACAAAGGACCGAGAGGTGAGGACGCACATCGAAACGGTTAAGGTAGCCTTAGAGGACGAACTTGAGGAGACGCACCGAGAAATAAAAGAGGTTAAACAAAAATTAGAGGAAGTGGAAGAAGAGGTGAGTGAAATTAAGAAGAGACGGACAGAAACTAAGAGAGAAATAAAGGAAGAGATAGCGGAATATGTGCAAGGTCGGTGCTCAACTCATAATGTGATGCTCAGTAACCAAATAAAGAGTTTGCAGGTGGCAAAGGAGGTGCGGAGACGAAGTACGGAGGTGAGTGGCAATGTATATGATGTGAGGAAAGCTTCAGTCGGCTTGGGGATTGGTTTGGATCCGGGTGTTCGTGAAAGGCCGTTGGTGAAGTGTGTGACAGGTCAGGTGTGCGAAAAAAGAGGTGTGCGAGAATGTCCGACCATGGGGTGTGTGAGGAAAAAGTGCACGCCGAGGAGTGAGTGTGCCGTCAAGAGTGAGTTGGTCGAAGCGCGTGTGCGAGGGGGTACATGGAAGCGCGGTGTGGTGAGTGTTACGGAGGAAGTAACGAGAGAGTGTACACCTGTGGTGAGTGTTACGGAGGAAGTAACGAGAGAGTGTACACCTGTGGTGAGTGTTACAGAGGATGTAACGAGAGAGTGTACACCTGTGGTGAGTGTTACAGAGGATGTAACGAGGAAGTGTACGCCTGTGGTGAGTGTTACAGAGGATGTAACGGGAGGGTGTGCGCGAGAAAGGTGTGTAACGGACGGGTGCATGAGGAAAGAGTGTGCTGTCGAGAGTAAGGGTGAGTGCGCGGTCAAGAATGGAGGTGAGAGTAGTGAGAGTGAAACGGAGCGTGAGTTGGTTATGACAGGTGAGCGAGGATGTACACCTGGAATGGAAGGATGCACACCTGGAATGGTAGAGCGTGTGTGGGAAGGCACATTTGAGTTGGTGGTGAGGCACGTGGTTGGGTGTGCGAATGAGAGCACACCTGTGATTGTCACGGAGGAAGTGACCGAGGAGGGGGCGCGAAGAGGTGTGTTGGTGAGGTGTGCGACCAACGAATGTGTGCCAAAGTGTTCGGTGGTCGGGTGTGTGACCAAGTCGGCGAGCGGAATGAGTGTACCGAAGTGTGTAAGGAAAGGTACGAGGAGAATGGGAACAGCTGCATGTATGAGCAAGAAAGGGGTAGCGTATGCATGTAAGCCTCCAGGTGAAGCGTCGACGGTAACCGGTTTAGCGGTTAGGGCGACTTATAGCCGAATCGGGCCCTCGGTGCGCGTCGGGCAGCTTCGCGTGCCGCGAGGACCAGCGGGGATCCGAACCACGGCGGTTTCGAAAGAACCGCCGTACGCGATCCACGCTGTGCCTCGCTTGGAATGGCCGCGTCCGGGCTCCACTAGGCGGAGCGGGCAGCTGGATAGGAAGGGTCGTCATGGCGACCACGTTTTGTTGAGACGTGCCGGCAGGTCGAGATCGGGACATTGGATGGCTCCACGCCGAGGTGGTGCGTGGGATCTCGGCCCGGGTAAGCCCCCGCCCCTGCCCCGAATGCGGGACGCATCCAGCCGCCGGCACAAAAGAATCCGCGTTCATTGCTCGGCTGTACGAAGCCGGGCTGCAGACGTGAATTGGCGCACCGAGAGGATGTAATAAGTAGACGGGTGATGGTGATAGTGATAGTGAATTGAAACTAAATTTCGAAAAGTGAGTAGAATTGGCAGTAAATGGAAAATTTTTGAATTGGTTGGAATCTGGACGAACAAAATTGATAGTGAGAGACCCCCGATGTGGAGGGATGGCAAATCCACCATCCCTCACAGTTGGGGCAAATGCGCAATAGCTTATGGGGTGTATGGCAGTGAAAACTAGCCCGGGTGGGTTAGGTTATATTGTAGGGATCTAGCGAAGATGACATTAGGTAACGTTAAGTTTAGTTAGTGACTGATACCTGTAGTGGGGACGCAGGTAGATTAGTGTGGATTATAATGACGTGGGAGCGCAATAGTTTAAAGGGACGACTGGGAAGCGCAAGTTTCAGAGGGGAGTAGCTAGCTGAGATGATGCCGTGTGTGTGAGGATTGAACAGGTGAGAATGGAACAGGTGTGATTGCACAGGTGTGCAACTGAACAGGTGTGTGGAGCAGTGTATGAGGGAGTGGTGGTGATTGCGTGTTGTGTTGACCAAATGGTCCAGGAAGAAAGGAGGGTGCAGGTGGCACCAGGTGTGAGGGCACAGGTGTGCAACAACAGGTGTATGTGGCTGTGTGGAATAAATGGTAGTGTGGAATATCTGGAGTAGTGGAATGGATGGTCGTGGAGTGAGAATGGTGGAAATTGTGGAGTGGAGTGGATGGTGCGAAGGTGTGAATGGGGGAAGAGTGGACCCCCATCACGGATACCCGGGGCGGGTAGTGTAAGTGTTAGGTAGAGGGTACAGGTAAATTGTGGTTGGATATTGGCATCTGTGGTGCGGGTGGCAGAATGGTATGTGGATGGGTGCATTAGTGTTGTGGAAATGGCTGGGCGTGTAGCCTGTTAGTGTGTGTAGTTGGTTTGGGCACTCCACCACTGTGAGGATGTCGGCCAGGTGAGGCCGCAGGTGGGCTCTGGGAGCCGGTAGTAGTTGTTGTGGATGGGGCCCGAGGATCCGGAGGACGGACCCGGGTAGCCCAGTGCCAGAGGGCACCATGGGGTGACAGAGCCAGGAGAGGGGCTGTCCCCAGTTAGTTAGGTTAGGGTGAGGAGCTAGGTAAGCTCGGGTGGCAACTACAGTGGTGGAGGTGTGCAGGTGGGTAGACCTGTTGGGAGAGGTACACGTCGCAGCCCAGAAGTTGTGCTAGAGCACCGGGAGATGAATCGGGGGAGTGAGACCCCAAATGGAGAAGCACCACAGTTTGGTCAATGGGAATTGGTTTTTTAGAACCCATAGTGTAAGTTGGCCAATGGATTGGCAGGGAGAGACCCCGGGTAGTGTAGTGTAAAGTGTGTTAAAGTCATTTAGAGGATAGTTAGGATGAAGGATCTCCTCGCACCATCTGCATCCACTCACCTGAGGTGACAGGTACTCCACACCATGCCATGTTTTGATTATTTTTTATGATGCAAATGTTTGGATTGTGAGACGCATCATGACGTGGGTGTGACATTGTGCGTAATTCCATCTCTCCCTCCTTATGAGGATTGATGATGAATTGGTGATGGCAAATTTTGAAGTAAAGGGATTGTGGAGACGAATTTGGTATAGGGGAAATATGGGGAAGACGTGACAGTAGTGACGAATTTGTAAATGTGTAGATTTTTGTACATATGGGGTAAGAACAAGGGTAGGGTAGGTGACAGGGGGGTGACGTACGGTAGGGACGAGCTTTCTCACTTCGCCCTCCGTACGCATTTAGCCTTGCATTGCCTTATTGACGTGTACCCTTGTGACCTTACCCCTCGCTCAATTGTCTTTCTTTTGTCTCCCACATGACCTGTGCGCCATTGGGTGCCGATGGGAGCGTGCGTGAGGTGGCCATTGTGCGCCCGAGATTCCCAGAACCAGCATGCATTGCGTTGATGTACCACTTTATGGACCGCTGTTCTGCGGCCAAGTACCACTTGATGGACCCCAGGTTCTGGGGCAGGGCACCTCTGTTGGAGACCGGCCATAGTGGCCAGGGAATCTTGCTTGCGGACCTCGGTAAGGTGGCACCTATGCCAAACAGGTGGACCACCCTTAGTTGGCCCCTGAGGCCCTAAATAAAGATGGACACAAGTTGTGCTTTTTATTATTTCCAACTAGGCCGCATGAAGCCAGAAGACGTCGGGAAGAACATCGGCCCAGCAGAGAAAGAGAAGACCACCACCAGTTGTTTTGTTGTGTTTATTATGAACCATGGTGACTGCGCACCGGATGGTGCTTTTGGGTGCTTTGTGGTGCTTTGTGGTGTTTGGTGCTTTTGGGTGCTTTGGTGGTATTGGTACTGGTGCATCGATGCAATGCGTGCTGTCTCCTCCCTCCCAACAGGAATTTCTTTCTCTTGTTCCCTAAAAAAAACAAAAAAAAAACACAGGTCCTGGGTTGCGTTGTAAATAAGAAATCACGTCATTGTAAATAATGCTCCCCACCATAAATGTATAGTTTGAGAATAATTCCGTAATTCGGTTAGCTGTGGGCTTGAGTCTGTTAGACAGGGTGCAATGCAATAGGGGGACATACTTATTTGTGTTTTAAGATTGTCACACTCAGGGTCAGGTTAATTGTAGAGGGAATTACACCTACGTGTCACACTAAGTTAAAGTTTAATAGGCCCGAGATCGGGCCTGAAGAAAGGAGGGTGCAGTGTAACGAATGTGGAAACGTTACAATGTGAACGTTACAAAAGTACGGTAACACCCTGTTAATGTAAATAATGGTCGCAGTCGGCCTCCTAGTTAATTCCATGAAACTTACACGCAGGTCACGATATATCTTTTAAATAGTGTATTTCCTTATTCCATGTAGGCTAAATATGTGTTTTCCCACTAGATTGACTTTGCATTGTATCAAACAAAATAAGCGTAGGCCCTTCCAATTTCCCCAAAACCTCCCTTCCAATTGCCTTCCGCATTTTGGGCGGTTTTCTTCAACCGCCATTGCCCATGTGCTTTGAGTCGGAGAAGAAAGGCGTGTCTCCACCTCGTCATAAGAGGGAAGGAGTGAACCAGCCCTAGCAGCCAATCAGCACCGCGGTGAGCGACCCGGTAGGCGTGCCCTCGGAGCCGGCGGCTTAATTCCGGCCGAGGTGATAAAAGCGACTGTAAGGGACTGCTTTATGAGATGACCCTGGGAGATGAGCAAAGAGGCTGCACCAAGAGAAGCGGTGAGATGCGAAACGCTCCAAGCCAAAGAGGAGAGGTACTCGGCAAGGAAACCAGCTTTGGAGAGACGCGCTGAAAGGAGGGAGACGGCTCCACCCCAAGAAGAGGAGCAGGTGTGCCGAACCAGCGCGTGACGTCTACCGCAGCGGATACACGACGGAGGGTTTCCCGCCAAAACCGCGAGGAATTGCGAACTGCGGCCTCCCGACCTTGCCTCCCTCTCAAGCAATCCATCTCAAGCCCTACCTGCCTGCAATATCCCCTGTGTAAGTGTGAACGGCCTGTCCTACTCGTTGTCTTGGGGCTAAGTAAAAATGAATAGTGTAAGTTAACGATTCGCTGTGTTACTGCTTCTTCCATCCATTGCTTGTGTGTGTATAATAAAATCTGTTCTTCCTCCGTATTCTTCTTCTTCTTCTTTTTCATTCTCTTTCGGTCGCTTTAGAGATTTCCCGATTGAATATCTGTGGGGCGATCTGGTCAACGTCGGGTGGAATCGGGTTTTAATCGGGGAGTAACTGTTCGGACGCGGTTAAATACACCACCGCTCGGTCAATATAACATCTAAAGCCGCGTCTGTAACAATATATATATATATATATACATATATATATATATATATATATATATATATATATATATATATATATATATATATATATATATATACACATATATATATATATATATATATATATATATACAGATTTGGCATTTAATATGGAATGTTTTTTTTGTGGGGGTAAACTTACTTTTCAAGATGACTTATAACCAAAAGTTCATTGGAATTATATTGAAATTATTCTAGATTTTGTTAATGTGACCTTTAAAAGAAACAAAAACCACATTTGACATTTCGAAACAAATAAATTGATCCTTGAAAGTGATGTAAACTGATATCGAACTCAATTCATGGACAGTACTGTGTTAAATTTCTGTACGTTTTCCAGAAGTATCTCTTTATTTTGCACATTAGCCAAAAATTTTTTTAACAAAAACAAAAGTTAAATTACGACTGGGATTACGGACAGTAAAATTACAGTTCAGTACTTCGTGTAACCCCCACGAGCATTCAGGAGAGCACGTACACGTTGAGGCATGCTGTTCACGAGATTTTCCAAGGTTTGGACAGGAATCGCTTGCCATGCAGTTACAATAGCCTGCTGCAATTCACGCACAGAGGTTGGCTGCTGGTCCAAGTGGTCGATTTGACGCGTTAATTCTGCCCACAAGTTCTCTATCGGATTCATATCCGGGGACATGGCAGGCCACTCCATATGCTCTGCACCACGGTCAGCAAGAAAGTGTTGGATCATGCGAGCACGATGAGGCCGTGCATTATCATCTTGGAAGCCAAAGTTTCCTCGAAAGGCTGCACGAGCAAATGGAAGCAATGTTTCTTCCAGAATGGCCCTGTACTTGAACTGGTTCCGGTTTCCATTCAGAACAACCAGGTCAGTTTTGCCCCCTGCATGAAAAGCAGCCCAAACGGTCACCCCACCACCTCCAGCTTGGACTCTTGGCACTATACAATCTTTGTTGTAGGCTTCATGCACTTGTCTGCGCACTCGGACGTGGCCATCTTGACGATAGACCAGAAATCTAGACTCGTCACTGAAGATCACGTGATTCCAGTGTCCTGGCTGCCATTGACGGTGCTCTCTGGCCCACTGCAATCGGCGCTGGCAGTGTTGACTGGTCAGGTGTGGCTTTCTCAGGGGACGCCTGGCACGATAGCCTGCTTGAACCAGTCGTTGGTTGACTAGCCTTCTGGATACATGCACATGTCAGTTGCTGCCCCTCAGCCCTAAGCCGATTAGCTGACTTGGTACGGCCATTGCGGACTAACTGGTGCAGCTGGCAATGTGGTTCTGCGGGGACGTCCTGGCTTCGGTATTGGAGTAGGGACACCCCTCTGAGCATTTCGTTTCAGGATCTTTGACACCTGTCCTTGAGTGATGCCATACTGCCGAGCAATAGCACGCTGTTTCATGCCGTAATTTCGTGAAGCCACCACTCCATGACAAACAGCATTGTCGAATTGACAGACCATCTCCAGAGGAAGCGGAAATAACTTTTGGAGACGTGCAGCAGTTGTTTTCCACTAATACAGAACGCAACAACCCTTGTATACCCGACTGTGAAGCCAATCATCAAATGCACCTGTCCGTACATTTTGCCACACCACCTGTGATATAATCCTGTTGTTGACTTCTTGCTGCGACAGACAATCAGTGACATGGTTCTTTTAACAAATAAATTACCAAAGTGTAAAAGAAACTCACCAGATTGATATACTGAGTTAAGAAAGTAAACCCAAGTCAAGAAAAAAAAAAAATTCCATATTAAATGCCAAGTCTGTATGTATGTATATATATATATATATATATATATATATATATATATATATATATATATATATATATATATATATATATATATATATATACGTATCTATCTATAATTCCAGTAATCTCTGTCTGTACGTTTGTACGTTTGTACGTTTGTCTGTCTGTGACCGCTGTTTCTCGACAACCACGGGTCCGATATACTTTTAACTTGCCAGGTATATTGCTGGGGACCCGAGGATGTGCCTTTTCAAGGTTTCATATTAATCGGACAATTACTTACCGAGCTATGTCCAAAAAACGATTCAACCAATCAGAGAGCAGCGAACGATCGCGTGTGCCGAACGTGGCGGGCACACTCTGCCTCGGATGGCACATTTGAGAGCGTATTCATTTATTTCACGTTTGCAAACTATGTTGGCGTTAAACTATGTTTTACAACTAATAAAAACGAATTTGCGATTCATTCGCTTTCCTGCGCGTTTGTGCACGCGATGGCGATTTCTTTACCAAACTCCGGAAGCCGTTCGCTTTGGACCAAACCATTGCATGTAAATAGAGGGGGGGGGGGATTGTCACCACTCGCAAGCCGTTCGCTTTGGACCAAACCATTTCATGTAAATAGAGGGGGGGGATATAATTTTAGATATAGATATAGTACGGGCATGCCCTAGTATATATAAAAAACAGAACATCTTTCCTATATATATATATATATAAACGCCATTCTCTCTCTCTCTCTCTGGCTTTGTTCCTTATGCACCGCCACATCTTTTAAGTTACAAATTCCAAACTCGGGGTACAAATACAAGTTTGTGTGGGGGGGTAACATAGGCTATGTGGCTGCGGCCTCACATGGTGGTGTGGGGTTTGGATAGGGCTAATTCACGATGTAAATGTGTACCTTGTGGTGCCACCTGCATGGTGGTGGTGGCAGAGGTTATTACAATTCACTTTTATACCTGGGCAAATTGAGGTTAAAGCTCTCTTCGTATGGTTTGGGTAAATTTGTCGTCCTTACCACCCCCTCTCTACCACAGCAAAGTGAAGGACTTATCAAAGCCTATCATCATGTGTAAGACATTTCTTACGGGAAGGGACATCCGAACAAACTGGGGGCAAAGGATGGGGGGTGGAGGGGGGGCATGAGGATGGGAATGTGGAGGGGTGGTGAGGAGGGGTTAAAATAAACTTTTCAAAACCATGATTTTGTGTTTTCAAAATAGCACTTGTGTATTTCGCAGTATACCAGTGCATACTCAGTTATATGAAGCTATTCCACAGTTCATCATCGAATAAACTGTCAATCTGCAGCAGCCTCCAAGGTGATTTGATTTGCACATCAATCTGTGTCACAATTCACTCTTACATGCAAATCTGGCTTGCACGATAACACCCTCCGTATCTCGCTGTGCAGCATGTGCTACATTTGGTTTTACATCCACATGATGTGAGTTGATGACTTTGGGATGGCTAGCAATCTCGTCCAAACAACTTGAAGACATTTCTGTCCCTCTTTTCATCCATTCGTCTCAGTTGCAGATCCAACGTCCATTTCCTGCCTGTCTGCCAGCAGCCATATATCTTTACTTGGTAGTTTGATGACGAATAGACCTTTTATAACCTGGTTATACCTGTATGTGGCAGCTCCTTAGCCTTAGCCTTAGCTCATGAGCCTTAGAATGAGCCTTAGCTGATGGCATGAGCCTTAGCTCATGTAACAACAAATAAATGACAAGATAGCTCACCCTTTCACCCACCTCCATCATACACCCCAATCCATCACTCCCCCTGCTCGAACGCACAACCCCATGCAACCCCGTTTCGGGTTAGAGGGGCAGCCCGATGCTAAACAATAAAATTATAACGACGTGATGAGATGTAAATATGACCTGGAGTCCATACAGATGCGCACAATTTAGCATTTCGCTCGTAACAATATGGATGGGTAACAATATGGCGCCTCGCAGTCAAGTGATCACGTATCCTCCAATAATGATCTTTTTCGTTGAAACCGAGCTCACCAAACTCTGGTATTCTAGGGCACTGACATAGTCTCCCACACCCTCGCAGGTAGATCTGGGCTCACATCTATTCGACTGTGGTGGACGTGATAAACATAGAATGCCTCAAGGATGTTCGGATTACTCCGAATCTCTTTCAGTTTCGTGTTAAACAGCAGTAAAAAGGTAATCATACTTGTTTGTGGTTCATAATATTTTTTTAATTCCCTATAATAACATTTCTTTCCATAAAGGTGTCGGGGCACGTCACAAAAAACCCTTTGGGGACGGGGGATAACGGCCTTGTAAAAAACGGCACGAGTTATTTATACACCTTATAACAACATTAAATATACTAGGGCATGCCCGTACTATATATATGCCCGTACTATATATCTATCTAAAATTATATCCCCCCCCCCTCTATTTACATGAAATGGTTTGGTTCATTCGCAACGCCAAAGCGAACGGCGAACGGCTTGCGAGTACAGTGACAATCCCCCCCCTCTATTTACATGAATGGTTTGGTCCATTCGCAACGACCACAGAACCCCCCCCTCATGCAATGGTTTGGTCCAAAGCGAACGGCTTCCGGAGTTTGGTAAAGCAATCGCCATCGCGTGCACAAACGCGCAGGAAAGCGAATGAATCGCAAATTCGTTTTTATTAGTGATACGAATTGAATTGGGAGAAATTGGGAGATGAATGAATTGGGAGAAATAATGCGCATAAGAAATCGAATTACGTACCGTAATGGCGGTCAGCTCGTAACGCGCTCAGCTCCGCTCGTCTCACATCGGCCACGCCTACGCAACAAAGCGTTCTGTGATTGGATGCCGGAAAGCGTGCTGCCGGACAGTCGTCACTGTCCGGAAGTTCGCAAATCGCAGTTAGGATGAATCGTTTTAATTTAATCGCAGTTTGAATTCGTTTTAAAACATAGTTTAACGGCAACATAGTTTTCCAACGTGAAATAAATGAATACGCTGTCAAATGTGCCGTCCGAGGCAGAGTCTGATCGCCACGTTCGGCACACGTGATAGCTCGCTGCTCTCTGATTGGTTGAAGCGTTTTTTGGACATATCTCGGTAAGTAATTGTCCGATTAATATGAAACCTTGAAAAGGCACATCCTCGGGTCCCCAGCAATATACCTGGCAAGTTTCAAGTATATCGGACCCGTGGTTGTCGAGAAACAGCGGTCACAGACAAACACACAGACAGACACACACACACACAGAGATTACTGGAATTATAGATAGATGTTGGATCAGATTATTGAAAGGATCAGATCATGCCTAATCATTTTCTAATTCAAAAAGATGAGGAGTTGCAGACTAACTGCAAATGAATGCTCTGTTTACAATTGCAAGATACTTTCTGTGTTTTTGAGTTAATAATATTGTTACGGTTTTTAGAGCCTTCACTTTGTAAATTTTAGTAAATGTTCCCTTATAAATAATCCCCTGTAAACATCCCCATTATTTGGCTATATTAAAGATCGCACCCTAGTTAGTCCATGTACAACACGTAGAACACCATAGGACCTCTCTGTAGTTATCTCATTATTATGTGTTTTAGTTAAGGATCTGTTCCCAATAGTTGAATCTGCGTTGCATTAATGAAATAAGATAGGCCCCTTCAATTTCCCCAATCATCTCCCTCTCTTCAAAGTGCAGTAGCGGTATGGCAGCGTTCGCTGCCGTTTGTCTTGGTTTGTTTGCTGGCCCCAAGCCGCCATTACGCACGCTGTAATCTGGAGGAAAAAAGGGGAGGAGGGGGTTCAAGCGCGAGGAACGAGGCGTGGCCTGTCAATGTCTCATCAAGAGGTGGAGCCAGCGAGCCCTCGCCGGCCAACCAGGGTCGAGGTGAGCCGACCGGTAGGCGTGTCCTAGGAGCCGGCGGCTGGATACAAGAACGCCCAATAAAAGCGGCTGTGAGGGACTGCTTCGGGAGATGAGTGCTTCGGGAGATGAGTGCGAAGGTCCGAAGTGCAAGGTACCAGAGGAGAACACGAAGAATCGTAAGGCAGGAGAGTGGGTCTGTTGACAACGACAATATCGCCATATATTCACATTGTCCGACCGCGTGAAACCATACATGCAGCTGCCGCCGGGTTTCGCCTCAAGCCCGGAGCGTGGACCGGAGCGTGGACTGGAGCGGACCTCGACGCTGCGCATCTACCCGGACCTTCCTGCCCTGCCATCTGCTTGGACCTTCTACTCCTTCCAGCCATTCCTTCCTGCCAGTCCCTATTCGTGTGAGTCTGTTTGTTCTGTTTGGGCATTGGTAATATAAGACTGTTTTAAGGCTGCTTGTGTAACTGCTTCTTCCTCTCCTTGTAAATGCCCTTCTTTCGTTTCCTCTTTTAGATAGTTAATAAATCTATTTGTTCTTCCTTTACCCTTCTTATTCTTTGGTTCCTCTCATCCGGTCGTTTTAGTCTTTTCTCCATTGAATATTGGTGGCACGATAGGAACAGCTCAGAATCGGGTTAGTCTTTTTATTAACGGCTCGGATCGTGGGTTGCTAAACCGCTCGGCAATTACCATCACATCCGCGGTTCAAGAAGGGACTCATCTGCCTGCTTTGCGGAGAGATTGGTGAAGGTATTTGGGAAATCTTTGACCAATCACCCTGGCCAATCTCATCCCGCAAAGGAGCGGGATAGTTCCAGGACCGGCGGATGGCCAGCTTAACAGGACAAGGGGATTAACCCCCCCTTGCTAACGGGAGTGCCGTCCCCCGGATCCATAACAATATGTTGTGTTAAATAGTTCAACAATTTTGTGTAATTCCCTTTTTTTTTTACCTTAGACGTGTCATAGGTCTACATTAGCTACACATGGTTATTGTTGTTCTTGTTCGGGTCAGTTTTTGAAATGTGCACCCATTGGTCGGACAGCTGTTGGACCCCACCCACATTTGTCACTTGACTCCACCCACCATGGTCATGGCACCCACATGAAATAATATGGCCGCCATCTTAGTTTTCTGGTGGGCCGAAGACATCAGGCCTGCAGGCCTCTGCTGATTATACACTGCCCAGGTTTGTTGTATCAGATTTCCATTGGCCTTGTTTGAGCCGAGTGTTACTCATGATGAGGTACCCTGAAATATCCAATCAATGTCGAATAATAATGATAAGTAAGGTTTACTGAAGCCTGTCAGCATTCACAGTACACAGCTCCCTAAAAAAATAGCATTCCATAATTTTTGAACGGCCCCATATTGGGGTTAAACAATCCGTGACTGTGTGATGAATCAGCTCGTTCTGATATAACCTTGGGGAGGGTGACATGGATGGATAAGAGGTGACATGGGAGGGTGACATGGATAAGAGGTGGTAAGTAATTGTGTTGAATTAAATGTGTTTCCCAATTGCACTTTCATCTTTTAAGAGTGCTTTAAATACTGAAGGTGGTACAGAGGAAGAACGACCGTGGACACACAATGACTACCGTACCGAGGGAAACAGGTAGGCCTAAAAAAAAAACGGTACAAAAAAATTCCAACCATTACTAACATATTTGCATGAATTTTTTAATAAAACTGAACAAGAAGGACACAGTAAACACAGACACAGCAAAATAAACAGTAGAAAATCCAAAAAATCCAATGATGAAGAGATTCTTCTTAAACTGAACCTTATCATTTGGCCTTGCATTTGCCAAAGTATTCAATCTTCTCCATTTTCACCAAACATTCCTGAGCTTCACCACGATTTGTTTCCTCTGTAGCCCAGGAAAACTTCCCTTCACCAGACTCTCCTTGGTCCGGCTTCACGACCAGTCCATCAGGTGAGGCTAGCGAAGGGTCCTCGTTAAAGAAATTAAATGGCCGGAACACAAATCCGATGGTATTACCAGCCGTCGCTGTATTGGGAACATCCTCCGCGGATGGGATGTGGACAAAGCCGGTTGTAATCCAAGCCACCAGGTCCTGGGGAGGCATTGTGTGGAGGAGGAGGAGCGGAGAGGCAGGAGCAAGCATTACAGGTTGTGCAATATTGGGTAAACTTTTTGTAAGGAAAATGACCCAGGGAATTAGGGAAGCAATCAATTATGGAGTAGTTATAAAGTGTTACTAAACTGGGGTTTGTTGTTTTGGGAAACGGTAAATACCTCCATGTATTGCTCTACCTATGTGATGGAGGGTATCCATAATTCCTCACAGATTTTTTGCGGCGAATGCCGTCTGGAACACCGTTGGTCTATGTGTGTATGTACAGTCCCGTGAAAAAGTAAGTACACCCCATGTAAAGTTTTGACCGTTTCAACATATTTCAACATACAGCTATTTGATCTTCATTTCAACAATATTGATAGATAAAGGTGATATAATATAACAAATATCATGAAACATTTACATTTTGTAGTCCATTGTATAAATTAAATAAACATAAATGCAAATTTCGCATGTGGAAAAAGTAAGTACACCCTTGGCTCTAATAGGTGGTATTGCCCCCTTTGGCAGAAACAACCTCAAGTAGGTGTTTCTTATAACTGTCTACCAGTCTCTGACATCGACTGGGAGAAATTTTTGCCCACTCCTCCATGCAGAATTCTTTCAGCTGTGCGATGTTTGAGGGGTTTCTTGCATGCACAGCTCGTTTCAAATCCCCCCACAATATCTCGATGGGATTTAGATCCGTCAATTATCGTCAATACAATATTATTGTCATAAAACATTGCTTCAAAAAGGGGACCGAAAAACAACAACAACCACGGTTCCCGAAAAAGGCCAACCCCCGCTTGCGGGGAAAAATGGCCTCTAAAGGTGGTTTTTTTAATATTTAGATCCGGGCTTTGACTTGGCCATTCCAGAACCCTCCATTTCTTTCTTTTCAGCCATTCCTTGGAGGATTTACTGGTATGTTTAGGGTCATTGTCATGTTGCAAGGTCCACCTTCGGTTGTGCTTCAACTTTCCGACAGATGGCCTCACATTATCCTCAAGCACCCTCTGGTACAATGAAGAATTCATAGTGGATTATATGATGGTGAGCTTCCCAGGCCCTGATGCAGCAAAGCTGTGCCAAACCATAATATTTCCACCACCATGCTTTACAGTTGGTATCAGGTTCTTGTGGTCAAATGCCGTCTTTGGTTTTCGCCAAACATGTCTTCTGGTACTGTGGCCAAATAGCTCTACCTTTGACTCATCTGTCCAGAGCACATTGTTCCAGAAGTGCTGGTCTTTGCCTCGGTGTTCATTGGCAAACTTTAGTCTTGCCCTGATGTTCTTTCTGGACAGCAAAGGTTTCCTCCTGGCACACCTCCCATGTAGATCAAATTTGTGCAGCCTCTTTCTTATGGTACACTCGTGCACTTTGACATCAACAGTGGCAAGAGCTACCTGTAGGTCCCGTGATGACATTCTGGGGTTCTTCGAGACTTCTTTCAGCATCTTGCAGTCTGCTCTCCGGCTGAACTTGCTGAGGCGGCCTGGCCTGAACAAGTTGGCAGTTGTTTGGAATCTTCTCCACTTGTAGATGATCTTCCGGACAGTCGAATGATTGATTTCAAATTGTTTGGAGATCTTTTTAAATCCCTTCCCAGACTCGTAGGCATCTTTAACCTTCTTTCTGAAGGCCTCAGAGAGCTATTTTGATCTCGGCATGGTGACGCCGCACACTTCAACAACAAAGAGCAAACCAAACTAAATGTCTGAGGTTTAAATAAGACAGGTTCCTCCAAGATCCTCTCTAACGATGTTCTCATCATTTGCACCTGAACTGGTGCACCTGATTCTAATTTTAGGTATTTGAAGTAGTGATAAATGTAGGGGTGTGCTTACTTTTTCCACATGTAAAATTTGCATTTATGTTTATTTAAATTATACAATGGACTACAAAATGTAAATGTTTCATGATATTTGTTATCTTATATCACCTTTTTCTGTCAGTATTGTTGAAATGAAGATCAAATCGCTGTATGTTGAAATATGTTGAAAAAGTCAAAACTTTACATGGGGTGTACTTACTTTTTCACATGACTGTATGTGTGTATGTATGTTTGTGTGTGTTAGTATGTATGTGTGTATGTCCCTTCTGCCAGCATGTTTCGGGTTTATTCCCTTTAAAGTTCATTTTCTCTGTCTACAACAACAACAACAGGCATGTTAAGGCCATTTCCCCTGCGAGAGCGGGGGTTCGCCTTGCGGGACAATTGCGAACCAATTGCGAATTGTTAGCCTTGTCCTTGCAGATAATCTTCCATGACACCATGACATGACAATCGTCTCCATTTTGCCCTATTTTCTGCATCTCCCCTTGTTAACCCCCTTGCCCGCATTTCTTCTTCGACCATCTTTAGCCAAGTCTTTCTCGGTCTTCCCCGTCCTCTACTTCCTTCTACATTCATTTCCATCATTCTTCTCAACCAGTCACTTTCATCCTTCCTCAACACATGACCAAACCATCTCAACCTGTTTCTCTTCACAGCATCCATCACAGGCTCTATTCCCATCATCTTTACTATAATTCACCAAATGTCCATCCGTCTGTCTGTCCGTCCGTCTGTCCGTCCGTTCGAAGGTACCGCCAAAACGGCTCAACCGATCGCAACGATATTTTGGGTGGGTAATCCTGGGATCTCCTGCAGTAAAATAGGCAATATTGTTTTTCCCATTTCAGCTTTGGCCTCCAGCATTTTCAGGTTTGGACTCCCGCATAACGTTCGCTTCGCATCGCAGTGACGATGAGCACCAACATGGCGGCTGTAAGATTAACGTGTATGTACATATGATTACTTGATAAACGTACCAGAGAAAACAAATCGTTTGGGCAATGGGCTCTCCAATATTCGACGTGTTCACCGTTTGAATTACTTCACGTAACGTTTGTGATGATGATTTCATTGTGATGATGTTGTGACGATGTTTGTGTTCACGGTAGTGTTTGACGTGACGGTGTGAACGTAATTTCGTAATGTTTTTCGGTTTTATTTTCGTAATCGTTTAATGAACGTTTAATGTTTAATGAACGTTTAATGAGCGTAAGAAGAATGTTTAATGATCATTAAATGAATGAATGAATGAATGTAATGAATAATGCCATGGCGTCACGTTGGAAGCAGTGACAATATATAAATGTTTGCCAAGAACTTCAAAGAGAGAAAAGGAACTTTTATCAGCAATGTCGTCAATCCTGAAGTTCTAAGCTGAAGAAGAGGTACAAAATCATTCCATTTTTTTTTTCCTAAAGAAAAGCGTCCAGTTGATATCACGATGGAATAATATTTACCGATATAAACAGAGATGTGGTTTTATTGAAAGTCAAAAATACTGTTTAGATTTTGATGATTTGCATGTGATATTGAACGGATGTTTATATAAATCGTTTAAATAATCATTTGCGCATCCCAATTGAAGCCCCACCCTTATATTAGGGCGGGTACCGTTGCTAGTCTTTCGCAATTCATCATTTGTCTTCCTCTCTCTCAATGATACTCCACACATGCACCGAACAATTCGCATTTCCACCCTTTCCAGCCATCGTTGCTGCTTTATATTCAATACCCATGTCTTGCTCCATTCAATCAAAACACTTCTCACACATACAGCATACACTTTTCCCTTCAGCTTCAACGACACTCCCCTCCTCGTCAGCACGCCACTCAGTTCCCGAAACTTCTTCCATGCACATCTCACTCCAGCAACCATTGCCATGTCTGATCCACCTTCTCCATTCTGCATGTCTCCGAGGTAGCAAAATGTTTTCACACCTTCCAGCTTCATGCCGTCTCCAAGATCCAACTCAACATTTCCTCCAACTGCAGCTCCCTCTGTGCACACCTTACACTTGAATGTAGCTGCCACACGGGTTAATGACCCTCTCAGACCACTACATTTTTGATGAACCCACTCAACGCACATTGTACATTGAATGGAGTTCACTCCAACACCCTTCCTGCACACAGCACATGGCCACTTCCCAGTTCTTTCCACCTCACCACATGCTTTACTACTTTCCATCACCTTCGTCTTTCCGATATTCACCTCCAGACATTTTGCCTCCATATATTCCTTCCACTTGTTCATCTTCTCCTTCAGTCCATCCATACTCTCCCCAATCAACACCAGACCATCTGCATACAACAACTCACACGGTAAACCCTCCTTTACGTTCTGAGCCAGCACCTCCATCACAGCTACAAATAGGAGTGGACTTAGTACCGACCCCTGATGCACTCCCACCTTCACCTCAAACTCACCACTGTTCCCGTCCTTCGTCCTTACAGCTGTGCGTGCTCTCTCGTACATTGCCATCACTACTCTGATCAACCATTCCTCCACTCCTAACTTCCTCAATGCCCATGTCCCTACTTTGTCTGGAACCCTATCAAATGCTTTCTCCAGATCAACAAACCCAAGAAACAACTTCTTCCTCTTCTCCATGTACTTCTCCTGCAACTGCCTCACAATAAAAAGCGCGTCTGTCGTTCCTCTTCCTAGCATAAATCCAAACTGCATTCGTCAATCTTCACTTTCTTCCTTATCCTCTTCTCCAACACCCTTTCCAATACCTTCATTCCATGCTCTAATAACTTTATCGCTCTATAAGAGCCACAGTCCAGAGGGTCACTTTTCCCCTTGTTTATAGAGACAAGGGTACTCAGTTCCCAATCCACTGGAATGCGGCCTTCTTTCACCACCAGATTACAGATCTCTGTCATTCTCTTCACACCCCAACTCCCCGCTGCCTTCAAGATATCTCCCACAACTCACGTCGGCCCTCCGCTTTTCTACTCTTCATTGCTTTTATCGCTTCCTCAACTTCCTTCTCAGTTATCTTCTCTGCCGGTCCTAAAACTGGCTTACTCTCTGTGTTGCCGTCCCATTCATTCTCTGCATTCAACAGCATTTCCATATGTCTCTTCCATCTTACTTTAATTCCATCTGGGTCCACAACGATTTGTCCCACTTCATCTTTCAAGCAGCTCACCCCCATCACATCACACCTCTCTTTCGCTATCTGCTTTGCAATCCTGAATACCGCTCTCTGACCCTCTTCCGAATCTAAGCGTTCTCCGAACATTTTCCTATATGCCTCCTGTGCCTTTGCTACCTCTTTCTTTGCAGCCTTCTTGGCTGCCTTTGCAGCCTATGCCTAAAACTTCCTTTTCAGCTCTCATGTTGACATGTTCATGCCTGGGCATGTTTGATGTGGAATTATAGGTTATTCAATGACAGTTGCTCCACAAAAGATCTCTTGCTGTTTCAGAGTGCGTAGTTTCCCAAACCTGCACATCTTAGAGGTTGTGCCTGGATTTGTGTTGAGGCGTTCCCAATATTCTTATTCTCACAAAAGTCTGAGAAAATACAACTTTTTCAGTTTTTAAAATATATGATATTGTTATGAATTTTGGGTCGGACATATATAGATCCAAGTAGATCTGCGTAGGTATTATGCCCCGGCTGTCAGGATAGGGATTCCTCACCTGTAATTCGTTTGTTTTGGAGGTTTGCCGGATTAAGCGTACACCTGTGATCATACAAGGATGATCGGGTGATAAATAGTTGGAGAGATTATGCTAATTCCGGCGTGTATGAAACCTGTGATCATCCCGGTGTCCCATATGGCAACGCACTCATATACATTCGCTGGGCCCATTAGCGCATACACACTAATTAACTTCCCTCTCATAATAAAACCTGACTGGACGAACAGTCCACGTACTACGCCGGCATGGCAGGCAAACATCGAACAGGCAGGCCGAGAGCCATGCCCCGAAGGACTCGTGATTGACAGGGGGAAGGGGTGAGTTGGAAGCAGGTCGCTGATTGGAGAGTAGGGAAGATGAAGGACGTGCCACACTGATTGGCCACCGACAATGACGTGCCACACGATGACGTAACACCAAAGGCGCGAGGCACGAGGCCAATCAGTGAGGAGGGCGCGAAAGACGGGTAAGAAGCTACGCGCGATTGAAGGAGAAGCGCCGGTGACGTGTGAGGGCGCGAAAGACCACCAAGAAATGACGTACTGGTTGGAAGAGAAGAGGGCTGACGTCAGACAATGAGCAACAAAACCACTCGCTGGCCAACATTTTGTGCTTCTTGTTGTTGGATTCCTTCCTGCCCGGACCTCTTTTCCTTTCTCTCCGTTTGGACCTCTTCCCTTGCGATCCGAAGATTGCCTTGCTTGTTGGACGTTGGAGAGACGTTGGAGCACCGACGATCCTCTTGCCCGGCGTTCACGCACGGGACCTCACGGGCGATCGCGCGGGGATGTGAGGCGTGCCGGCAGCGGCGTACGTGGGCCTGGTGGAGCGAGAGTGAGGATGCATCGAGGCCTGGTGAATGGGGCCCCGGGGAGGGCTGCATCGGACGACGGTGCTCAAGCCTGACGATTCCTGATGGATGCTGCATCCAGGCATATAGGCCACACTACGCAAACACAACGTTTTCTTTCATTCATTCTTCCATTTGTCCTGTAGTTGAAGTCTGTGTGGGGACGTCCCGATATAGGGGTTTAGTTTTTATCGTCGCGTTTCCTTGTCCCGAAAGTTATTGTAAATAAACCCTTTTATTATATTGTTTTCTATTCTAAATCCCGTGTTCGTGTGAGTTAATTTCCACAGGGTGAAGACGCTGGTGCGCGCGGACCGTGAGGTACATCTCGCCGCTTCTTCTTCTTCTTTCCTCCTTCCTCCCACGCCTGCATTTAAATCCGCCATTGACCCGAACGCCTCATTAACGCTCGATTGCCATTCGTGATTTCCCCGGTCTTAACTGAGAGGGAGTCGCGCGACAATATTTAATGGGTTGGGAAATAAATTTTCTCATTAATTATTTATACACTTAGCCTGGTGTTGGCTTAGCGGTTAGGGTGCCGGCTTGGGATCCTAGGATCCTGGGTTCGAATCCCGGTCGATCGCTAAATTAACACCAGGGGGGTTGACTCAGCCTGTCATCCTTCCGAGGTCGGCAAATTGAGTACCAGCTTGCTGGGATGAATGATCCCGGCAAATTGAGTACCAGCTTGCTGGGATGAATGATCCCGGGGTGTACCCAGGTTTAGAATAGGTACTCCGTATCCCTGCGCATTGTAAGAGGCGACCAAGGTTTGGCATCAGGAAAGGCATCCGGCCATAAAAACATTGCCTCAAACAGGGAACCATGATTGTCATGGGGCCCGCAAGGCTAACCCCTGCTCTAGCTGGGAAAATGGCCTTTAAACGATCATTCATTCATTCATTTATTCAATCATTTATACACTAATATAAATATAGTTTAAAGAATACAATGGGATGCTGCAGAGATAACGCATTATTACCCTCGCCTGAGGAGAGGGTATTGCATTAGAGTCCGTTTTTCTGTTTGAGATGGTATTGCATGAGAGTCCGTTTGTTTGTTTGTTTGTTTGTTTGTCCGCACAGAATTAAAATGATTTTCTCTGCAACCGTTCGTCCGATTGACAGGAAATTTTCACCACAGGTGCAACTCCACCTGTATAATTTTTTTATGATAATTATGACATCATAGATTACGTGGCTCGGCTGTCATCTTGGAAAAATCGAAAAACATTGCACCTCCAGTCACGTGAAAAAGTAAGTACACCCCATGTAAAGTTTTGACTTTTTCAACATATTTCAACATACAGCTATTTGATCTTCATTCGAACAATATTGAGGGATAAAGGTGATATAATGTAACAAATATCATGAAACATTTACATTTTGTAGTCCATTGTATAATTTAAATAAACATAAATGCAAATTTCGCATGTGGAAAAAGTAAGTACACCCCGACATTTATCACTACTTCAAATACCTAAAATTAGAATCAGGTGCACCAGTTCAGGTGCAAATGATGAGAACATCGTTAGAGAGGATCTTGGAGGAACCTGTCTTATTTAAACCTCAGACATTTAGTTTGGTTTGCTCTTTGTTGTTGAAGTGTGCGGCGTCACCATGCTGAGATCAAAATAGCTCTCTGAGGCCTTCAGAAAGAAGGTTAAAGATGCCTACGAGTCTGGGAAGGGATTTAAAAAGATCTCCAAACAATTTGAAATCAATCAATCGACTGTCCGGAAGATCATCTACAAGTGGAGAAGATTCCAAACAACTGCCAACTTGTGCAGGCCAGGCCGCCTCAGCTAGTTCAGCCCGAGAGCAGACCGCAAGCTGCTGAAAGAAGTCTCGAAGAACCCCAGAATGTCATCACGGGACCTACAGGTAGCTCTTGCCACTGTTGATGTCAAAGTGCACGCATCTACCATTAGAAAGAGGCTGCACAAATTTGATCTACATGGGAGGTGTGCCAGGAGGAAACCTTTGCTGTCCAGAAAGAACATCAGGGCAAGACTAAAGTTTGCCAATGAACACCTAGGCAAAGACCAGCACTTCTGGAACAATGTGCTCTGGATAGATGAGTCAAAGGTAGAGCTATTTGGCCACAGTACCAGAAGACATGTTTGGCGAAAACCAAAGACAGCATTTGACCACAAGAACCTGATACCAATTGTAAAGCATGGTGGTGGAAATATTATGGTTTGGGGCAGCTTTGCTGCATCAGGGCCTGGGCAGCTCACCATCATATAATCCACTATGAATTCTTCATTGTACCAGAGGGTGCTTGAGGATAATGTGAGGCCATCTGTCGGAAAGTTGAAGCTCAACCGAAGGTGGACCTTGCAACATGACAATGACCCTAAACATACCAGTAAATCCACCAAGGAATGGCTGAAGAGAAAGAAATGGAGGGTTCTGGAATGGCCAAGTCAAAGCCTGGATCTAAATCCCATCGAGATGTTGTGGGGGGACTTGAAACGAACTGTGCATGCACGAAACCCCTCAAACATCGCACAGCTGAAATAATTCTGCATGGAGGAGTGGGCAAAAATTTCTCCCAGTCGATGTCAGAGACTGGTACACAGTTATAAGAAACACCTACTTGATGTTGTTTCTGCCAAAGGGGGCAATACCACCCATAAGAGCCAAGGGTGTACTTACTTTTTCCACATGCGAAATTTGCATTTATGTTTATGTAAATTATACAATGGACTACAAAATGTAAATGTTTCATGATATTTGTTATATTATATCACCTTTATCTGTCAATATTGTTGAAATGAAGATCAAATAGCTGTATGTTGAAATATGTTGTAAAAGTCAAAACTTTACATGGGGTGTACTTACTTTTTCACATGACTGTATATATCTCCGAAAGCGCTGAAATGTGAAAAAATTGAGACATGGCTCATTGTAAAGAACTCTCCATGGGGAATAAAATATGTTAATGATGATGTCATAGGTGCCTCCATTATGACGTCATAATTCGACAGCTCATTCGATTCGAAGATGAAATGTATTGAGCGCCATGCCGGCATAAATTGGTGGAGAAAAAAAAATAATGACGTCATCGGTCACGTGGTTCGGTCACGTTTCACCATCGGAGCGCCTCCTACTGTGGATTTATAAATGGTAATTATGATGGTCATAGGTCGCGTGGTATGGCCGCTATCTTGGAAAAAACGAAAAATGTCACACGTCTATCTCCAAAACTGATCCATGGAAAAAAATGAAAGGTGATTCATTGTAAAGTACTCATCCATGGGTAATAACATATGTTAATGATGATGTCATAGGTGCCTTCATTATGATGTCATAAATCGACAAGTAAAACGCTTGATGAGATCAGTATGAAATTTATTGAGCGTGATCTAGGAATAAATAGGTCAAGAAAAAAAATTGATGACGTCATCGGTCACATGGTTCATATTATTGCATCGGCCATATTTTTATGGCGGAGCCAGGAGGGCAAATGCCGTCTGGAACAGTGTTTGTCTGTCAATCCGGTGTATGGATGTATGTCCCTCCCAAACCTCCACCAATCAGGGCTGAGGATCTGGTCACATGACAGGGGGACAGCAGATCCTCCACTCAGCAGATACAAGCCCAGCCATGCCATTGTTAGACTATTGGTCTTGTTTTTTTTATTTGGTCTGTTTGGAGCACAAAATAAAGAGTTGGTATGTAGCTCACTACTATCCGTAAGCATTAGAATTTCTATTTATCGCTTGTAATATGGAGCAGCTCAGTGGTTGAGGTGTAAGACCTTGTTGTATTTGCCTCACTGGTATTGGTTTGTTTCCCATGACTGCTCGATTCAGAGCCGAGCAGCCATCACCGCCGTTTTTCACAAAATTGATATGCAATCTCTCGTGTCTATACCAATATTTAATCCAATTTGGTGGACTAAAAACAGTATCAAATAAGAAGATGGCACCATTAATATCGTGGAATATCTGTGCAAGTAATCAATAAAGAATACAGTTCCAATGGCATCATTTATACAGCCCAGTTATATTTTCTCAGACCAAAAAAAAGGAAAATAACTATTATATAAAAAAGATTGAATCCCAGGTAAGATATCTTAGAGGTGAGTGTGCGGATTTAAATTATAATCTTACTATAATTCACCAAATGTCCGTCCGTCCGTTCGAAGGTACCGCAAAAACGGCTCAACCGATCGCAACGATATTTTGGGTGGGTAATCCTGGGACCTCCTGGAGTAAAATAGGCTATGTTGTTTTTCAAATTTTCCAATTTTTCCAATTTTCCAGTTTTTCCAAACACGATGGAATAATATTTACCAATATGAACAGTGATGTGGCTTTTGTTGAAATTCTACAAATACTGTTTATTCTACGTACCAGGAGAGAGTAGATCGACTCCTGACGAACTCTTCCTATATAAACATGCGGCTCCGAAGTAACATGGCAGCGTGTGCAAAGCGACTGAGAAACAGGTGTAGCGGCCGCTTCCATGTTACAGATTCGTCGCGCACGCTTCACACATAAACGTGCGACTGAGGAAGACGTGTAGCGGCCACTTCCGTTTTGCAGAATTCAATCTTTTTTCAAAATGGGCGCCATGTACTGTTTAGATTTTGATGATTTGCGTGTGATATGATTTAACGGATGTTTATATGAATCGTTTAAAATTAAAAAGCCTTCAATTTCTGATATTTTTCCTTTTCATTTGGGCTTCCCAATTGAAGCCCCGCCCATAGGGCGGGTACTGTTGCTAGTCTATTTAATTCAAACCTGAATTTAGAACAGTTTTTTTTCTTGCAGTGTCCAGGAAATTATATAAATGTTCTCAAGCTCTATACGACACAATAACTTTTCTTTTTTTAAAATCGTCATTATCCTCTTACCTGTTCTTCAATGGTTTCATTGTTTGTTATAAATTCATCAAAATCCAGAGCAGGTTTCCAAGGGTTGTTCTGGATGTAGATGTTGCTGCTTATCACTTCAATTTCATTATACCTGGTTACTGCTACTTGGTATCTAATGGGAAGAAGAGTGATAAAAAATAGTCAAACACAATGCATTAAAAAAAAAACTGATGCTTCAGTCAGACAAATCACATGTGCAAACACCCTAAGGAAAACTAGTCCAAAGACTGCATTCAATCGTCATTTAAAAAAATAAGGACTCTGGAAGCACCAGGTCCTCCCTCATACCTGTTCCAAGTGACACCTTTCTCCTCACCATAGCCCTCAGGGAGAATTGGCTGGGTATGTGAGTTTAGTTGAAGTCGGTATCCACGACTATGGCCCCAACGGTTTTCTTTCTTGGGATTATAGAATACAAGGTAAGGTAGAGTTGTACCGTGTCGGAATGCAGCTTCTCCTTCATGGCTCACCACACGCCTGTGGACCCATGGTTGAATGAGCCGACGGCCAGGGCTCCACGGGTGACTTATGTTCTCAAACTCCCTGCTCACTGTCATGAAGCTGTTTTCACTTCCTGATCAGGGCAGAAAAAAGTGGCATGAGAAGCATTCAACCCTAAAGTCTGTGCAAATCTGTGCAATAAAAAATGTTCTTCCAATGAAGTGCAATGAAAATCAGTCTCGCTAATATTTAATATGAAGACATGTGAATATTGTCCGTATGGAGCTCTGACATCAAGTTGAGACAAAATACATTTTCAGTCTATATTACAAGTACAAATTATCGATAATAAAGAAGTATAAAATATGGAAGCCTTTTCAAAATGATGAAAAGTAAGCAGCAGCATACCTGCTATATCCATGTCCAGCTTAAAGTTAAACAGGTGAGTGTGGACATTTCCGAGGAGATGCTTTTGTACTCGAGAACCATATCGTTTTCCTCCTTCAACAAAGAATTGGCCAAGAAGATAGCCTGTGGCAAAAACTTTGGCCTCTATCATCCCGTTTTGGTAAAATATCATGTCCATGACATAATCATAATTGTAAATTGTATAAATTGTCCTGACCACAAGAACATAGGTTTCAACACTTCCATGGAAGGTGGAGCTCTCATCACAGTTGGCAGCGCAATGGCGTCTTAAAGGGACCGCCGTATTGTGTTCAAAAACACACAATGCGTTACGGAAGCGGAGCACCTCATCCGTGTCCATAAAGTGGTGGAGATCCATAAACACTGCATGTTCTGGGCAGTCTACACTCTTCAACAGCTCAAAGTTGCTCCTTCCAAGTAACCAACCACTGTCGATTGCCTTAATTTGTGTTGCAGCAGGTGTGTTTCCTCCATAGAAGGAGATGGCTTCCTGTAAGCTCAGCTCATATGCGATGCGTTCGCCGTTGAAACGAATGTCAAAGATCTGCAAGCCGGTTGAAGAACGAACACGGAATGCAAATGTCCATGGCATGTACTGAACTAGGTTTCCATAAAGTTTGAACCGGTGCCCATCTGGCTCGAATTCTCGAGGTCCACGCTGCTTCGTGTTCGCTTGGAAGGTTCCCCGCCGTTTAAAAGTTGAATAAACGAAATCCTCCTTTTCCAACTTTGGCAAAACCACTTTTTTTATTGTTCCTTTATCATACCCTGAAACCAATTGTTCTATGTTGTCAAAGTATTGTCCATTGTAATAAACTTTCTTTACTTTCCATTCAGTCGTATTGGCATTTCGATGGTCAACCAATACCTCGAGGCTCACCGGATGCAAGTACGATCCTTCTAGATTTCTGTTAAAAAGTATCCAGCTTTCTCTGTCACCAGATTCAAATCCTTTTGGACTTAAATCAGCAGTGTAAAGACATTTTGTAGAGCAGTTGTTCATCCAGAAACCATAGCTCTCCTTCAAAATATGATACAGCGTGTCTCCAATTTGGGACATCATTACAGCATGCAAATGGTAAACTTCAGGAATCGATCGTGGTCTGGAGTTGAACATATCGGAACGTTTTCTGTTGAAAGGGTGATGCATTCTATACCAGGTCAGCCCTGGCAAAAACCCCACCAAGTACTCCTCAACATCCGGGAGGCTAGATGCTCCTTGAAAAACTACAACCCGAGCAACACGTTCTGTTTTCGGTCCATTGCGCTCTAAGTATTCCAGTACAGCCTCCTTGTGTGGGTTGAACAGCTCGATGAGAAAGATGTAGTTGCTGTTCACGGTAGCCTGGGTGATTGGGACCAGGTTAAATCGCTTCACGCCAAACATGTACTCCTTGACTTTCTGTATCTCTTCTGGAGTGAGGTCAGAAAATAGCTCAGCAGCTCTTGTATCAGGGGGTTCAAATTGCATATTAACTTTGGAGAAACAATCAATCGATTTTCTATTGGCTTTTTGCCCGATGAGTATTGCTATAAATAACAAATTCAGTAGAAACAACAAAATTGCAATTACTTTCCATCGTTTTATGCTTTCTGCCATTGTGCTGGTTTCTTCTTTCTTCATAAACCTGAAATAGAATCATTGTTTCAACATTCCTTTCTGGTACTGCTGGTATGGTTATACAATGACAGTACAAATAACATTTGTAGCATTATGTAAACAAGGTATCTGCCTGTGACAGAAGAAGTAAAGTAGGGGTGAAATGCAGGTATGCGCAATGGAATGAGAATGGTTTATGTGGTTGAGGGTAAGTAACTCAAGCCAAGCGTTTTGACCAATCAGGATCACTGACGGATAAAACCAAATAATTCAATATGGCTGACAAACGGTTCAACCAATAGAAAAACTAGATGGTTTTTCTTGGATTCAATATGCCTGCCAGACCACATGAGCGATGACATCATAAATTTACATTCTCTAACATAATTGTTGCGTAGATCATGCTCAAGAAATTTAATACTGATTAGACAAAGCATTGTCCCTGTCGAATTATGACTTGAAATTAAGGCACCAGTGACCTCATCATTAACATCACTTATTCCCGATGCGAAATTCTTTACAATGAGCAGTGTTTAAATGTTTTCCTTGGAGAGGTTTCGGAGATACAGAGGTGCAACGTTTTTCAGTTTTTTCCAAGATGACGCCTGTACCACATGACCTATGACGTCATAATTATCATTAAAAACTTCTACAGGAGAAGGCACTCCTATAATGTAAATGATGTGTCCATCGGACCAACAGTTGCGAAGAATTAAAATTCATACTGATTGGATGAAGCGTTACAATATATTTGTCAAATTATGACGTCAAAACGAAGGCAACGATGACATCATCATTAAAATATCTTATTCCCCATGGGGAGTACATGACAATCAATGCACCATGTTTCAGTTATTTTCCATGGAGTAGTTTCGGAGATAGAGAGGTGCAACGTTTTTTGGGTTTTCCAAGATGGCGCCGAAAGCACCTGACCCATGACGTCATAATTATGAATACAAAGATTATACAGGCGGGGGCACTCCTATGGTGAAATTTAGTGTCAATTGGACCAACAGTTGCCGAGTAAACTAATTTTTTAAATGCAGACACGTACATATATATGTGCGCCACAGGTACGCACACACCCGATCGCTTAAACCTGCTTTTCACTTCGAGAGCGCAGAGTAATGCCAATATACAAATAACTCTACACATATAGTATACATTCCCACGTACATTTTGGTTATAATTTGCCTCAAAATCTTGTGTCCCAAATCCGTCTCTCTCTGTATCCACCTTACCCAGTCGAACCCAGCTGCTCTAGGACTCTGTGTCCTTCTCTCCCGACAAGGTGGAGAAGTTTCTGTGAAACCTCGACTCTGATTCTGCAACTGGACCAGACGGCATCAGCCCACGGGTCCTAAAATCCTACTCTGCCGCTCTATCTCACCCTCTCTCTGTTCTTTTCACCCTCTCTTTTGCTCAAGGTCATCTGCCAGCATCTTGGAAATCAACCAACATCACCGCTTTACACAAAAAAGGTACAAAAACAGATCCTTGCAACTACAGACCAATCAGCCTGCTCCCAATTATCAGCAAAGTCATGGAATCCATCATTGCTTCGGATATCAAATCCTTCCTCTTCTCCAATGGTTTGATCTCCGATCATCAATTTGGATTCAGACCAGGTCACTCTACTCTGTACATGCTGCTTCTGCTGTCTCAACAATGGATGGAGGTCTTCCATGCCAAACAGGAAATCAGAGCTGTCTCCCTTGACATATCTCGTGCCTTCGATACGGTCTGGCGCCTCGCCCTGCTCACCAAACTCTCCTCGTATGGTATCCATGGAAATCTCCACGCTTAGCTTGCAGACTTCCTCTCTGGTCATAGTCAACGTGTGGCCCTGCATGGAATTCTCTCATCTCCCCTTCCTGTTCAGGCTGGAGTTCCCCAAGGCAGTGTTCTGGGCCCTGTGCTTTTTCGGGTCTTCATCAATGATCTATCTGACTCTCTGGAAAACCCTCTCTATCTCTTTGCTGATGACTACACTCTCTGCCGCTCCATACCTCATCCATGAGATCAGCAGTCTGCAACCTCCTCACTCTCCGCAGACCTGGACAAAATCACAAACTGATCAAACAAGGGGAACATGTCTTTCAATCCTGACAAATCTCACAGTCTCACTATGTCTCTCCGAAAAGACCGACTGGACAACTCTCCCATCTACTTTATCAACAATCCTCTCCAAGAAGTTCTCTCACTCAAGCTTTTGGGTCTCACTATCTGCCATGATCTTTCCTGGGAAAATCACACTTCCAAGCTCGCCTCCAAAGCCAGTCGCCGACTGGGCATACTCCGTCGTGCGAAGTCCTTCCTCGGCACACCTGAGCTCCTCGCCACATACAAGGGTTTCATCCGCAGCTCAATGGAATACTGCTCTCCCCTCTGGGCTGGTGCTCCTTCCTCAAACCTAGCTCGTCTTCACGCTGTAGAAACCAAAGCTTTCAGGATCATTGGTATCTCCCGTGATGAAGCTGATTCTGAAGGCCTTTCACTCACTCACCGCAGGAAGGTTGGTGGTCTTTCTGTCTTCTACCGACTCCTCTCCAGCCTAGCTCTCCAGCTCTGTCTGTGCTCTGTCCCCCAAATATTCCTTCAGGTCACACAAGATTTTCCAGAAAATCCTTTTCTGGTGAAACTGCCAAAATCAAGACTCTCTGCTCACCTTCACTCTTTCATTCCTCTTTTCTCCCGCCTCTGGAACAAACTCCCTCACTCTCTTCAATCCCACTTCTCTCTCCAGGTCTTTAAAGCAGCTGTTCACCACCATCTCTTATCTTCCCCCATCCAAAACCTTGATCTTTTCTACCCCCGTTGATTCACCCCAGATCCACCTTTTTAAATACCGACTTTTAAATACTTTCTTGAAAGTCCGAGCAGTGTCCATTTGTTTTATACCTCTCCCACCCCCCAACCCCCTTCCCATGCCCACTGCCCCAAGCCCTCTCCCTCCCACAGATCTCCCGATGTCCCTGTTCTCTACTGTTGTACTTGCGTGCTTCCCTCTCTCCCCCCATCTTGTCTCCCGCTCCCTTTATTTTATGTTTTATGTGTCAGTTTATGTTTTTTGTGATTAATGTTAGTTCTTACACGAGCCTCAATCTTGTGTACAAAAAAAATAATAATAATAATAAATAAAAGCTCTTCGTTTGAGGAAAAATGAGAACAATTTTTTTTTTCTTATAATTGTAAGAAAATGCAGCCAGATTGTAAACCTAATTGGAACATTGGAATTTGGTTCATGGTGAAGTCTGCGAAGCGGGGATACAAAAGAAAACAAGAAAAAGAGCAATCAGAGATTGCAACCCCTTGCCAGGATATATTTTCAGTGGTTTTTTCAAGGCTTTTGTGTTAAAACAAATATGGCGGGCGAACCACGTGACCGATGACGTCATCATTATTTTTTTCTGAACTAATTTATTCCTAGATTATGCTCAAGAAATTTAATCTTGATCGGATGAAGTTTTGTACTTGTCAAATTATGATGTCATAATGGAGGCACCGATGACATCATCATTAACAGAGGTTATTCCACATGGAGAGTTCTTTACAATGAGCCATGTCTCAATTTTTTCTATTCAGCCCTTTCGGAGATATAGAGGTGCAACGTTTTTCGGTTTTTCCAAGACGGCGGCCGAACCACGTGACCGATGACGTCATCATTATTATTTTTTCTCCACCAGTTTATGCCGACATGGCGCTCAAGAAATTTCATCTCGATTGGATGAAGTTTTGTACTTGTCGAATTATGACGTCATGATGGAGGCACCTATGAAATCATCATTAACATATTTTATTCCCCATGGAGAGTTCTTTACAATGAGCCATGTCTCAATTTTTTTCTGTTCAGCGCTTTTGGAGATATAGAGGTGCAATTTTTTTCGGTTTTTCCAAGATGGCGGCCGAACCACGTGACATATGACATCATAATTATCATGAAAAAATTATTCAGATGGAGTTGCACCTATGGTGAAAATGTCCTGTCAATCGGACCAACGGTTGCAGAGAAAATCATATTTATTCTGTGCGGACAAACAGACAGACAGACAGACAGACAGACAAACAGACAAACAAACAAACGGACTCAAATGCAATACCATCTCCTCTGGCCAGGGTAACTATGAAGAAAAAGTGAAAAAGCGCAGATGAGTCCTGCCCGGCTCTTCCCAAGCTAATTGTCTGTGGGAAGAATCATTTTAGTCCCGCTTTTGAAACCGTTTGTTGTTTGTGTTGCAAACAGTGTCAACTTCAGCCAATGGCGTTAATCGTGGAACCCACGCTGGATGGGCGGAAGGTTGCTAGGTTGGCAAGTTAACCGTTGTTTGGAGCAACGTTAGGGCTCACAAAGGAGCATTGCCCTGGGGCACCTCAAACGCTTTTTAACAGGCTCTGACACGAGCAGTCTTTACTTGGCGACCAGAACATCAACTGCATTCCAAACGCTGCAGTCAGTCACCCAAACGTTTATGCACATAATTTTATGCACATTTTTATGCACATTTTTTGCACATTTTATGCACATTTATACACATTTATACACATTTACACAATTTACACATTATACACATAGATACACAATTTTATGCACATTTATAACACGAGTTACCCACAAATAACTTCAATGCAGAGAGGGCATTGGACCCATCAAAGCCTGCGCTAGGATTGCCAACCTACATAGATCTGTGACAAAAAAAAAAATTACATTTAATCCTTTTTAAATTCAAGTTGTAACACAAGAAAATGTGAAAAAGTCAGGGGGGAATTCAAAAAGAAAAAGAACAGTTTACGCTTTGTATCCCAATGATAGGCCGG
This sequence comes from Myxine glutinosa, assembly GCF_964187855.1. Taxonomy (NCBI): domain Eukaryota; kingdom Metazoa; phylum Chordata; class Myxini; order Myxiniformes; family Myxinidae; genus Myxine; species Myxine glutinosa. The sequence continues at coordinate 148,028,660 of NC_136267.1, forward strand.
ATCTGGATTCGGAGCTGAACCAAAATCGAATCGGCTTGTTCTTGTCACCCGACCAACGCATCCACAATGTTTTGTCATAGTCCGTCCAGAACTTTTTGAGATATTCTGCTCACAGACAAGCAGACAGACAGACAAGAGTGAAAACATAAGCTCGTCCACTAAATATATCAAATATGTGTTAACCATTGAAGAGCAACAATCAAAAGTGAAAATGTGGGATGTAACCTCGGGTGGCTCAAGAGGCAAATAAAGAAAATACAAAGTGGTGACCCTTTCGTTTTGTGCAAACTAAGAGGAATATATCATAGAGTCATTGTACCGTGTGTGCAATTCGAGTGTTAAATGCAATTTCTTAGTCATTTTGCTGTTTAGTCAATCTTCCATATTTTACTTGTTATATTCTTATTACCCTGCGCTCACGAAGCGAAAAGCGGGGTTAAGCATTCATGTGCGTACGTGTGCCGTGTGTGCATTTAAAAAATTCATTTTCTCGGCAACCGTTGGTCCGATTGACATGAAATTTTCACCATAGGAGGGCCTCCTCCTGTAGAATATTTTAATGATTATTATGACGTCAGGGCACGTGGTACAGGCGACATCTTGGAAAAACTTCGCACCTCTATATCTCTGAAACCACTCCATGGAAAAAATTGAGACATGGCTCATTGTCAAATACTCCCCATGGGTAATAAGATATGTTAATGATGATGTCATTGGTGCCTTCGTTATGACGTCATAATTCGACAAATACAACACTTATCCATCCGATCATTATTTTTTTTTTAAATCAGCAACTGTTGGTCTGATGGACACGAAATTTTCACCATAGTGGCGCCTCCTCCTTTAGAATATTTTAATGATAATCATGACATCATAGGTCATGTGGTACAGGCGCCATCTTTGAAAAACCGAAAAATGTTGCACCTCGACATCTCCATAACCGCTGCATGGGAAAAATTGAAACATGGCTCATTGTAAAGAACTCCATATGTGGAATATGTGTTGTTAACGATGACGTCATTGGTGCCATAATTATGACGTCATAATTCGACAGGGCTTTGTCTGATCAGTTTGAAATGTATTGAGCGTGATCTATGCAACAATTATATTAGAGAACATAAATTTATGATGTCATCGCTCACGTGGTCTGGCAGCCATATTGTATAAAAGAAAAAAATGTTCAAAAACAGAAGAGTCGGCTCGCAAGAAGTTGACTGTGTCGGGTAAGTGTTCTATGAATACCATCTTGTTTCGTATGCAGCATGTTTTGTATGCAGATGATGTTTCGTATGCAGGGTTTGTTGATCTGGAGAAAGCATTCGATCGGGTTCCACGCAAAGTATTGACATGGGCATTGAGGAAGTTAGGAGTGGAGGAATGGTTGATCAGAGTAGTGATGGCAATGTACAAAAGAGCGCGCACAGCTGTAAGGACGAAGGACGGGAACAGTTGTGAGTTTGAGGTGAAGGTGGGAGTGCATCAGGGGTCAGTACTAAGTCCACTACTATTTGTAGCTGTGATGGAGGTGCTGGCTCAGAACGTAAAGGAGGGTTTACCGCGGGAGTTGTGGTATGCAGATTATCTGGTGTTGATTGCGGAAAGTATGGATGGACTGAAGGAAAAGATGAACACGTGGAAGGAATGTATGGAGACAAAAGGTCTGAAGGTGAATATCGGAAAGACGAAGGTGATGGCAAGTGGTAAAGCATGTGGTGAGGTGGAAACAACTGGGAAGTGGCCCTGTGCTGTGTGTAGGAAGGGTGTCGGAGTGAACTCCATTCAGTGTACAATGTGCGCTGAGTGGGTTCATCAAAAATGTAGTGGTCTGAGAGGGTCATTAACCAGTGTGGCAGCTACATTCAAATGTACGGTGTGCACAGAGGGAGCTGCAGATGGAGGAAATGTTGAGTTGGATCTTGGAGACGGCGTGAAGCTGGAAGGTGTGAAAACATTTTGCTACCTCGGAGACATGCTGAATGGAGAAGGTGGATCAGACTCGGCAACGGTTGCTCGAGTGAGATGTGCATGGAAGAAGTTTCGGGAATTGAGTGGCGTGCTGATGATGAGGGGAGTGTCGTTGAAGCTGAAGGGAAAGGTGTATGCTGCATGTGTGAGAAGTGTTATGATTTATGGGAGCGAGACATGGGTAATGAACGTAGAGCAGCAACGAAGGTTGGAAAGGGTGGAAATGCGAATGGTTCGACGGATGTGCGGAGTATCGTTGAGAGAGAGGAAGACAAATGATGAATTGCGAAAGATGATGGGAATAGAGCCTGTGATGGATGCTGTGAAGAGGAACAGGTTGAGATGGTTTGGTCATGTGTTGAGGAAGGATGAAAGTGACTGGTTGAGAAGAGTGATGGAAATGAATGTAGAAGGAAGTAGAGGACGGGGAAGACCGAGAAAGACTTGGCTAAAGATGGTGGAAGAAGAAATGCGGGCAAGGGGGTTAACAAGGAGAGATGCAGAAAATAGGGCAAAATGGAGAAGATTGTCATGGGGACCGCAAGGCTAACCCCCACTCTAGCAGGGAAAATGGCCTTTAAAATGCATGTTGTTGTTGTTGTTGTTGTTCGTATGCACTATGCAGCATGTGGCTATTGATTGCATTATTGCTGCGAGCACGGCAATTGCCCCTGATGCAGTGCCCCTTGTTTTCACTTAGCTGGTTCTCATTTTGCCGACACCCCAGAAGGATGACAGGCTCAGTCAACCCACGTGCTGTTATTTCACGGCACGACAAGGGCTCAAACTCAAGACTCGAAAATCTCAAGCCAGCGGCCTTGACCATACCATGGTGGGTCTTGTCTTGCTGAGCCACTAGGCGAGAGGCATGCGAAGCGGTTGATATGGAACGACTAGCTTGGAAAGCGATAGCAAGCCGTTTGTTAACAGAACATAGACCCTCTCTTGTTCGCTACCTCCTTTTGCCAAGCTGCTTCAGGCCAAGGGATAGCAAGCTGCTTGTTAACAGAACACACCCCCTCTCTTGCTCGCTAGCTCCTTTTTCCAAGCTGCTTAAGGCCAAGCGATAGCAAGCTGCTATTTAACAGAACACACCCCCTCTCTTGCTCGCTAGCTCCTTTTTCCAAGCTGCTTCAGGCCAAGCGATAGCAAGCTGCTTGTTAACAGAACACACCCCCTCTCTTGCTCGCTACCTCCTTTTGCCAAGCTGCTTCAGGCCAAGCGATAGCAAGCTGCTTGTTAACAGAACACACCCCCTCTCTTGCTCGCTAGCTCCTTTTTCCAAGCTGCTTAAGGCCAAGCGATAGCAAGCTGCTTGTTAACAGAACACACCCCCTCTCTTGCTCGCTAGCTCCTTTTTCCAAGCTGCTTAAGGCCAAGCGATAGCAAGCTGCTTGTTAACAGAACAAACCCCCTCTCTTGCTCGCTAGCTCCTTTTTCCAAGCTGCTTAAGGCCAAGCAATAGCAAGCTGCTTGTTAACAGAACACACCCCCTCTCTTGCTCGCTAGCTCCTTTTTCCAAGCTGCTTAAGGCCAAGCGATAGCAAGCCGTTTGTTAACAGAACACACCCCCTCTCTTGCTCGCTAGCTCCTTTTTCCAAGCTGCTTAAGGCCAAGCGATAGCAAGCTGCTTGTTAACAGAACACACCCCCTCTCTTGCTCGCTAGCTCCTTTTGCCAAGCTGCTTAAGGCCAAGCGATAGCAAGCTGCTTGTTAACAGAACACACCCCCCTCTCTTGCTCGCTAGCTCCTTTTTCCAAGCTGCTTAAGGCCAAGCGATAGCAAGCTGCTTGTTAACAGAACACACCCCATCTTTTGCTCGCTAGCTCCTTTTTCCAAGCTGCTTCAGGCCAAGCGATAGCAAGCTGCTTGTTAACAGAACACATACCCTCTCTTGCTCGCTAGCTCCTTTTGCCAAGCTGCTTGTGAACAGAACATACCCTATCTCTTGCTCGCTAGCTCCTTTTGCCAAGCTGCTTGTTAAGAGAACACACCCCATCTCTTGATCGTGAGCTCCTTTTGCCAAGCTGCTTGTTAAGAGAACACACCCCATCTCTTGCTCGCTAGCTCCTTTTGCCAAGCTGCTTAAGGCAAGCGATAGCAAGCCGCTTGTTAACGGAACACATCCTATGTCTTGCTCGCTGCCTCCTTAAGGCCAAACGATGGCAAGCTGCTTGTTAACGGAACACACATCTCTTGCTCGCTAGCTACGTTTGCCAAGCTGCTTAAGGCCAAGCGATAGCAAGCTGCTTGTTAACGGAACAAGCCCCCTCTCTTAATCGCTAGCTACGTTTGCCAAGCGACAGCAAGCTGCTTGTTAACAGAACACACCGACGATATCCCTTAGCCTGCCACATTTTTGTCATCCCCAATTCCCCGATGAGTCATTCTGGACTAATGGCCTCCGTCAAATGTCCTTGTTATCTATCGCCTCGTGCCAGGGAGCACCCCAAGCAATTGGGGCGCGATGCCTCCTCGAGACCAGCCACCCAGACAGGCACGTGGCCCTGCATCCGGCCCTGGGAGGACTTGGGAGCACGAAGATGTTGGCAACATTGCGGAGGTTCGATGGTCTTTGTACTGTCTGTACGTCGAAGAGTTTCCCAATATACTTCGTACATAGCTACACAATGCACGACATCCATCCGTGCACACAGTCTCCTTTATAACATCGAGACACATAAAGATTCACGAAGGCGATAAAAGGAATGTTGTAAAAGAGGAATTTAGTCGTGAACTACAAAGACAAGGACAAAAATGAAAAGGCTTACCAGTGAACGTTTTCTGGTTCCTTTGTTTTTCTCAACAAGTTCCTTTGTTGGTTTGTTTGGTCGACACCCACCTTTTAGTTTTACCCTTGTCCTTCTTCTTCAGTCGCAGCCCACAGCTGCATGTCTGCGCTGCCGCCCCCTCCCCATTCCCCTCTCCTCCTCCCCCTCCCCATTTTCCTGCTCTCCTCCCCCTGTCGGTTGGAGCGGGAATTTGGAGTTAATGTCCAGGGTATCGGCGATAACTCGCCTACTCTTCACGAAGACACCGTGCGATATTTAATGTGCATAAACTAATTGTCGCGTCTGGAATCGAACCCAGAGCAGACAGCTAAAGTGCTACCTCTGCACCATGATGTCGGACATAACCCCGTTACTACAAATACTCTCCCATCCTTCCGAGTCCGGGCGGAATATTTCCTGCTGATTCTTGGCAATGTAATGCACTCTTGTCCACAGTTACCTGTTACCTGCACCACCAGGATGCACATCGAAGGTCACGCAAGTTATGTTGTCATGTCTGTCTGTGAACAAGATATCTCAAAAAGTTATGGACGGATTCGGACGAAACTTGGTGTGACAACTTGGCTCGAGGAAAATACACCTCGAACACTGTTTACTCTTCATGGTTTTTGTGTTTTTTTCTGAACCTCGGGTTGGAAGACCTGGTGGAGGTGTAGCTCTGTATGCAGGATACCACCTGAAACCACGTGTCTTGCCTGCAAATAAATATACGTGATGATATTAATATTGAAGGCTATCTTCAATTTTATTATATAATTATTATATTATATAATAATTAATTCTAATTAATTAATAAATTAATAATTCTATAATTATATTATATATTATTGTATTATATAATGTTATTATATAATATAATTATATCATACTGTTGCTGTTTTGGGAAACCACTAAAAAGCAATGGCAACCACCATACAGGTCCCCATGAATAGTTATTTCATAGCAGACCATTATCTTAGCCCTTCCCCTTATTTCGGGTGAGTATGTCGTTATGCGTAGGGGAAGGGAAAGATAGGCCCTCCACTCATAAGGGATCTTTGCCAGGCAATGCACACAGGCTCAAAGGCACACCATCCAAGCACCAGGTAAAAGTCCCATCAAGAGGCTTGGGCGGGGGAAGCGACACTCCACCAATCAGAGCCTGAGGAACTTTGAGGGAGCTTGAGGGTGCGAAGTGACAAGCTCGACCAATCGGGAGCCTGGAAAACACCCCGCCCCCCCCCCCTCCCCAACCTCGGCAAAAGGCCTTGCACACGTTTTTTCTGGCTCTCCTTATTGCCGGTTTCGCTCAGCACGTGTGCATCCGCTCTTGATCGGACCCCCTCACAGGCCTCTGCACATGATTATTCTCTCTCTTGGCTTTTGGACTTTGTTGGCAGTACACGTGTGCTCCTTTCTTGGTCAGACCCTCTCACAGGCCTCAGTACGTGCCTGCATTACTCTTCGCCTTAGATTCCATTGGCTGTACGCACGTTTATGAACTCTCTCTTTGGCCTGGGACATTGTTCACCTTGCCTCTGCATGCATGTGAGTCACTCGCTTGGCCGATTTTATTCTTGCATGTGTGCATGACACTCACATTACCCTGCACGAGATCACGACTGCTGACTCCACGTGTCCCTGGCACTCACACTGCACGGTTCCCGACGCACTCACTCTGCACGGTTCCCGACACACTTACTCTGCACGGTTCCCGACACACTTACTCTGCACGGTTCCCGACGAACTCGCTCTGCACGGTTCCTGACGCACTCGCTCTGCATGGTTCCCGACACACTCGCTCTGCATGGTTCCTGACACACTCACTCTGCATGGTTCCTGACACACTCGCTCTGCATGGTTCCTGACGCACTCGCTCTGCACGGTTCCCGATGCACGGTTCCCGATGCACTCGCTCTGCCCGGTTCCCGATGTTCTCGCTCTGCACGGTTCCCGATGCACTCGCTCTGCACGGTTCCCGATGCACTCGCTCTGCATGGTTCCCGATGCACTCGCTCTGCATGGTTCCCGACACTTCTCACTTGCTCGTGTTTGTGCTGGGAACGCCTTCGCTTGTTCGTGCTGGGGATTGCCATTACCTGCTCGTGCTGCTCGGTGGCAACACCAAGACAAAGGTCATTGCGAGGAGAAGCATCGGCTAACCTTGTAACCATTTTGCAACAGGTTCCCAACGTCCGTTTTCCCCTCCCCCTCCCCCATGAATGTGTGCTGGTGCCTTGTTGTGTTTATTCGTAGTGATTGTAATAAGGTGTAGAATAAGCTAAGTTTCCGTTTCTTGTCCCTTTTTCTTTCCTATCGATAAGTTGCACTGTTAATACTTGTAAATAAATCAAATTGTTAAACGTTTCCTTTCCCTTTCCCTTCTCCCTTCTTCCTCCCTTCTGCCCATTCCCTTCTTCCCTTCCCTTTTTCATTCCCTTCCCTTCTTTCATTGGTCCACCATTGCTCGCACCCCGAGCCGAGTGGCGATCGGCCGTAACAAAATTAGCATTAGCCTGACGGGTACCAACGGTTGTTCGGCCGTCTAAATTTCCATCCAGGAACAAAAGAAATTGGTACAACGCCAGAGGGAAGGTACGTTTCCCGGTTGGGACCCTCACATGGTACAGGTAAGCTATCGCGCGACAGACCAATTGGCGTTCATAGTTGCTGGTTCACAACCTGCCGAAGTACGACGGCCATGATGGCAGGGAGGGGGTTGGCATTCTCTCAAGCAGGGATTCAACCCATGTCCTTATAAAAGGTCTTTGTCGGAGGTCACCGAGTCCGATCGGTGCAGCTGTGCAGCGATCGGTGAAGCCGTTTGTGCGGCACCCGGGAAAATAACGTTATGCGGGAGTCCAAACCTGAAAATGCTGGAGGCTAAAGCTGAAATTGGAAAAACAATATACCCTATTTTACTCCAGGAGATCCCAGGATTAGCCACCCAAAATATCGTTGCGATCGATTCAGCCGTTTTTGCGGTACCTTCGAACAGACGGACAGACGGACGGACAGACAGACGGACGGACATTTGGTGAATTATAGTAAGATACCAGGGATCGCAAACTAAAATCTGATAATCCTGCAGGCTGGTATAAACAGATTAAGATATTTATTAAAGGTCCAAGGACCCAACCTCTATAATGAAACCAGGTGTTCATTTGGATGATCCGCAATAATATAAAAAAGCAGGTAACATAATCGATGAACATTTGATACCTACAGCAGACCATTTACCCAGAATTGATGGAACAAAATTCCCAGCATACCTACCCTCGCTGTTAAGATCTCCTAGTGTCCCACCTCAACAGGTCTACAATAAATTACATCATCATACTAAAATACGCAATTTGGCGTCTGTCTTTCTGTCTCATGATTTTTTGACCGCGATACATTCCGTCATTACTTATCCAATCTCAACCAAACTTGACAGGATGACTCAGGGTTACACAACGAAGGTTATGCAGCATTCATTTGCCCCACTCCCAGGGTGGTTTTCACCGCTATTGCCGCCAATGGGGATGCGTGTTGAGGTGTATATCCATGTTAAGTTAGCTTTATCGTGGCATATTCCCAAGGCTGCTTCTATTAACAAAACTAATGCTAATCGCATAATAGCCGGCGAAGCCGGTGTTGTCAATAAACGAGTACGTATTATGTTGAAAACCTGATTATGCCTTGGCTCGAGAATTCCGAACGCAGTGGACGCAGCCATCTTGCGGATGCGGAAGTATGCATAACAAATTTAAAACGTTCATTAGGAGTTTCTTTCACCCGTCGTCGTTTGATTCACAATCTTATGCACCTCCGATGTATTAATAAAATAATTTAAGACCAACATCGGCCCGCACGGGCCTGGTTATCTTCAACAAAACGCATCACCAAACACCGGACCCAATGAGAGTTGAGCATTTGCAAAAATATTTCTAAAATGAAAGCGCTCAATGGTGGGCGCCATCGACCGGATGCGGAAGTTTGCATAAAACAATTGCGAAAAAGTTCAATAGGAGTTTGTTTCACCCGTCGTTCTTTGATTCACAATTTAATGAAACCTCTCATTAGTAATTAAAATACGTTAAGACCAACCTCGTTATCTTCAACGAAAATCGTCATCAAACACCAGAACCAATGAGATTCGAGCATTTGAAAAAATATTATTACGCGTTTCGGACGGTGAAAACGGCGTAAAATATTCTAACATTGACGAAGAATTGTTTTTTAGAAATCTCGCGGCCGTATGGGATAGTTTTTCACGGCCAGAAATATGGTATGAGCGGTTTACATATTTAGTTTAGAAATACGGATAGTTTTTCACGGCCGGAAATATCCGAAGTTGAGATGGAATTCACCAAATTAATCACTGCAAGCTAACGTCTTCTGGTGGAGGAAGCTGCCGTGCCCGGAGAGTCAGAGAACCAGCCCTGGCGCCTGACAGCGACTGAAGTTAGAAGACTACACACTTACTGTGAAAACGTATGTTAAGCCCAGTTAAAAATAGGCCTTAAGCTAGCACATCGTATAGTTACTTCCTTAAGCTTCTTGTGACATTTATTGTATGCAGGTATTGCCATTGGGGAGGATTGTCTGCTCTTCTCTTTTACCAAGTCTTACCAGGTACGGTACCTACTACACCTACCTACTACCAACTACCTACCTACCTACTACCAACTACCTACCTACCTACTACCAACTCCCTAACCTACTGATGCCACGGTGATGGGTAAAATAGTGGCAAGAGGTTTTGGCTTCGCCGGCTCATTGCGGCTTTGCAGTCGGTACTAGTATTAATTTTATTACAAAACAATATCAATACTAATAATATCCCACCTCCCAAAGTGTTTTTTCTAGCGTGTTAACGTGTATAAATAGCTTATCGTGCCGTTTTCGTGTGAGCAACAGCCTCTACAGGAAGTAAAAATATTATAAACCACAAACACGTTTGATTAGCTTTTTAAATAGTCGATAATGCTGTTTAACAAAGAACTGAAATAAATTTAGAGAAATCCGGACATTAGTCCATACTTATCACATCCTAATCGCTCCTGATCGTAGATCTACTGCAGTCTATATACCGCCCCCCTCCCCAAAAACCTAATAACACGACCCTTCCTGCCACTTCTGTGGAGTTCTGCTAAGGAGTGTTCGTGGCGTTTTTCCAAAGCTGCTTCTCACTACAAAAATAATAACAACACGTGATGATAGAATAATATTAATGATATTATGAAACAATATCCCCACTCCTCAAGGGGTTTTGTGGATTGCAATATTTCCCCCTCCCCCCCGCACCCTGACATCCTCACTGAAGTAAATTTTACAATCAGGAATTTAGAATAACTGATCTAACATGCTATAATGTCATGCATGGTCTGATCCTTTCAATGACCTGATCTAACATGCTGTAATGTCATGCATGGTCTGATCCTTTTTTCTGATCCTTTTTGATGTATTAAGAACTCTCACATACACAATAATAACACTCTTAAAGAAAGTACCATGAAAATATCACTTGCATCTCATGAACAATACATATGATGGTACCATCATTCCCCAATGCTCTCAAAGCAATAAACTCACGATACGCCAAACGTGAATGGAATGTAACAATCCCAAAGTCCGTGCACGAATCCCCACGCTGGGCGAAGGTCGAAGTCGTGCAGAACGGCAAGAACAACAGGCAGGTATCGGCGTGGCTGTGGGCGAAGAGTTACGAGGTGAGAGGTCGGGCAGAGGGCGGCACGGGGTAACGATCCCCCAAAACGAGAGTGGAATCCACGCCTCACGTCCACCAATGATGAAGCCGATATGGAAACCAACGGCGATCAACACGAAGAGGTTGATATGGGACGAAGGTTGATATGGGACGACAAAACACGAAGCACCATGCGGACGGCCTCCTCGAGGAAAAATGGCACATCGGCCTGTAATGGAGGCGCTTGCTTTCCCGCCAACAATAGTTCACGCTTGGTACCAAAACCTGAGACGCAGGTTTAATTGCAATTGCAATATGGGACAATGTCGTGCGTAATCCCTTTCACGGGAAGCCTCAATTCATTTGCGACTAATATCGAGAAGTCCGCTCGCAGCCTCGATGTGACTCATGGCTGTCTCTTTTCCCCGCCGATTTTCCTCCTTCCTCCTCTTCCGGTTTCTTTGCCGCGTTTTTCTTTTTCCTCCACAAACATTTATTTTTACCTTTTACTAAAGTCATCTCCATTTCACCAATAAATCTTAACAACAACATTACCTGAAACTAAAAATCCTACAAGTATATAATAACAACAAAGGCGGAAGTGACGAATCCGTAACTTATGCCATTCATGTTCTGATTATTTCACTAACCTGATCTAACATGTTATAATACCATGCATGTCCTGATCCTTTGAATGACTTGATCTAACATAAGTAATAGTCATAATAATTGGCAATTATAATAAGGATAATAACATGCCTCCCCCTGCCGCTCCCATAGTGAGCGGGTGTACTAGTCAAACTAAAATTACAAGCAGCAAGCATTTCTGGAGATTTACCTGTCTGAGTAATCCGTGAGTTTGCTTATGAATTACGTTTTCCCTTGACTGATGTTCTAAATGTATCATTTGATCAGGCGAAACTTCCGGATCGCTGGAATTGGAAGTAAGCAGAAGTGACATCCATTCCAAACTCACAACCACCCACTTTGTCGGAATTGAGACCAATAGCACTGACGAGCTATTTCGCAAAAGTTGCGAAATAATTTATTGCAAAATGGCTGCACGAGGACATTGCAACAAAAATTGATTTTAACCAGTATGCCAATAAAAGAAAGCTATCAACTTGTCATTATTTAATAAAAATGCTTCATCAGCTATATGAAAATGCTGATGATCCAAATTCAATATCCACTGTAGTTCTTACAGATTTTTCAAAAGCCTTTTTTTTTTTTTTTTTTTTTTTTTTTCTATACTGAATCGAGGCTCGTGAAAGAGCTGACAACCGCGAGGGAAAGACAAAGACAGTACATGGGGACCGCGAGGGAAAGACAAAGACAGTACATGGGGACCGCGAGGGAAAGACAGTACATGGGGACCGTGAGGGAAAGACAAAAACAGCACATGGGGACCGCGAGGGAAAGACAAAGACAGCACATAGGGACCGCGAGGGAAAGACAAAGACAGTACATGGGGACCGCGAGGGAAAGACAAAAACAGCACATGGGGACCGCGAGGGAAAGACAGTACATGGGGACCGCGAGGGAAAGACAAAAACAGCACATGGGGACCGCGAGGGAAAGACAAAGACAGTACATGGGGACCGCGAGGGAAAGACAGTACATGGGGACCGCGAGGGAAAGACAGTACATGGGGACCGCGAGGGAAAGACAAAAACAGCACATGGGGACCGCGAGGGAAAGACAAAAACAGCACATGGGGACCGCGAGGGAAAGACAAAGACCAAACAAAAGACTTTGATCAAATTGATCATAATTTTCTGGTTTGTAAATTGATTCACGTTGAAGTTCACCCATACATTATTTCCTGGGTTATTAACTTTTTTGAATTCCGTCAACAGTGCATGAAATATAAGGGAACCATATCAGACATGAAAAATAGTCATGCTGGAGTACCACAGGGTACTAAATTTGGTCCAATTTTGTTTTTGGTAATGATCAATGATGTATGTGAGAAAAGTCAGGTCCCGTATTTTGAATATGTGGACGATCTTACCTTTGGTGAAAGTCTAAAAGGGCCACAACAGTCACAGATGCAGCAATCCTTTGTTTTCAGAATTGGACATCTGATAAAAACATGAAAGCTACATGCGTTAAAATGTTTTACGATGACAGTTTCCTTCATAAAGCAGCTAGCACAACATCAAACACTCTTTATTAATAATACTCAGTTACCCAGTGTGCAATCAACGAAAGTTCTTTGTGTGACGATACAGAAAAACTTGAAAAGGGATGCTCATATAAGAAAAATGCTTAAGAAATGTAATAGAAAGTTGTACATTTTGCATAATCTTAAATCGGGTTATCCGATCCACACAACAAATAAACGTACAAGACAGGTAAATCAGCCATACAACAATTAAAATGCAACAAATAATGATTTAATGAAAATAATACCAGGATAACAAAAATGAATGTACAGTAAACAGTAAAATCTAATTCCTAATTGCCCCCCCCCCCCCGCACCATACAGACTCGTATACAACAAAAGGGAATGATAAATGACAATAAATGCGTAGTGTGGTGCGTTGGCTGATACTCCGCCTGGCGTCTTTGACCGGTCCCTGAACCACCGCGCAGGAACCGCACAAGATGGTGCGCAGTCATGCCCAGAGCAGCCACCAACCCGTGAAGCGGCGGCAAAACTCCTTCCTCCTCCGCTTGTTTCACGCTCCACAAATCTCCGCTGTTTCTCAAGCGCACACAGCACGAAGCCAGCACCAAGGAGAGTGTATCAACTGTGACCACTCGCGATGAAGGCCAGACCAAGAGAGAGACAGGGAATGCGCCCGCTCACAAAGAAACCCAGAGCAAGAGAGACAAGGCAACTCAAACTGCCTGCCACGAACGCCGGAACAGAGCAAGAGAGAGAAGTGCGTCCGCTTGCAATGAAACCCCAGGACCGAGAGTGAAAATGGCGGGGACGTGTCCTTTTTTACTCCTTCGTCTCAAACGTTCTCTCCTACGTCACACTTGCTCCAATCACCGAGCGCCACCCGCTCACCCCAACCAATCCTCCTTCGGGGCAATGCCTCACGGTCACACTTGGCGCCCATCGAGAAGATTCGAGCTGGGTGGTGTCGTACTGTTGTAGTAATGTCCGGATCCGGTCGGCGATTGCTTTATTTAATCTAGGCGCTGATCGCATGGCTGGTGGTGCAAGTGTTATAAGAACGAAGGGAAAAATACAGAGGCGACGACACACAGGGAATCTACCCTTATACCCTAACTAATTAGCATAGCTCAACCCCTCGCATGGAGACATATAACGTTTACACGGACATCCAGGCCTGACTTAATTACAGGAAGGTTTTTCTTCGTGACATTCGGAGCACAATACCCTATACCATCCTATCTGGACCAAGGTATTTCATTACCGACCCCCACAAACGTAACAATATAAACTAGAACGGGCACTCGGTAGAGCGCATACCTTCGCCGCAGCTACTGTTCTGTACTTGGCATGGGAGTGTAGGGAACAGAACAACAAAAATACGATTTTGACCTTTTCGTGACCTTGACCTTGACCTTTGACCCGATTGCTCCCAAAATCTAATCAAATGTGTCCCGTATAATAACCAATCATCCCACCAAATTTCATGCAATTCGGTTGAATACTTTTTGAGTTATGCGAATAACATACACACACACACACACACAGACATACAAATAAATACACAGCGATCAAAACATAACCTTCCGCTTTTGCGAAGGTAATGAGAAACCCTGGAGGAACGAGGATATCAGTTGTGTAAAAATTGTGAAACTTCGTTCGGTCTTGGCTGCCAGCTTTGTTCATCTTACTATAATTCACCAAATGTCCGTCTGTCTGTCCATTCGAAGGTACCGTAAAAACTGCTGAACCGATCGCATAGATATTTTGGGTGGATAATCCTGGGACCCGTGGGAGTAAAATAGGCTATTTAGTTTTCCCAATTTCAGCTTCAGTCTCCAGAATTCTCAGGTTTGGACTCCCGCATAACATTGGCGTTCGCATGACGTTCATTGTGACGTCTTCTTACGTCGAGCAACGGTACCCACCCTAAGGGCGGGGCTTCAATTGGGAGGCCCAAATGAAAAGGCTAAATATCAGAAATTGAAGGCTTTTTTTCTTTTAAACGATTTATATAAACATCCGTTAAATCTCGATCGGTGTGAACACGATTATCGATCACGATTTGAAACACGATGGAATAATATTTACCAATATGAAAAGTGATGTGGCTTTTATTGAAATTCTAAAGATACTGTTGTGGCGGACACAAGCAAGGTACACGAATTGAGCGCACCAGCAGGTGGCGCGAACGTCCAGGCGGGGAACTGGATTGCATGCCCCACCTATCGACCGACCGGCCACGCCCGGGGACGAGGCGTGGCCTCGGCACATATATGCGGGCTCTAAGCTCGGGCCCGCTCGGTGCTGCAGTTCGAGCTTTCATAATAAAGACTCTTGTTTTTATCAAACGCGTTGTGGCCTACCTCTTTGGCAAGCAAGTTGTGTGCGCAGCACCACACTTCACTGGTGACCCCGATTGGTTCAGCCGTTGCTGACCACCGAATGCGCCATGGCCAACAACGCTGTCACGGTAAAACTCCCAGAGTTTTGGGAAGCACAGGCCGATGTGTGGTTCGTGCAGGCCGAAGCGCATTTCCAGCTTTGAGGCATAACGGCGGACGAGACCCGTTACTACCATGTGGTCGCCTCCCTCGGGCCCGGCACTGCCGCCCGAGTCGTGTCCATCCTGCGGCACCCGCTGGTCGACCACAAGTACGGGGCGATCAAACGTCTCCTCATCGCCACGTTCGGCCTCACGGAGATCGAACAGGCCGACCGCCTCCTGGACCTTCCTGAACTCGGCGACACACGACCATCCATGCGGATGGATTATATGCTGTCACTGCTGGGGGACCAAGCCCCGGATTTTTTTATTTCGGGCGCTTTTCCTACGCCAGCTACCGCTACAGGTACGCCTCGCGCTGGCCGGTTCCAACATAAGGGAACCCCGCGCCCTGGCCGTAGAGGCCGACAAGTTCTTCGTGGCTTGCGACACGTGGGCGAGTTATGGTGCGGCCGTCGTGGTTCCCGAGGCAGATGCTACAGCGTCCCTCGTTGCCGCTGCCGCGCCCCGACCACCACCACCACCGTCGCCGAGAAAACTGCCGCCGCAAGCCTGGTGCTATTTCCATGCCAGGTTCGGCCACAAGGCTAAGAAGTGTTGCCCGCCGTGCTCGTTTGGCAGGTCGGGAAACGACCAAGCCGGCGCTCGGTAGCGGCCCTGAGCGTCGGCCATTCCGGCAGCCTCCTCTTTATCATGGACACCTTGTCCGGGTGACGTTTCCTCTGCGATACAGGAGCGCAGGTAAGCATCATCCCAGCCTACACGTCCGACAAGCGAACCACGGGCCGGGGCCCCGCGTTGCTTGCCGCCAATGGTACACCCATCCGCACATTCGGGAAGCGCTGCCTCTCCCTGCGGTTCGGAGGGCAGCGCTTTCAATGGTCGTTCGTGACCGCTAGCGTGCCCATGGCATTGCTCGGTGCGGACTTCCTATGTGCGCACGGATTGTTGGTCGAACTAGAGCGCAGACGGCTCGTCCAGGCTGAAACCTTCAGCTCGCTCACTTGTTCGCTGAGCAGCTCGTTGAGCGGCTCACTGAATGGCTCATCGAGCGGCTTGCCAAGCGGCTTGCTGGACGGTTCTGTCCCGGCGAGTTTGGTTTGTACGCTTCCGGCAGTGGACGACTTTACCCGCCTCCTCGCCAGTTTCCCGGCCCTCACGCGGCCCACCTTTTCAGCGGTGGCCGTTAAGCACGGGGTGGAGCATCACATCCCCACGGTCGGGCCGCCGGTCTATGCCCGGGCACGCCGGCTCGAGCCCACGAAGCTCGCGGTGGTGAAAGCGGAGTTCGCCACGCTGGAGCGGCTAGGGATTGTTGCGGCGCTCCAACAGCGCGTGGGCTTCCCCGCTGCACATCGTGCCGAAGCCCGGCGGGGGATGGCGGCCGTGCGGGGACTACCGCCGGCTCAACGATGCCACCACCCCCGACCGCTACCTGGTCCCTCACATTCTGGACTTTTCCGCCCGGTTGGCCAACACGACCATGTTTTCGAAGGTGGACCTCATCCGGGGCTACCATCAGGTCCCCGTCCAACCGGACGACGTCCCGAAGACGGCCGTCATCACCCCTTTTGGCCTCTTCGAATTTCTAAGGATGCCCTTCGGGTTGAAGAATGCGGCTCAGGCGTTCCAGCGGCTTATGGATAGCGTCTTGCATGACTTACCTTTCCTGTTCGTCTACCTGGACAACATCCTGGTTGCGAGCGCGTCCCAGGAGGAGCACCTGCCCCACCTCCGCATGCTTTTTGAACGCCTGGGCCAGCATGGCCTAATCATCAACCCTGCCAAGTGCCGTTTCGGTGTCACCACCATCGACTTCTTGGGGCACCGCATCACCGAGCACGGGGCCGTCCCTTTACCGGCCAAGGTGGAGGCGGTCAGGGATTTCCCGCGGCCCCGCACGATCAAGGGGCTCCAGGAGTTCCTGGGCATGGTAAACTTTTACCACCGCTTCGTGCCCCACGTCGCCCAGCTCCTCTGCCCCTTGCACGAGTCCCTCCGGGGCAAGCCGGGCAAAGGTGGCATCGCATGGTCGGAGCCGTTGGCCACGGCGTTCGCGGGCGCAAAGCTGGCTCTGGCTGACGCCACCATGCTGGCGCACCCGGCACCCGACTCACCGATCGCCCTCACCACCGACGCGTCGGATTACGCGGTGGGCGCGGTGCATGAGCAATGGGTGCGTGGTGCTTGGCAACCGCTGGCGTGTTTCAGCCGGCAGCTTCGCCCACACGAATGCCGGTACAGCACCTTCGACCGCGAGTTGCTCAGACTCCACCTGGCGGTCCGACACTTCCGCCATCTGCTGGAGGGCCGCCCGTTCACGGCCTTCGTTGACCACAAGCCCCTTGTGTTCGCGATGGCCAAGGTCGCCGAGCCATGGTCGGCACGGCAGCAGCGCCACCTCTCTGCCGTGTCCGAGTACACGACAGACATCCGTCACGTGGCGGGTAAGTACAACCCGGTGGCGGATTGCCTTTCCCGGTCCGTCGTGCACGCGGTCCACCTCGGGGTCGACTATGCCCGGATGGCGGAGGCCCAGACCGCCGACCCCGGTGTCCAGGCCATGCGGACCGCCGTCACGGGCCTCCGCGTCACCGAGGTGTCGTTCGACGCCGCGGGCACGGCCCTCCTATGCGACGTCTCCCTCTGCCGGCCTCGTCCCATCGTGCCCGCTGGCTGGCAGCACCCGGTGTTCGACGCCATCCACGGCCTGTCCCACCCTGGCGCGAGGGCATCCCAGAAACTCGTCGTGGCAAAGTTCGTCTGGCATGGCTACCGGAAGGACGTCCGCGACTGGGCCAGGACGTGCCTCGCATGCCAGCGCGCAAAGGTCCACCACCACACCCAGGCACCGTTGGTTTACGGTGCCCGAGTGGCGGTTCGACCACGTGCATGTCGACTTGGTGGGACCTCTGCCCCCCTCGCGAGGGTTCACCCACCTCCTCACCATGGTAGACCGCACCACACGGTGGCTGGAGGCCGTCCCATTGGTGGCGACGTCTGCGGCTGAGGTGGCGCAAGCCTTTATCGCCACTTGGGTTGCCCAGTTCGGTGCCCCCTCGGACATCTCGTCCGACCGCGGCCCCCAGTTCACCTCGGAGCTCTGGGCCGCGGTGGCGCAAGGACTCGGGGTGAAGCTACACCACACCACGGCCTACCACCCCCAGGCCAATGGCCTGTGCGAGCGCTTTCATCGCTCCATGAAGGCCACGCTCCGGGCCAGCCTCTGCGACGGCAGCTGGGTCGACAGACTCCCCTGGGTCCTGCTGGGCCTCAGGACGGCGCCCAAGGACGACCTGTGCGCATCCTCGGCGGAGCTGGTCTCCGGGCAACCACTGCGGGTACCAAGTGAATTTATCCCCGACTCCACGGCTCCTTGGTCCGTGGCACAACAGCGCTCCGCCCTTCAGGAGACCGCCCGGAGGTTCGCCCCGGTGCCAACGGCACACCACGGTTGCCCGCCTTCCCATGTCGCCCCGGAGCTTCGCACGGCAAAGTACATGTTCATCCGGCACGACGCCCACCAGGCACCGCTGCGGCCCCTGTACGACGGGCCCTTCCGCGTGTTGGAGGCCGGGGACAAGTTTTTCACGGTCGACATCGTCAGTGCCCCAGATCGCATTTCCGTGGACCGCCTCAAGCCGGCCCACCTCGATCCGGACCACCCCCCGCCAGCGGCTCTGCCTCCGCGTCGAGGCCGCCCCCCGGCGGTCGGACCCCCGGCACCCCCGCCAGCAGCTCTGTCTCCGCGTCGAGGCCGCCCCCCGGCAGTCGGACCCCCGTCGCCCCCCAGCCCTGCCGTCCCGCCACCCCCCAGACCGGCACCCATCGTCAGGGGGCGTTTCGGCTGGGTCATCCGGCTTCCCCGCAAACTCACCCTTCAGGTGCGTGGGAATTCTGGGGGGGCGCGTGTGGCGGACACAAGCAAGGTACTCGAATTCAGCGCACCAGCAGGTGGCGCGAACGTCCAGGCGGGGAACTGGATTGCATGCCCCGCCTATCGACCGACCGGCCACGCCCGGGGACGAGGCGTGGCCTCAGCACATATATGCGGGCTCTAAGCTTGGGCCCGCTCAGTGCTGCAGTTCGAGCTTTCATAATAAAGACTCTTGGTTTTATCAAACGTGTTGTGGCCTACCTCTTTGGCAAGCAAGTTGTGTGCGTAGCACCACACTTCACTGTTTAGATTTTGATGTTTTGCGTGTGATGTGATTCAACGGATGTTTATATGAATCGTTTAAAATAAAAAAACCTTCAATTTCTGATATTTTGCCATCGCCATATGCAGATTCGCCACGGACCCACGATCGATGTTTCTATATGTGAACGTACCCGTTTCTTTGCGAACGGGTACGTTTTTCATGGAAGTCCTTCACGAACTTGCTGTCCATGTCTGACGTGCGACTGAACGTGCTACAGGATTGTAGAATTTATTGCTTTCATGCTTTAGCATTCGCCATATCTGCATTGCCTGTTTGCTTCTGGCCTCCCACCCGTGCGTAGCACGGGTATTTCTCTTGTTTCAACTAATTCACAAATCTTTCTCCTTTGCCGTTAGTCTCCCCATGCTTCATGTGCAGAATACACTTTGTAGTGGAGGACGATTTCCTTCTCCTCAGCTCCAGCTCTGTTCATTTAATCACCTCCGATTCGTCTGAAACCTTGTCGTTGTTTATAGAACAGGCGACATCTTTTTAGGTTTGGTGTTCAGCTCTGTCCTATCGTGAGGCAGGGATCCCCTCCCTCACTGGAGAAGGTGCAGTCATTATCCTTTTCAGCACACATTCTGGCTAATCTCCCCATTGTTTTTTCCTTGTGCACAGGTGACTGCTGCAGGTCAAGTCCTAATTGTAGTATTATGAAATATGCTGAAGATACAGTAATTAATGGGTTCTTACTCCATGACAAACATGAATATGTGAACGAAGTTAAGAAGTTTGTAGACTGGTGTGACCGTCATTATTTAATTCTTAATGCCAACAAGACAAAGGAACTGATTTTTTATATTCGACACCTGGCAGGTGATCATGACCCTTTGATCATTCACAAATATAGTATCGAACTAGAACGGGCACTCGGTAGAGCGCATACCTTCGCCGCAGCTACTGTTCTGTACTTGGCATGGGAGTGTAGGGAACAGAACAACAAAAATACGATTTTGACCTTTTCGTGACCTTGACCTTGACCTTTGACCCGATTGCTCCCAAAATCTAATCAAATGTGTCCCGTATAATAACCAATCATCCCACCAAATTTCATGCAATTAGGTTGAATACTTTTTGAGTTATGCGAATAACATACACACACACACACACACAGACATACAAATAAATACACAGCGATCAAAACATAACCTTCCGCTTTTGCGAAGGTAATAAGTCCCTGAACGTGAGTATTTGGGTACAATGATTGATAAAAAAAAATTGAAGTGGAGCAGGAATTCCCACGTGTTGGCAGGTAAAGCACGGCAAAGATTGTATTTTTTAAGGAAACGGAAAGAGTTTCATGTCGATAATAGCATTTGATTCATTTTTATCAGTCCTTGGTTTAAAGTATTTTTTCTTTAAATTTAATTTGTACATTTGGTAAATTGTCAAAAGAAAATGTCAAGAAACTGGTAAGACCCATGAAGTTTGCCCAGCGTGTGATATAATCAGATCTTTCGTCAATTTGTGCCTTGTGCAAGAAGCGCACCATGTTGAAGATCCACAAAATAATACAAGACCCATCACACCCACTTCAGCCTTGTTTTTGTTTTAATCTTTCAGGTATTCACCATTGTGTTCAACTTCCATCTCGTTGTCGCTTTAAATTATCTTTTGTACCAAATTCAATTCACATGTTTAATGCGGGTGTGGAAAGGGTGGGATGCACCCCCCGAACTCTTTCTTTGAATTGTATTGAATTTATTTATTTATTTATTGTATACAAAATCGACGCTCGTGAAAGAGCTAACATTAATCACACAGAAAGACAAACCGACACATAAAACATATAACATGGGGAGCGGTAGACAAGATGGGGCGAGAGGGGGAGGAACACAAACACAACATCTGAGAGCAGGGACATCGAGTGATCTGTGGGAGGGAGAGGGCTTTGGGGGGGGGGGGGGGGGCATGGGAAGGCGGGGTGGGAGAGGTATAAAACATATGGACACTGCCAGGACTTCCAGGAAAGAAGTTGGAATTTCAAACAAGGTGGATCTGGGGTGAATTAGTGGGGGTAGAAAAGATCAAGGTTTTGAATGGGGGAAGATAAGAGATGGTGGTGAACAGCTGTTTTAAAGACCTGGAGGGAGGAGTGGGATTGAAGGGAGTGTGGGAGTTTGTTCCAGAGGCGGGAGAAAAGAGGAATGAAAGAGTGAAGGTGAGCAGAGAGCCGAGATTTCGGCAGTTTAACCATAAGAGGGTTGCTGGCAGATCTTGTGCGACCTGTAGGAATATTTGGGGGACAAAGCACAGAGAGAGCTGGGGGAGCAAGGCCGGAGAGGAGTCGGTAGAAGACAGAAAGACCACCTACCTGTCTGTGGTGAGTGAGTGAAAGGCCCTCGGAGATAGCTTCATCGCGGGAGATTCCAATGATTCTGAAAGCTTTGGTTTCAACAGCGTGAAGCCGAGCTAGGTGTGAGGCAGGAGCAGCGGCCCATAGGGGAGAACAGTATTCCATTGAGCTGCGGATGAAAGCCTTGTATGTGGTGAGGAGCTCAGGTGTGCCGAGGAAGGACTTCGCATGACGGAGGATGCCCAGTCGGCGACTGGCTTTGGAGGCCAGCTTGGAAATGTGGTTTTCCCAAGAAAGATCATGGCAGATAGTGAGACCCAAAAGCTTGAGCGACAGAACTTCTTGGAGAGGATTGTTGAGAAAGTGGATGGGAGGGTTGTCCAGTCGATCTTTTCGGAGAGACATCGTAAGAGTGTGAGATTTGTCAGGATTGAAAGACATGTTCCACTTGTTTGACCAGTCTGTGATTTTGCCCAGGTCTTCAGAGAGTGAGGAGGCTGCAGACTGCCGATCTGAGGGAAGAGGAATGGAGCGGCAGAGAGTGGAGTCATCAGCAAAGAGATAGAGAGGATTTTCCAGAGAGTCGGAGAGATCATTGATAAAGACCAGAAAAAGCACAGGGCCCAGAACACTGCCTTGGGGAACTCCAGCCTGAACAGGAAGGGGAGGTGAGAGAAACCCATTCAGGGCCACACGTTGTCTACGACCAGAGAGGAAGTCCGCAAGCCATGCATGGAGATTTCCATGGATACCATAGGAGGAGAGTTTGGTGTGCAGAGCTGGGTGCCAGACCGTATCGAAGGCACGTGATATGTCAAGGGAGACGGCTCTGATTTCCTGTTTGGCAATGAGGACCTCCATCAAATTGATCTTTCTTTGTCTTTGAATTGCCAGAGGAAGGAAAATTTCCATGTTTTTCTGTGGATTACAATAAAATCTAGAAGGGCACTCGGTAGAGAGCATATCTCCACCAGGCTCACCAGTTTACGTTTTGTATCCCACTGATAGGCCGGATCTGGATTCGGACCTGAACCAAAATTGAATCGGCTTCTTCTTGTCACCTAATTAACTCATCCACCAAGTTTAGTCATAAGTCGTCCGCGACTTTATTAAATATCATGTTATATATCGCTTTTCGCCCGATCTCTCAATGGTGAAGAATCGCTTAAAAAATTAAACAATCCTCGTATCTAAATCCATATTCAGATCTTCACCAAAGTCAAATCGATTAGTCCATGTCACACACACATCTCCACCAAGCTTCGTCCAAATCTATCCATAACTTTTTGAGATATTCTGCTATATATCTTTTTTGGCGATTTCGCCCAATGGTGAAAAAATCACTTAAAAAATTCTACTAGCCGGATCCGAATCCGGATCTTCACCAAAATCTAACCATTTCATCCTTTCAACATACACTACCTCTCTGCCAAATTTCGTCCGAATCCGTCCATAACTCTTTGAGATATCTTGTTCACAGACAGACAGACAAACAGACAGACCGGGGTGAAAACATAACCTCCATCCACCTTCGGTGGTGGAGGTAAATATATGAATATATAATATTAGACCACTTTTGAGCCATTGTGAATACAACGGTAAACCAGAAGCTTTCACTGCATGACTGCGCGTGACCTTTTTTGAACTTTTATTTTAAACAAGGGAAAGTTAAAACATCTGCATCTTACTATAATTCACCAAATGTCCGTCTGTCCGTTTGTTCCCAGGTTCCGCAAAAACGGCTGAACCGATCGCAACGATATTTTGGGTGGGTTATCCTGGGACCCCCTGGAGTAAAATAGGCTATATTGTTTTTCCAATTTTCCAATTTTCCAGTTTTTCCAAACACTATGGAATAATATTTAGCGATATGAACAGTGATGTGGCTTTTATTGAAATTCTGCAAATACTGTTTAGATTTTGATGATTTGCGTGTGATTTGATTTGACGGATGTTTATATAAATCGTTTAAAATAAAAAAGCCTTCAATTTCTGATATTTTGCCTTTTCATTTGGGCCTCCCAATTGAAGCCCCGCCCATGGGGCGGGTACCGTTGCTAGTTTGTATAAACAAGGGAAAACCATCATCCAGCATTTCAACACAGCATTATTGGAGTTAACTTCATGAAGCAATCCTTTCTGGTAAGAGTATTTTATCTATTTTTAAAATCACAATTTTGTTCCAAAAAGTGTAAGTTTGGAGTTGCATTTCGGACCTGAACGAAATTTCGGACATTAACTTTATACAAGGGCAGGATGACCTACGGGTTTGTGCTTTCACCTCTGAGCTGTCTAGCCTGGGTTTGAATCTCGGCCCACCGAGAAACTGGCATCTCAGTGTTTCATCGGCAAGGCGTGATACATCATTGTGGTGCCTTCTGTTGGAGGGAACTTCAACCAAACGACCCGTGTCCGGAATTAGTTTGTGTATGTTAAATATTCCACAGTGTCCATCGTGAAGAAATTACGTTTTTCAGCAGAGTTGACAGTCTTATAGGACCAGGGCCCATAGGTTGAGGGTATAGATGATGAGCGTTAGGACAGATTTAAGGCAGGGGTCTTTCAGTGGGAGAGTGGTTAATGCCTGGAATGATCTCTCTGGAAAGGTACTGTAGTGGAGCTTAGAGGGGTGGATAAGTTTGAATGGGATTTAGATCGGTACCTGTATGCATTGGAGATAGAGGGATATGAGGATATTGGCTGTGTGGATGTTACGCAGCTTGTGTGTGGGAGGGTGATGACACTATAGTTGGTGTAGAGCAGGCATAATGGGCCGATTGGTCTTCTCCTGCACCAGTTACTTGTGTATTCTTGTAATGCAGAGCCCTCTGTAGGTTAGAGCAGGAATTTGCAAATTGTTCAGGGCTCTGGCGATAGTTTGCCTACTCTTTGTGAGGGACACCGTGGGATCTTTAACGTCCACTGACTAATTTTGACAGACGAGACTCCCAGTTTAACATCTATCCCAGAGATGACGCACATTGATGCCTCCTCCTGCATGTGAAATGCCAAGGTGAAAGGTTATAGCTTGGCTGAGATTCGAATCCAGGCGAGACAGCTCAGAGGTGTATGTGCCTACCTCTAGGCCATCTTGCTAGCAGGAGTGTGTATCTGTGTTGGAACCTGCAATACCACACATGAGATATATTAATGTAAAGACTGATGATGAGCACGGTGTTGTGTTAATTATATTTATAATTCTCTCAAATAATAAGTTATATCAATCTTCTTGTTTTATAACAAACTTAAACAGACCTTAAACGACAGACCGGTCTCCAAGTTTTATATATATATACTGTATATACAGACTTGGCATTTAATATGGAATATTTTTTTGTGGGGGTGAATTTACTTTTCAAGACGTCTTAGAACCAAAAGTTCATTGGAATTATGCAGAAATTATTCTAGATTTTGTTAATCTGACCTTTAAAAGAAACAAAAACCACATTTGACATTTCGAAACAAATAAATTGATCCTTGAAAGTGGTGTAAACTGATATCGAACTCAATTCATGGACAGTACTGTGTTAAACTTCTGTACGTTTTCCAGAATTATCTCTTTATTTTGCACATTAGCCAAATTTTTTTTTAACAAAAACAAAAGTTAAATTACGACTGGGATTACGGACAGTAAAATTACAGTTCAGTACTTCGTGTAGCCCCCACGAGCATTCAGGAGAGCACGTACACATTGAGGCATGCTGTTCACGGGATTTGCCAAGGTTTGGACAGGAATCGCTTGCCATGCAGTGACAATAGCCTGCTGCAATTCATGCACAGAGGTCGGCTGCTGGTCCAAGTGGTCGATTTGACGTGTTAATTCTGCCCACAAGTTCTCTATCGGATTCATATCCGGGGACATGGCAGGCCACTCCATATGCTCTACACCACGGTCAGCAAGAAAGTGTTGGATCATGCGAGCACGATGAGGCCGTGCATTGTCATCTTGGAAGACAAAGTTTCCTCGAAAGTCTGCACGAGCAAATGGAAGCAATGTTTCTTCCAGAATGGCCCTGTACTTTAACTGGTTCAGGTTTCCATTCAGAACAACCAGGTCAGTTTTGCCCCCTGCATGAAAAGCAGCCCAAACTGTCACCCCACCACCTCCAGCTTGGACTCTTGGCACTACACAATCTTTGTTGTAGGCTTCATGCACTTGTCTGCACACTCGGATGCGGCCATCTTGACGATAGACCAGAAATCTAGACTCGTCACTGAAGATCACGTAATTCCAGTGTCCTGGCTGCCATTGACGGTGCTCTCTGGCCCACTGCATTCGGCGCTGGCGGTGTTGTCTGGTCAGGCGTGGCTTTCTCAGGGGACGCCTGGCACGATAGCCTGCTTGAACCAGTCGTTGGTTGACTAGCCTTCTGGATACAGGCACATTTGTCAGTTGCTGCCACTCAGCCCGAAGCCAATTAGCTGACTTGGTACGGCCATTGCGGACTAACCGGTGCAGCTGGCGATCATCCCTCCTTGTGGTTCTGCGGGGACGTCCTGGCCTCGGTATTGGAGTAGGGACACCCCTCTGAGCATTTCGTTTCAGGATCATTGACACCTGACCTTGAGTGATGCCATACTGCCGAGCAATAGCATGCTGTTTCATGCTGTAATTTTGTAAAGCCACCACTCCATGACAAACAGCATTGTCGAGTTGACGGACCATCTCCAGAGGAAGCGGCAATAACTTTTGGAGACGTGCAGCAGTTGTTTTCCACTAATACAGAACACAACAACCCTTGTATACCCGACTGTGAAGCCAATCATCAAATGCACCTGTCCGTACATTTTGCCACGCCACCTGTGATATAATCCTGTTGTTGACTTCTTGCTGCGACAGACAATCAGTGACATGGTTCTTTTAACAAATAAATCACCAAAGTGTAAAATAAACTCACCAGATTGATATACTGAGTTAAGAAAGTAAACCCATCAAGAAAAAAAAAAATATTCCATATTAAATGCCAAGTCTGTATGTATGTATATATATATATATATATATATATATATATATATATATACATATATATATATATATATATATATATATATATATATATATATATATATATATATATATATATATATATACTGTATATATTTTTATGGTTTTCGCCGCCCTACCTGCCCTTACCAAGGGGAGATTAAGCCCCTTGTTATTTTTGGGTCAGCGCAACCGAGAGACTTGAATCGCCCCTCCCGGGCAAATGCAAGGTAGGGTTTCGGGACAATTCTCGCACGTACCTAAATACCTGCGCCGCCGCGGAAGCGGGGAATCAAGCCTCGCACGAGCCACGCGTAATTTGAGTACACCGAGCGGCTTGCGTACCACGTGGTCCATGCAGTTACCGTTGGTATTGGAACCCAATTAGAGCGGTTCTATTCGTACCATGCTTAGTCAATGATGGAATGGACGAGACGGTCGAATAAAGGAAGAACACAGGTTTAATTATTATAATGTACAATGATCGGTAGAAGCACAGAGACACAGAGCAGTCTTATACAGTCGTAAGTTAACCCCAGACATGGGCCCGATCACACTCACAGGGGGAAATGAAGGTAGGATGATGTTCACGCGCTGACTTGGTTGTCCAGGAACGGCTCCGCCCGGCGTGGCTCTCCCCAGTCACAGCAGGTCCCGCGATGAAGGCAAGCAGGTGGTGGGAGGGATCCTTGCAGCGCGTCTCTCGAACAAGGGGCAGAGCAGGCAGGCGGGAGGGAAATGTACGCGTCTCTCGCCAGGCTTGGCGGTTTTCCACAGCGCGATTAATTACCGGCATGCTCTCACTCGCGTAACCCAATAGAGGCTCTGCCTCAAGCTCAACCGAGCGTCCAATTTGTAAGAGCGCTTATAACTCGGTTCATGTGCGTCTTCTCTCAGAACTCAACTCTCACAAGCGCCTCTCCCACCAGAACTCTCAGAACTCCAAACCTGTTCAAGCGCCTCCCTCCACAGAACTGCGGTGGGGGCTTCGCGCAACGGGTTTTATTGCCAACCCCCTTAGCTTTCCCGAATGTTCTAACCATGCCTTGTGATGCAGTGCCGCAGCCACTCCCTTCGAGCCCTGATTGGCGGCTCGCTCTTACCGTCGGCTTCTCCTCTGCCCTCCTTTGGTCTTGCCTGGATTTGCCAGGCCTGCCTCGTGTTAATTTGCGCCAAAAAGCCAAAGGCGGCATAAGGCGGCATAAGGCGGCATAAGACAGCATAAGGCAATGAAAGGACCTAACTCTCATTATTCTACTCAACGCAAGACTAACACAGGAAAAGGACGATGCTTACACATACTAAGAAATAACTGAACTATCGCGAGGCTACGTGTTGCAGTGTGACTAAACTATGAGGGGGAAAAATTAACCTTTATTAGTACAAACTCAAAACCGCAACAATATATATATATACAGTATATGTATATATATATATATATATATATATATATATATATATATATATATATATAGTGTAACGGATTTGAGAAGTGTAACGGATTTGAGAAGTGTAACAATTTTGAGAAAGTGTAACGAATGTGAAAAGTATGGTTTTGTTGTGTGTAACACCCTCGTAATGTAAAGAATGGACGCAGCTCGTCCTCTTAGTTAATTCCATAAACCTACACACAGGACACGATATATCCTTTTAAATAGTTAGTCCCTTATTCTCTGTGTTGGCTAAGGATGTGTTTCCCACTAGTTTGACTCTTCATTGCACCGAATTAAATAAGAGTAGGCCCTCCGACGCCCCATGGCAGCTTCCAAGTGCCAGGTTTGCACTTTGCTGCATTTTCACCTGCCGTCCACTTTGCAGCAGTTGACTCCATTACGCACGAGGTAACGCCGAAGAAGAAAGGCGGGTCTCCACCTCGTCATAGAGGGGAGGAGTAAGTCGGCCCCGCTCATCCAACCCAGAACGAGGGGTTTGGCTTGAGAGGGCGGAGAGAGAACGTTTGGGGAAGGTTCGAAAAGGGTGAAGGGCGGGGCCTATATAACCCGCTGCGGGATGCTCCCAAAAGGGGAGATGAGCTGAGAGGAGGGATGAGTTCTGGGTCCAGGAGATGCGCTGGAGACGAGCAGGTGTGACCGAGCCGCTGTGAGACGTGCCGCGCTGCAGGAGAAACGGACCGGGGCAACGCAAGGAGCGCACGAGGCAGTACGGAGAAAGGAACTTCGCCCGCGCAGTTTGGGACCAAAGCTCGGCTTCTTGACGGCGGTGCCTTCTGGCCCGACCGTGCCCAGTACCCGCTGAACCTTCCTTGCCTCTAAAAGCCACCCATCTCCAAGCCATTCCTTCCTGCCTGCATTTCCCCGTGTAAGTGTGATCGGCCGTCTGTCTTTAATGTTGTCCTGGGGTTTATTAATTAAGCTTGAATAGGTAAGCTAATGATTTCACTGTGTGTCTGCTCCTTCCATTTTCTGTATATAACCGACTGCTCTCGTTGCTTTGGCTTGTGAAAATACTTAATAAATCCTGTTATTCCTCCGTACTTCTTCTTCTTCATTCTCGTTCGGTCACTTTAGAGGTTTCCATATTGAGTAGCTGCGGCGCGATACGGCCAAAGTTTGGGGTGAATCGGGTTTTAGTCAGGGAAGCACTGTTCGGTCGCGGAGCCTCCGCTCGGCAAACATACCATCTTTAACCGCGTACCATAACAATTGGTGTCAGGAGTGGGATTCGAACCTGGGACTAAATTTATTTAGCCCAAATTTTGGACACCAATTGTGTTATTACAGTAACAATTGGTGTCGGGGAGTGAGATACGAGGCCCGAAGCGCTTAACGCGCTCAAAATTACAGGCAGCTGGAAATTGTTTTGTTTTTAAAGCAAAACCCGAATTTTGAAATCGCGCCATGGCTGGTCAAGGTGACGGGATGCCGGTGGGAGAGATAGACGGGGTGGAATCGACCCAGGACCTCGGGGAAATGTATGTGGAGGAAAGGGAGGAGGAGAACATAGGCAATGTGGTTGAGGGGGTATCAGGCGCACAAAATGGCGCTCTCGCGCACGAGGTTACGGGCGCGCAAAATGGCGCCTCGCACATGGCCACGGCGCCCGCGACCGTAGCAATGCCGCTGGTGGATTCGAACCTTTTTTTCCTGCAAATGGGGGCCTATATGGACAAAATGAGGGACGAAGCGAGGGCTGATAGTGAAAAAATGGAAAACAGAATGATGGGGGCCCTTATGGGACAAATGGGAGAGATGGGGGGCAAAATGGGAGAAATGGGGGGCAAAATGGGAGAAATGGGGGAACGGCTAGAAGCTAAATTTGAGGGGTTAGACAATAATTTTAAGGGATTAGACAAGAAATTTGGGAAGTTAGACGACAAATTTGAGGGGTTAGACAACGGGATAAAAGAGGTAAAGAATGGGTTAACGGGGGTGGAAAATAGAATGGCTGCCCAGGAGAATCAGTTAGAGGGGGTGAAAAATGGGTTAATGGGGTTAGAAAATAGGATGGAAGACAAATTGCGGGAAATAGGGGAGCAATCCGCCTGGGAAATCGAACAGATGGGGAACCAGATGGAGGAGATGAAAGAGGAGATACGACGAGGTGTAAGTGAGGAGGTCTCGGGGGTACGCGAGGAGGTAAAGCGAGGCGAAAAGCGTATAGAGAAAGAGGTGAGGAATAATACAGCTAGGTTACAGGGGGGCATAGAGGGTCTGACGAAGGGAGTAGAACAGCTGACAGTGGGACAAAAGGAACTAGTGGACCAAGTGGAAAAGAACACTGCAATAATCGGGGGGTTAAAAGCGACACAAAAGACATTAAGAACGAATTAATAGCGACACAAAAGGAATGTCAGATGGTACATGAGGGGTTGACGAAGAGGTTGGAAGAGGTGACAGAAGTAATGGAGACGAAGGACCGAGAAGTGAGGACGCACATAGAAACGGTTAAAGTGGCGTTAGAGGAAGAGATAGAGGGGGCGCACAGGGAGATGAAGGAAGTAAAGGAAAAATTAGAGGAGGTGGAAGAAGGGGTGAGTGAAATTAAGAAGAGACGAAGGGAAACTAAAAAGGAAATAAAGGAGGAGGTAATGGAATTGGTACAAGGTCTGTGCTCGAATCGTGATGATGTGCTCACTACCCAAATAAAGAGTTTGCAGGTGGCAGAGGAGGTGCGGAGACGAGGTGTCAAGGTGAGTGGCGATATATTCGGAAATGTACATGATGTGAGGGGAGCTTCAGTCGGCTTGGGGGTTGATGTGGACCCGGGTGTTCGTGAGAGGCCTTTGGTGAAGTGTGCGACAGGTCTGGTGTGCGAAAAACGAGGTGTGCGAGAATGTCCGACCATGGGGTGTGTGAGGAAAAAGTGCGCGCCGAGGAGTGAGGGTGCTGTCGAGAGTGAGTCGGTCGTTGCACGTGTGCGAGGGGGCACATGGAAGCGCGGAGTGGGGAGTGTAACGGAGGAAGTAACAAGAGAGAGTGTGCGCAAGAGGATGCGCGAGAAAGGTGTGTAACGGACGGGTGCATGGGGAAAGAGTGCGCTGTCAAGAGTGAGGGAGAATGCATGCCTGTGGTGGGTGTTACAGAGGGTGTAACGGGAGAGTGTGCACAAGAGTGTGCGTGAGAAAGGTGTGTAACGGACAGGTGCATGGGGAAAGAGTGCGCTGTCAAGAGTGAGGGAGAATGCACGCCTGTGGTGAGTGTTACAGAGGATGTAACGGGAGAGTGTGCGCATGAGTGTGCGCAAGAAAGGTGTGTAACGGACGGGTGCATGAGGAAAGAGTGCGCTGTCGAGAGTAAGGGTGAGTGCGCTGTCAAGAGTGGTGGTGAAAGTAGTGAGAGTGACACGGAGCGTGAGTTGGTTGTGACAGGTGAGAGAGGATGTACACCTGGAATGGAAGGAAGCACACCTGGAATGGTAGAGCGTGTATGGGAATGCACGCTGGAATTAGTAGTGAGGCACGTGGTTGGGTGTGCGAGTGAGAGCACACCTGTGATAGTCACAGAGGAGGTGACCGAGAAGGGGGCGCGAAGAGGTGTGTTGGTGAGGTGTGCGAGCGACGAGTGTGTGCAAAGGTGTTCGGTGGTCAGGTGTGTGACCAAGTCTGTGAGCGGAATGAGTGTACCTGGGTGTGTTGGAGAAGGTGCAATGACGAGGAGCATGGGAACAGCTGGGTGTATGAGCAAGGAAGGGGTAGCGTATGCGTGTGAGCATGCAGGTGAGGCATCGACGGTAACCGGGTTAGCGGTTAGAACAACATTTAGCCGAATCGGGCCCTCGGTGCGTGCCGGGCTTCGCGTGCCGCGAGAACCAGCGGGGATCCGAACCACGGCGGGTCCAAAAGGACCGCCGTACGCGATCCACGCTGGGCCTCGCTTTGAACGGCCGCGTCCGTGCTCCACTAGGCGGAGCGGGCAGCCCGATAGGAAGGGTCGTCATGGCGACCACTTTTTATTGAGACGTTCCGGCAGGTTGAGATCGGGACATTGGATGGCTCCGTGCCGAGGTGGTGCGTGGGATCTCGGCCCGGGTAAACCTCCTTCCCTGCACCGAATGTCGGACGCATCCAGCCGCCGGCACCAAACAACCGCATTCATTGCTCGGCTTTACGAAGCCGGGCTGTAGAGTGTAGACGTGAATTGGCGCACCGAGAGGATCTAATAAGTAGACGGGTGATGAGGTTAGTGTTTTGGACCCAAAATTAGAAAAAGGCAAAATTTGATGATTGGAATAGAATTGGCAGTAAATAGAAAATTTTTAATTGGCTGAAATTTGGTGAGCAAAATTGATAGTGGGACCTCCCCGATGTGGTGGGATGGCAACTCTGTCATCCCTCACAGCGAGGGGGCAAAGGAGCACTAGCTTATGGGGTTTATGGCAGTGTAAGCTCGCCGAGGGAGGGTTTGGATAATGTGTAGGGACCTAGAAGATGACATTAGGTAACGTTAAGGTTTAGTTAGTGACTGATACCTGTAGTGGGGACGCAGGTAGATTAGTGTGGATGATAATGACGTGGTATGTGCTTAGTTTAAAGGGAAGACGGGGAGCACTAAGTTAGCAGGGCAACAGGTAGTTTAGATGATGCCGTGTGAGTGTTGGAGGTGTATTGTGAAAAGTGTATGGTGAACAGGTGGGATTGAACAGGTGTGATTGCACAGGTGTGCAACTGAACAGGTGTATGGAGCAGTGTATGAGTAACTGATTGTGATTGTGAGTTGTAGTGTGATTGCACAGGTGTGCAACTGGACAGGTGTATGGAGCAGTGTATAAGGGAGTAGTGGTGATTGCGTGTGGTGTTGACCAAATGGTCCAGGAGGGAGGAGGGTGCAGGTGGCACCAGGTGTGAGTGCACAGGTGTGGAACAACAGGTATGAGGAACAGGTGTATGGAATAAATGGTAGTGTGGAATATCTGGAGTATTGGAATGGATGGTCGTGGAGTGAGTATGATGGAAACTATGGAGTGGAGTGGATGGTGCGAAGGTGTGAATGGGGGAAGAGTGGACCCCCATCACGAATACCCGGGGAGGGTAGTGTAAGTGTTAGGTAGAGGGTATAGGTAAATTGTGGTTGGATATTGGCATCTGTGGTGCGGGTGAAAGAATGGTGTTTGGATGGGTGCATTAGTGTTGTGGAAATGGCTGGGCGTGTAGCCTGTTAGTGTGTGTAGTTGGTTTGGGCACTCCACCACTGTGAGGAT
This sequence comes from Myxine glutinosa, assembly GCF_964187855.1. Classification (NCBI taxonomy): domain Eukaryota; kingdom Metazoa; phylum Chordata; class Myxini; order Myxiniformes; family Myxinidae; genus Myxine; species Myxine glutinosa. Next base: position 148,061,867 of record NC_136267.1, read on the forward strand.
GTCGGCCAGGTGAGGCCGCAGGTGGGCTCTGGGAGCCGGTAGTAGTTGTTGTGGATGGGGCCCGAGGATCCGGAGGACGGACCCGGGTAGCCCAGTGCCAGAGGGCACCAAGCGGTGACAGAGCCAGGAGGGGCCTTCCCCAGTTAGATAGGTTAGGGTGAGGAGCTAGGTAAGCTCGGGTGGCAACTGCAGTGGTGGAGGTGTGCAGGTGGGTAGACCTGCTGGGAGAGCTACACGTCACAGCCCAGAAATTGTGCAAGGGCACCGGGAGATGAATCGGGGGAGTGAGACCCCAAATTGAGAAGCACCACAGTTTGGTCAATGGGAATTGGTTTTTAGAACCCATAGTGTAAGTTGGCCAATGGATTGGCAGGGAAAGACCCCGGGTAGTGTAAAGTGTGTTAATGTCATTTAGAGGATAGTTAGGATGAAGAAGTCTCCTCGCACCATCTACATCCACTCACCTGAGGTGACAGGTACTCCGCACCATGCCATGTTTGATTATTTTTTAAGTACAAATGTTATGGATTGTGAGACGCATCATGACGTGGGTGTGACATTGTGCTTTGTGTTCCATCTCTTCCTCCTTATGAGGATTGATGATGAATTTGGTGATGGCAAATTTTGGCTAGAGGGATTGTGGAGACGAATTTGGTGTAGAAGAAATATGGGGAAGACGTGACAGTAGTGACGAATTTGTAAATGTGTAGATTTTGTAAATATGGGGTAAGGGCAAGGGTAGTGTAGGTCACAGGGGGGTGGGGGGGTGACGTACGGTAGGGACGAGCTTTCTCATTTCGCTCTCCGTACGCATTTCGCCTTGCATTGCCTTATTGATGTGTACCCTTGTGACCTTACCCCTCGCTCATTTGTCTTCCCCCTTTTGTCTCCCACCTGAGGACTGTGCGCCACTGGGTGTTGAGGGGAGCATGCGGAGGTCGTCTTGTGTGCCAGGACCCTCTCAACCAGCATGCATTGCATTGATGTACCACTTTATGGACCGCTGTTCTGCGGCCGAGTACCACTTGATGGACCCCAGGTTCTGGGGCAGGGCACCTCTGTTGGAGACCGGCAATAGTGGCCAGGGAATCTTGCTTGCGGACCTCGGTACGGTGGCACCTATGCCAAACAGGTGGACCACCCTTAGTTGGCCCCTGTGGCCCTAAATAAAAATGGACACGGTTTGTGCTTTCTATATTTCCAAGTAGGCCGCATGAAACAAGAAGACATCGGGAAGAACATCGGCCCAGCAGAGAAGAAGAAGACCACCACCAGGTGTTTTTTTTGTGTGTTTATTACAAACAGTAATGACTGTGCACTGGTTGGTGCTCTTGGGTGCTTTTGGGTGCTTTGGTGTTATTGGTACTGGTGCATCGATGCAATGCGTGCTGTCTCCTCCCTCCCAACAGGAATTTCCTTCTTTTTATTTCCCTAAAAAGAAAAAAAAAAAAACACAGGTCCTGGGTTGTGTTGTAAATAAGAAAGAACATCACTGTAAATAATGCTCCCCACCATAAATGTATAGCTTGAAAACAATTCCGTAATTCGGTTATCCTGTGGGCGCAAATCTGTTAGACAGGGTGCAATGCAGCAGGGGGACATATTTATTTGTGTTTTAAGATTGTCACACTCAGGGCCAGGTTAATTGTAGAGGGAATTACACCTACGTGTCACACTAAGTTAAAGTTTTGTAGGCCCGAGTACGGGCCTGAAGAAAGGAGGGTGCAGTGTAACGGATTTGAGAAGTGTAATGGATTTGAGAAGTGTAACAATTTTGAGAAAGTGTAACGAATGTGAAAAGTATGGTTTTGTTGTGTGTAACACCCTCGTAATGTAAAGAATGGTCGCAGCTCGTCCTCTTAGTTAATTCCATAAACCTACACACAGGACACGATATATCCTTTTAAATAGTTAGTCCCTTATTCTCTGTGTAGGCTAAGGATGTGTTTCCCACTAGTTTGACTCTTCATTGCACCGAATTAAATAAGAGTAGGCCCTCCGACGCCCCATGGCAGCTTCCAAGTGCCAGGTTTGCACTTTGCTGCATTTTCATCTGCCGTCCACTTTGCAGCAGTTGACTCCATTACGCACGAGGTAACGCCGAAGAAGAAAGGCGGGTCTCCACCTCGTCATAGAGGGGAGGAGTAAGTCGGCCCCGCTCATCCAACCGAGAACGAGGGGTTTGGCTTGAGAGGGCGGAGAGATAACTTTTGGGAAAGGTTCGAAAAGGGTGAAGGGCGGAGCCTATATAACCCGCTGCGGGATGCTCCCAAAAGGGGAGATGAGCTGAGAGGAGGGATGAGTTATGGGTCCAGGAGATGCGCTGGAGAAGAGCAGGTGTGACCGAGCCGCTGTGAGACGTGCCGCGCTGCAGGAGAAACGGACCAGGGCAACGCAAGGAGCGCACGAGGCAGTACGGAGAAAGGAACTTCGCCCGCGCAGTTTGGGACCAAAGCTCGGCTTCTTGACGGCGGTGCCTACTGGCCCGACCGTGCCCAGTAGCCGCTGAACCTTCCTTGCCTCTAAAAGCCACTCATCTCCAAGCCATTCCTTCCTGCCTGCATTTCCCCGTGTAAGTGTGATCGTCTGTCTGTCTTTAATGTTGTCCTGGGGTTTATTAATTAAGCTTGAATAGGTAAGCTAATGATTTCACTGTGTGTCTGCTCCTTCCATTTTCTGTATATAACCGACTGCTCTCGTTGCTTTGGCTTGTGAAAATATTTAATAAATCCTGTTATTCCTCCGTACTTCTTCTTCTTCTTCATTCTCATTCGGTCGCTTTAGAGGTTTCCATATTGAGTAGCTGCGGCGCGATACGGCCAAAGTTTGGGGTGAATCGGGTTTTAGTCAGGGAAGCACTGTTCGGTCGCGGAGCCTCCGCTCGGCAAACATACCATCTTTAACCGCGTACCGTAACAATATATATATATATATATATATATATATATATATATATATATATATTGTCGCACAACCGCCGAAATTAATATCTGGCGGTCGCGGATTGCCAATTACGGAGTCTTTAACTCCCGAGGCAGAAGCTCAATAGCGGATTCCAAAATCTAACACCGAAGCGCGCGAAATGGAGGGAAGCAGCGCAAGTCCCCGCAGCCTTAACTATCAAATCAATCAGGAAACTGCGTTCAGGTATTATGTACAGAAAATAATGCAAGGGTTTATTCAGGAAAAGGGCAAGGACAGGAAAATACACGCCAATAATAAAATAAGGTCGCTAAATTGGGATCCCACACACAACAGATATCAAACACTATACGAGGGAGATTAAGTAAAGAAAAGAACACGTCACGTCGTGTACAGTGTACGCGGAGCTCTGGCTTATCTGTCTCGTCATCTTCTTCCTGGCCTGGACGAATCCTCCGTCCGCCTCGCGCGCCCCGCTAGGCCCGAGCCAATGCCCTCGCCCCTGCACCTGAGGTCCCGCTCCAAGCTCCGATCCTCTCTCCGCCAACGAGGTCCGTGCACCAAGCTCCAAAAGCACCAGCAACGCTCCACTCGGCTACACCTCAGCCCAACTCGGGCTGCGCAAGACGAAAAAGAGCTGCAATAGTGATTCACTTTTCTGCGTCTCTCGTACCACTGCCAGAAGCAACTGCTTGGGATCAACTACTGAGCTGCGAACTGCGCACTGCCAACTCTTGATCCAACTGCCAGCAAAGGCGTCCGGTGCTCACTCAACTCGTGCTGAACTCAACTCAACTCAACTCAACTCCCGTCTCATCTCAACTGAACTGCCGAAAATGGCGTCCGGCCCCTGTTAATATCTCTGGCCGATGACGTCACATTGGCGCACTGCCCTGCCAAGCAGAGCCTCCCCCGGCTCGCCGGCTCGTCCAGGGGCATGCCCACTGCGCCACTCCAACTCTCGTCCCCGACTCCGTGGTCAAAGCACGTGCTATGCGAGGTGGGTAGGCCTCTCGGAGGTGTAAATGGTGGCGGCCAATTGTGGCGGTGTTCCAGCCTGATTTCTTCCAAAGTCATGTCAGGGGGGAAGGCGTCATTTAGTGTTGTACTAAAGGTCATAACTAATGTTTAAGTGGTGTGCAGTGCCAAAATGGACAAAGGTTTGGCTACCAGGTGAGACATACAAGGGCTCTCTCTACTGATTATTCCCTACACTAACTAACACACGAATCTCCTGGTAGATTCACAATCATACATCTTTACCTGACAAACGCCTACACATGACTTATTACAGGTAGATTCCCTATCGCGACATTTCGAAACATGTTACCTACTCAGATCTACTCTGCTCTACATATTGCTCGACCAAATTCGTAACAATATATATATATATATATACATATATATATTGTTACGGTACGCGGTTAAAGATGGTATGTTTGCCGAGCGGAAGCTCCGCGACCGAACAGTGCTTCCCTGACTAAAACCCGATTCACCCAAAACTTTGGCCGTAAAGCGCCGCAGCCACTCAATATGGAAACCTCTAAAGCGACCGAACGAGAATGAAGAAGAAGTATAAGTACGGAGGAATAACAGGATTTATTAAGTATTTTCACAAGCCAAAGCAACGAGAGCAGTCGGTTATATACAGAAAATGGAAGGAGCAGACACACAGTGAAATCATTAGCTTAACTATTCAAGCTTAATTAATAAACCCCAGGACAACATTAAAGACAGACGGACGATCACACTTACACGGGGAAATGCAGGCAGGAAGGAATGGCTTGGAGATGGGTGGCTTTTAGAGGCAAGGAAGGTACAGCGGGTACTGGGCACGGTCGGGCCAGGAGGCACCGCCGTCAAGAAGCCGAGCTTTGGTCCCAAACTGCGCGGGCGAAGTTCCTTTCTCCGTACTGCCTCGTGCGCTCTTTGCGTTGCCCCGGTCTGTTTCTCCTGCAGCGCGGCACGTCTCACGGCAGCTCGGTCACACCTGCTTGTCTCCAGCGCATCTCCTGGACCCAGAACTCATCCCTCCTCTCAGCTCATCTCGTCTCGGGAGCACACCGCAGCGGGTTATATGGGCTCCGCCCTTCACCCTTTTCGAACCTTCCCCAAACGTTCTCTCTCCGCCCTCTCTAGCCAAACCCCTCGTTCTGGGTTGGATGAGCGGGGCCGACTTACTCCTCCCCTCTATGATGAGGTGGAGACCCGCCTTTCTTCTTCGGCGTTACCTCGTGCGTAATGGAGTTAACTGCTGCAAAGTGGACGGTAGATGAAAATGTAGCAAAGTGCAAACCTGGCACTTGGAAGCTGCCATGGGGCTTCGGAGGGCCTACTCTTATTTAATTCGGTGTAATGAAGAGTCAAACTAGTGGGAAACACATCCTTAGCCTACACAGAGAATAAGGGACTAACTATTTAAAAGGATATATCGTGTCCTGTGTGTAGGTTTATGGAATTAACTAAGAGGACGAGCTGCGACCATTCTTTACATTATGAGGGTCAGTTACACACAACAAAACCATACTTTTCACATTCGTTACACTTTCTCAAAATTGTTACACTTCTCAAATCCGTTACACTTCGCAAATCCGTAACACTTCTCAAATCCGTTACACTGCACCCTCCTTTCTTCAGGCCCGTACTCGGGCCTACAAAACTTTAACTTAGTGTGACACGTAGGTGTAATTCCCTCTACAATTAACCTGACCCTGAGTGTGACAATCTTAAAACACAAATAAATATGTCCCCCTGCTGCATTGCACCCTGTCTAACAGATTTGCGCCCACAGGATAACCGAATTACGGAATTGTTTTCAAGCTATACATTTATGGTGGGGAGCATTATTTACAGTGATGTTCTTTCTTATTTACAACGCAACCCAGGACCTGTGTTTTTTTTTTTTCTTTTTAGGGAAACAAAAAGAAGGAAATTCCTGTTGGGAGGGAGGAGACAGCACGCATTGCATCGATGCACCAGTACCAATAACACCAAAGCACCCAAAAGCACCCAAGAGCACCAACCAGTGCACAGTCATTACTGTTTGTAATAAACACACAAAAAAAAAACAACTGGTGGTGGTCTTCTTCTTCTCTGCTGGGCCGATGTTCTTCCCGATGTCTTCTTGTTTCATGCGGCCTACTTGGAAATATAGAAAGCACAAACCGTGTCCATTTTTATTTAGGGCCACAGGGGCCAACTAAGGGTGGTCCACCTGTTTGGCATAGGTGCCACCTTACCGAGGTCCGCAAGCAAGATTCCCTGGCCACTATGGCCGGTCTCCGCCCTGCCCCAGAACCTGGGGTCCATCAAGTGGTACTCGGCCGCAGAACAGCGGTCCATAAAGTGGTACATCAATGCAATGCATGCTGGTTGAGAGGGTCCTGGCACACAAGACGACCTCCGCACGCTCCCCTCAACACCCAGTGGCGCACAGTCCTCAGGTGGGAGACAAAAGGGGGAAGACAAATGAGCGAGGGGTAAGGTCACAAGGGTACACATCAATAAGGCAATGCAAGGTGAAATGCGTACGGAGGGCGAAGTGAGAAAGCTCGTTCCTACCGTACGTCACCCCCGTCACCTACACTACCCTTGCCCTTACCCCATATGTACAAAATTTACACATTTACAAATTCGTCACTACTGTCACGTCTTCCCCATATTTCTTCTACACCAAATTCGTCTCCACAATCCCTCTAGCCAAAATTTGCCATCACCAAATTCATCATCAATCCTCATAAGGAGGAAGAGATGGAACACAAAGCACAATGTCACACCCACGTCATGATGCATCTCACATTCCAAACATCTGCACAGTAAAATAACAAAACTTGGCATGGTGTGGAGTACCTGTCACCTCAGGTGAGTGGATGCAGATGGTGCGAGGAGATTCTTCATCCTATCTACCCTCTAAATGACTTTAACACACTTTACATTACCCGGGGTCTTTCCCTGCCAATCCATTGGCCAACTTACACTATGGGTTCTAAAAACCAAATTCCCATTGACCAAACTGTGGTGCTTCTCAATTTGGGGTCTCACTCCCCCGATTCATCTCCCGGTGCCCTTGCACAATTTCTGGGCTGTGACGTGTAGCTCTCCCAGCAGGTCTACCCACCTGCACACCTCCACCACTGCAGTTGCCACCCGAGCTTACCTAGCCCCTCACCCTAACCTAACTAACTGGGGAAGGCCCCTCCTGGCTCTGTCACCCCACTCGGTGCCCTCTGGCACTGGGCTACCCGGGTCCGTCCTCCGGATCCTTGGGCCCCATCCACAACAACTACTACCGGCTCCCAGAGCCCACCTGCGGCCTCACCTGGCCGACATCCTCACAGTGGTGGAGTGCCCAACCAACTACACACACTAACAGGCTACACGCCCAGCCATTTCCACAACACTAATGCACCCATCCAAATACCATTCTCTCACCCGCACCACAGATGCCAATATCCAACCACAATTTACCTATACCCTCTACCTAACACTTACACTACCCGCCCCGGGTATTCGTGATGGGGGTCCATTCTTCTCCCATTCACACCTTCGCACCATCCACTCCACTCCACAATTTCCATCATACTCACTCCACGACCATCTATTCCAATACTCCAGATATTCCACACTACCATTTATTCCACACAACCATTCTCCATACCTGTTGTTGCACACCTGTGCACTCACACCTGGTGCCACCTGCACCCTCCTCCTCTTCCTGGACCATTTGGTCAACACAACACACATCACCATCACTCCCTCATACACCGCTCCATCCACCTGTCCAGTTGCACACCTGTGCAATCACACCTGTTCCTCACACACTTTTCACAATACACTTCTCAATACACCTCCAACACTCACACGGCATCATCTGATCTACCTGTTACCCTGCTAACTTAGTGCTCCCCGTCTTCCCTTTAAACTAAGCACATACTACGTCATTATTATCCACTCTAATCTACCTGCGTCCCCACTACAGGTATCAGTCACTACCTAACCTTAACGTCACCTAAGGTCATCTTCGCTAGATCCCTACACACGATATATCCTAACCCACCCGGGCTAGTTTTCATTGCCATCAACCCCATAAACCTAGTGCTCCTTTGCCCCCCCCTGTGAGGGATGGTGGATTGGCCATCCCATCACATGAGGCATCTCTTACTATAAATTTTGCTCGTCCAATTCCAACCAATCAAAAATTTCCAATCACTCTACCAATCCTATTCACTTTTCTAAATTTCGTATCAAATCACTATCACTATCACTATCACCATCATCACAGTCCGCTATATCCTAGCCTCGGTGCGTCATGACATCATTAAACTCGGCTTTGTAAAGCCGAGCAATGAATTCGGGTGGTTTGGTCGCCTGCAGGTTGAATCCGTCCGGCTTTCGGTTCAAGGGAGGTGGTTTGGTTGGGCCGAGATTCCACGCACCATCTCGGCGCGGCACCTTGCGGTCCCGGGCCCGATGGCTCAATCTCCCCCGGTCGGAACCCCGTCCCCACGAGGGGGCACCGTACCGCTTCCTCCCACTCGCCCTTGAACCGTACCGGTCGCCTCGCCCTCCAAGGCCCGGACTCGACCGTGCGGGGCGGGGCCAAGCCCGAATCGGCAACGACGCTTCGATGGGAAACGACGCAGCATCGATCCGCGCCAGGCCTCGCATCCAACAAAGCACGCCGCGCCCCGAGTGCTCGCATCGGCTATCCGTCGCTCTAACCACTAACCCGGTTACCGTCGATGCTTCACCGGCATGCTCACACGCATACGCTACCCCTTTCACCCTCACAAAACCCGGCGTTCCAACGCCGTCCGTACATTCCACCAACGCTCTCCCTGTTACACACCACACCTCTCGCGCACACTCTTGCGCACACCTCGGTCCACACCTCTCCTCCGTTACGTCCTCCGTAACACTCACCATGGGCGTGCACTCTGGCATCCACCCACTAACGCGCTCAGATGGGCTCTCCCACACTCGCGCTACCACCAACCCAGGTGTGCTTCCTCGCACACGTTCCACCACCACCTCGCTCTCCGTGTCACACTCCGTACACCCCGACGTGCATTCTCACTCGCACTCGGTTTCACACTCGCGCTCCGATGTGCCCTCTCGCACCTGTGCCATCACCAACTCACTCTCCGTGTCACACTCCGTACACCCCGACGTGCATTCTCGCTCGCACTCGGTTTCACACTCGCGCTCCGATGTGCCCTCTCGCACCTGCGCCATCACCAACTCACTCTCCGTGTCACACTCAGTACACCCCGACGTGCATTCTCGCTCGCACTCGGTTTCACTCCCACACTTTATAACACACCCACTCGCCGACGCACACTTTTTCCTCACACGCGTGCCATTTCCACTCACACGGGACCCTTCACCAACGCCCGGATGCTTCCTCGATCCCAAGTGCGCGAAAATTCTTTTGTCGCTAAACATCCTCTTACAAAATCTCCCCGCACAATATACAGCACGACTCACCTGGGGATCCTTTTCTCCACGCGCACCTGCAAACTTCCATTCGGGTTAAGCACAGCATCGTGATGTGAGCAGGGACTTTGCACATTTTCCATTTCTCCCTGCAATTCCCGGGCTACCTCCGTCATCTCTTCAATTTTAATTCCCAGCACTGCTTTGTCTTTGTTCCCCTCGACGACCGTTGGCTTTAATAAAACACCCTCTACCTCATCGGTCGCCGGCTTTTCCAAACCCCGTGTCGCGATTTCTACCCCTGTCATTGTACCCGCGCTTTCCTCCGCTTCGCTCAACCAGCGCTTTTCGACCCGCGTTACCTCCTCGTGCACCCCTGGGACCCTTTCGCCCAACTTGCGGTCTCTGTCCCTCTGCTCCATTCTCTCCATATTGGCCCTCATTCCGTTCGTTATTTCTTCAATTTGGTTACTCCATTTCTCCCCCTCTATTCTCAGCATCTCGGTGAATTGCGCCATGAAGTCCCCCACATCAAAGCCCGCTGCTACGGTCACGGGCGCGGCAAAATTTGGTGCCGCTGTAACCACGTGTGCGAGAGCGCCATTTTGTGCGTCTGATACCCCCTCAACCACATTGCCAATGTTCTCCTCTACTTCGTCCCTCTGATCCTGGGTTACTCCTAACCCCTCCTCTAGCTCACCCACCGGCATCCGATCGCCTTGACCAGCCATGGCGCGATTTCAAAATTCGGGTTTTGCTTTAAAAACAAAACAATTTCCAGCTGCTTGTAATTTTGAGCGCGTTAAGCGCGCTTCGGGCCTCGTATCTCACTCCCCGACACCAATTGTTACCGTAATAACACAATTGGTGTCCAATATTTGGGCTAAATAAATTTAGTCCCAGGTTCGAATCCCAACTCCTGACTACCATTACCAATTGTTACGGTACGCGGTTAAAGATGGTATGTTTGCCGAGCGGAGGCTCCGCGACCGAACAGTGCTTCCCTGACTAAAACCCGATTCACCCAAAACTTTGGCCGTATCGCGCCGCAGCCACTCAATATGGAAACCTCTAAAGCGACCGAACGAAAATGAAGAAGAAGAAGAAGTACGGAGGAATAACAGGATTTATTAAGTATTTTCACAAGCCAAAGCAACGAGAGCAGTCGGTTATATACAGAAAATGGAAGGAGCAGACACACAGTGAAATCATTAGCTTAACTATTCAAGCTTAATTAATAAACCCCAGGACAACATTAAAGACAGACGGACGATCACACTTACACGGGGAAATGCAGGCAGGAAGGAATGGCTTGGAGATGGGTGGCTTTTAGAGGCAAGGAAGGTTCAGCGGGTACTGGGCACGGTCGGGCCAGAAGGCACCGCCGTCAAGAAGCCGAGCTTTGGTCCCAAACTGCGCGGGCGAAGTTCCTTTCTCCGTACTGCCTCGTGCGCTCCTTGCGTTGCCCCGGTCTGTTTCTCCTGCAGCGCGGCACATCTCACGGCAGCTCGGTCACACCTGCTTGTCTCCAGCGCATCTCCTGGACCCAGAACTCATCCCTCCTCTCAGCTCATCTCGTCTCGGGAGCATACCGCAGCGGGTTATATAGGCCCCGCCCTTCACCCTTTTCAAACCTTCCCCAAACGTTCTCTCTCCGCCCTCTCTAGCCAAACCCCTCGTTCTGGGTTGGATGAGCGGGGCCGACTTACTCCTCCCCTCTATGACGAGGTGGAGACCCGCCTTTCTTCTTCGGCGTTACCTCGTGCGTAATGGAGTTAACTGCTGCAAAGTGGACGGTAGATGAAAATGTAGCAAAGTGCAAACCTGGCACTTGGAAGCTGCCATGGGGCTTCGGAGGGCCTACTCTTATTTAATTCGGTGCAATGAAGAGTCAAACTAGTGGGAAACACATCCTTAGCCTACACAGAGAATAAGGGACTAACTATTTAAAAGGATATATCGTGTCCTGTGTGTAGGTTTATGGAATTAACTAAGAGGACGAGCTGCGACCATTCTTTACATTATGAGGGTCAGTTACACACAACAAAACCATACTTTTCACATTCGTTACACTTTCTCAAAATTGTTACACTTCTCAAATCCGTTACACTTCGCAAATCCGTTACAATATATATATATATATATATATATATATATATATAACTGTAAGAAATAGTAGAAACTCCAAAGTACGAGCAGGGCGTCTCATTTGTATTGAATAAATAATCGTTAGATTAAATAAGACGCGGACGTAGCTTCAGGACGTCGATCTTTAATTGTCGACAAGCTTTCGACCAACAAAGGTCTTCTTCTGAGTCAGCCCCAAGTCGCGTTGTTCCGTTGAACTTGGGGCTGACTCAGAAGAAGACCTTTGTTGGTCGAAAGCTTGTCGACAATTAAAGATCGACGTCCTGAAGCTACGTCCGCGTCTTATTTAATCTAACGATTATATATATACAGTGGTACCTCGGCTTACGAGTTTAATCCGTTCCGTGACGGAGCTCGTAAGCCAAATCGCTCGTAAGTCAAAGCAAATTTTCCCATTCAAATGCATTGAAATGCTATTAATCCGTTCCAGCCTCAAAAAAAAAACACCAATTTTTTTTGTTAGGTGCTTTTAAATAACAAAAATGTACTTTATAAATAACAAATAATGTATAAACAAGCACGACCTCGTATATACTGTACATAATACAAGAGAATGTAAAGAAATAAACTGGACCTCTATCCATGAAGATATGGAGAAGTTGTTGTTTGTGTGGTTGAAGGAGAAGCAGCTCGCAGGAGATACCGTGACCGAGAGCATCATGTGTTTGAAAAGATTGAAACTCGGATATCGAGCACAGACCACGAGGTGTTTTTTCTTTTTTCTTAATCTCGGTTTCAGTGAACTTTTGCTCTGTGCTCACGTGTACTGTACCTGTACCTGTAATGGTACGTCAGAGGATGGCACCTGTTGTCATCATATTAAGTGCAAGATGTTCTGCATCGTAAGTTGGTACACCGTGGTCTTTCGGCGGTGTTTAAGCCGGCCGTCTTGGCTTCTGTCACCATTGGCATTGAGTCTTTCGATGTAGGTAGGTCGTTGTGTGCCGGTGCCTTGGCCGAATTCCTTCATTGCTGCATTGTTAGCTCACCTGGTTTTTTATACCACATCTTTGGTTATCGGACCAGCGAATGACGTCATCTCCAAAGTATGGCTTATTCTCACTTGTCTTGGACGATCTTCTACTTCTAGCCTTCCACCGTGCATTTGGTGTCCACTGTACTTACTGTACAGTGCCTGGTAAAATTGATGTAATGGGTTTTTGACCATGAACCGTCATGAACCGTCAACGCCATGAACCGCTAACACTCAAAAGCCCATTTATCGCGCCTTATAAAGCAAAACGCAAACCGAAAGCCATGCCTCTCAAGCGAGGCGTGCTTCCGTGGTCACGTGATCCACAGGTGTAGCTCATTATACCCGCACGCGCGACACGCTTTGGCGGTCACGTGACCAGCCACTCTGGAGGCGGGGATCCCCGCCGATGACGTCACCGGCTGGAGCAAGGAGATTCCTCGCTAATGTATTTCGACGATTGCGTGTTTTATATCCAAGCAGAGATGCTTTCACGGCAAGATAACCACGTGACCGGACCGGAACCGACCGTGACCGGAACTAAGGGGACGACCGGAAAATTCAAAAAAATAAATTTTTTGAGCTCGTACATCGGATCTCGGCTCGTATCCCAAAGCAACAAACCGCCCGAGCGACGGCTCGTATCCCGAAAAACTCGTACGTTGGGGCACTCGTAAGCCGAGGTACCACTGTATATATATATATATATATATATATATATATATATATATATATATATATATATATATATATATATATATATATATATATATATATATATATATATATATTGTTACGGATCTCGGTTTCGGCACTCCCCTTACCAAGGGGGGTTTAATCCCCTCGTCTTTTACACTGGCCGTCCGAGTCCTGGAGCTATGACGTCACCTCCGGTCAGCGCTGAATAGGGTAGTAGGCCAATTATTCCTATGACCTAATTACCACCACCGGCCGTAAGCGAGGAAATACTCCCACCTGGGCCGCAGCATGATTGGATTGCGCCGAGCGAAGTGAGCCATGACTCAGGCCGTTAACAAGAGACTAAACCCGACTCCGAGCGTTTGGCCAAAATCGCGCCACAGGTACTCAATCGGGAAAGGACTAAAGCGATCGGGGGAGAATGAAACCAAAAGGGTAACAAATAACACAGGTTTATTCACTATCTACAAAACCAAAACCAAGGAAGAAACGAAAGGTAGGACTGTACAGGCAGAGGAAGAAGAAGCAGATACACAGGGCAAGCCTTAAAACAGTCTTATATTATAACCCCGGCTAAACAAACAGACTTACACGACAGGGAATGGCAGGAAGGAATGGCTGGAAGGAGGAGAAGGGTCCAGGCAGACGGTAGGGCGTTGAGGTCCGGCTCCAGGAGTGGACTCGCATCGTGGCGGGAAACTCTGGCAGGCAGCGAGCGCGTTTCGTGTGCCGTGAGCGGACATTGCATATATCGGGGAAACTGGGATACGGCGTACGTAATATGTGGCTCGTGCCAACGCTCTCTCTCTCTCTCTTGAACAAGGTTCGTATCATCAACGGTCCCCTGTGCAGTCCGTTACCATCAGCAGTTCGTGGCGTACTCCCAGCTCCTTCTCACCTCATCTGCTCTCCTTCTCACCTTATCTGCTCAAGCAGTCCCTCGCAGCCGCTTTTATTGTCCATGTAGAAATCAAGCCGCCGGCTCCGATGACACGCCTACCGGTCGGCTCACCTCGGCGCTGGTTGGCCGGCAAGGGCTCGCTGGCTCCACCTCTGATGGTGAGTCGACGTGCCACACCTTGTTCTTGTGGTTCCGCCCCCTTTTTCCTCGGCTTGAGACCGCGTACGTAATGGCGGCTTGGTGCCAGCAAACAGCCCAAGGCAAACGGCAGTGAACGCTATCCTATTGTTACTGCCTTTTGACGAGCGGGAGAGATGACTGGGAGAATTGAAAGGGGCCTATCTTATTTGATTAATGCAACGCAGATTCAACTATTGGGAACAGATCCTTAACTAAAACACATAATAATGAGATAACTACGGAGAGGTCCTATGGTGTTCTACGTGTTGTACATGGACTAACTAGGGTGCGATCTTTAATATAGCCAAATAATGGGGATGTTTACAGGGGATCATTTATAAGGGAAGCATTTACTAAAATTGACTAGTGAATGTTCTAAAAACCGTCACAGTATATATATATATATATATATATATATATATATATATATATATATATATATATATATATATATATATATATATATCTATCTATCTATGTATGTATATATATACTGTATATATATACATATATATATACATATACATATACCTATATATATATATATATATATATATATATATATATATATATATATGTATATATATATATATATATATATATATATATATATATATATATATATATATATATATATATATATATATATATATATATATATAGTCACGTGAAAAGGTAAGTACACCCCATGTAAAGTTTTGACTTTTTCAACATATTTCAACATACAGCTATTTGATCTTCATTTCAACAATATTGATAGATAAAGGTGATATAATATAACAAATATCCTAAAACATTTACATTTTGTAGTCCATTGTATAATTTAAATAAACATAAATGCAAATGTCGCATGTGGAAAAAGTAAGTACACCCCTACATTTATCACTACTTCAAATACCTAAAATTAGAATCAAGTGCACAGCTCAGGTGCAAATGATTAGAACATCGTTAGAGAGGATCTTGGAGGAACCTGTCTTATTTAAACCTCAGACATTTAGTTTGGTTTGCTCTTTGTTGTTGAAGTGTGCGGCGTCACCATGCCTAGATCAAAAGAGCTCTCTGAAGCCTTCAGAAAGAAGGTTATAGATGCCTACGAGTCTGGGAAGGGATTTAAAAAGATCTCCAAACAATTTGAAATCAATCATTCGACTGTCCAGAAGATCATCTACAAGTGGAGAAGATTCCAAACAACTGCGAACTTGTTCAGGCCAGGCCGCCCCAGCAAGTTCAGCCCGAGAGCAGACCGCAAGATGCTGAAAGAAGTCTCTAAGAACCCCAGAATGTCATCACGGGACCTACAGGTAGCTCTTGCCACTGTTGATGTCAAAGTGCACGAGTGTACCATTAGAAAGAGTCTACACAAATTTGATCTACATGGGAGGTGTGCCAGGAGGGAACCTTTGCTGTCCAGAAAGAACATCAGGGCAAGACTAAAGTTTGCCAATGAACACCTCAGCAAAGACCAGCACTTCTGGAACAATGTGCTCTGGACAGATGAGTCAGAGGTAGAGCTATTTGGCCACAGTACCAGAAGACATGTTTGGCAAAAACCAAAGACAGCATTTGACCACAAGAACCTGATACCAACTGCAAAGCATGGTGGTGGAAATATGGTTTGGGGCAGCTTTGCTGCATCAGGGCCTGGGCAGCTCACCGTCATATAATCCACTATGAATTCTTCATTGTACCAGAGTGTGCTTGAGGATAATGTGAGGCCATCTTTCGGAGTGTTGAAGCTCAACCGAAGGTGGACCTTGCAACATGACAATGACCCTAAACATACCAGTAAATCCACCAAGGAATGGCTGAAAAGAAAGAAATGGAGGGTTCTGGAATGGCCAGGTCAAAGCCCGGATCTAAATCCCATCGAGATGTTGTGGGGGGATTTGAAACGAGTTGTGCATGCAAGAAACCCCTTAAACATCGCAAAGATGAAAGAATTCTGCATGAAGGAGTGGGCAAAAATTTCTCCCAGTCGATGTCAGAGACTGGTAGACAGTTATAAGAAATGTCTACTTGAGGTTGTTTCTGCCAAAGGGGGCAATACCACCTTTAGAGCCAAGGGTGTACTTACCTTTTCCACATGCGAAATTTGCATTTATGTTTATTTAAATTACACAATGGACTACAAAATGTAAAAGTTTCATGATATTTGTTATATTATATCACCTTTATCTCTCAATATTGTTGAAATGAAGATCAAATAAGTACACCCCTACCGGTCGGCTCACCTCGGCGCTGGTTGGCCGGCAAGGGCTCGCTGGCTCCACCTCTGATGGTGAGTCGACGTGCCACACCTTGTTCTTGTGGTTCCGCCCCCTTTTTCCTCGGCTTGAGACCGCGTACGTAATGGCGGCTTGGTGCCAGCAAACAGCCCAAGGCAAACGGCAGTGAACGCTATCCTATTGTTACTGCCTTTTGACGAGCGGGAGAGATGACTGGGAGAATTGAAAGGGGCCTATCTTATTTGATTAATGCAACGCAGATTCAACTATTGGGAACAGATCCTTAACTAAAACACATAATAATGAGATAACTACGGAGAGGTCCTATGGTGTTCTACGTGTTGTACATGGACTAACTAGGGTGCGATCTTTAATATAGCCAAATAATGGGGATGTTTACAGGGGATCATTTATAAGGGAAGCATTTACTAAAATTGACTAGTGAATGTTCTAAAAACCGTCACAGTATATATATATATATATATATATATATATATATATATATATATATATATATATATATATATATATATATATATATATATATATATATATCTATGTATGTATATATATACTGTATATATATATATATATGTATATATATATATATATATATATATATATATCTATGTATGTATATATATACTGTATATATATATATATATGTATATATATATATATATATATATATATATATATATATATATATATATATATATATATATATATATATATATATATATATATACATACATACATATACATATACCTATATATATATATATATATATATATATATATATGTATATATATATATATATATATATATATATATGTATATATATATATATATATATATATATATATATATATAATATATATATATATATATATATATATATATATATATATAGTCACGTGAAAAGGTAAGTACACCCCATGTAAAGTTTTGACTTTTTCAACATATTTCAACATACAGCTATTTGATCTTCATTTCAACAATATTGATAGATAAAGGTGATATAATATAACAAATATCCTAAAACATTTACATTTTGTAGTCCATTGTATAATTTAAATAAACATAAATGCAAATGTCGCATGTGGAAAAAGTAAGTACACCCCTACATTTATCACTACTTCAAATACCTAAAATTAGAATCAAGTGCACCAGCTCAGGTGCAAATGATTAGAACATCGTTAGAGAGGATCTTGGAGGAACCTGTCTTATTTAAACCTCAGACATTTAGTTTGGTTTGCTCTTTGTTGTTGAAGTGTGCGGCGTCACCATGCCTAGATCAAAAGAGCTCTCTGAAGCCTTCAGAAAGAAGGTTATAGATGCCTACGAGTCTGGGAAGGGATTTAAAAAGATCTCCAAACAATTTGAAATCAATCATTCGACTGTCCAGAAGATCATCTACAAGTGGAGAAGATTCCAAACAACTGCGAACTTGTTCAGGCCAGGCCGCCCCAGCAAGTTCAGCCCGAGAGCAGACCGCAAGATGCTGAAAGAAGTCTCTAAGAACCCCAGAATGTCATCACGGGACCTACAGGTAGCTCTTGCCACTGTTGATGTCAAAGTGCACGAGTGTACCATTAGAAAGAGGCTACACAAATTTGATCTACATGGGAGGTGTGCCAGGAGGGAACCTTTGCTGTCCAGAAAGAACATCAGGGCAAGACTAAAGTTTGCCAATGAACACCTCAGCAAAGACCAGCACTTCTGGAACAATGTGCTCTGGACAGATGAGTCAGAGGTAGAGCTATTTGGCCACAGTACCAGAAGACATGTTTGGCAAAAACCAAAGACAGCATTTGACCACAAGAACCTGATACCAACTGCAAAGCATGGTGGTGGAAATATGGTTTGGGGCAGCTTTGCTGCATCAGGGCCTGGGCAGCTCACCGTCATATAATCCACTATGAATTCTTCATTGTACCAGAGTGTGCTTGAGGATAATGTGAGGCCATCTTTCGGAGTGTTGAAGCTCAACCGAAGGTGGACCTTGCAACATGACAATGACCCTAAACATACCAGTAAATCCACCAAGGAATGGCTGAAAAGAAAGAAATGGAGGGTTCTGGAATGGCCAGGTCAAAGCCCGGATCTAAATCCCATCGAGATGTTGTGGGGGGATTTGAAACGAGTTGTGCATGCAAGAAACCCCTTAAACATCGCAAAGATGAAAGAATTCTGCATGAAGGAGTGGGCAAAAATTTCTCCCAGTCGATGTCAGAGACTGGTAGACAGTTATAAGAAACGCCTACTTGAGGTTGTTTCTGCCAAAGGGGGCAATACCACCTTTAGAGCCAAGGGTGTACTTACCTTTTCCACATGCGAAATTTGCATTTATGTTTATTTAAATTACACAATGGACTACAAAATGTAAAAGTTTCATGATATTTGTTATATTATATCACCTTTATCTCTCAATATTGTTGAAATGAAGATCAAATATCTGTATGTTGAAATATGTTGAAAAAGTCAAAACTTTACATGGGGTACGTGTACTCACTTTTTCACGTGACTGGATATATTGTTGCGGTTTTAGAACCCACACTTGTAAATATGACATCACTTGTAAATATGACATTAAAGGTTAAAGGTAGCACCCCTAGTTAGGCCACAAGCAACACGTAGGTCACCATAGAACTTCAGTGATTTCATTATTATGTGTTTTAGATAAGGCCGTGTTTCCAAGAGTTGAAGCTGCGTTGCATCAATTAAATAAGAGTAGGTCCCAATTCCATCCATTTTGCGACCTCCCTCTCCAAGCGACGCCATTACGCGCCCCTACAGTCGGTGCCTCATGACCCCTCCCAATTCTGTTATGCGCCTTTGTTATCGCTCGCTCAATGCCGCCATAAGCCATGCGGTTAGGCCCGAGGAAAAAGGGGGCGGAACGCCAAGAAGAAGGTGTGGCCTGTCAAACAGCCGTCAAAGGCGTGGCCGGTAAGCCCTCGCCAGCCAACCAGGGCTGAGGTAACATCGCTGGCAGGCGTGGCTTTGTGGAGCGCGGAGTGATCGCGTGGCACGTTATATAAGCGCGAACGCAAAGCCCTTTCACGGACTTGGTCGGGAGAGTGCATTGAAAAAGGACTACTTGTTGGGAGCGCTGGTTGCTTCAAAAAGACTGATACGGAGTGCACATTTGGGAGAGGACTCACTCGCTGGCGCTATTAAGAGAACTTGGGAGATGGGGCGTGTATATCACGTACGAAGGACACCAGTTTCCCCCCGCTATATATAAGGTCCGGTCACGTTCCAAGATAGGCGGAACTGCCTGCCGGGTTTCGCCGCTGGACTGGAGCCTCACCTGGAGCCTGGACCCCATCACCGGACCCTCTACCTGACCATCCACCAGCTACAATCCCCGTGTGAGTGTGTATGTTTGTCTGGGGTCCTAAGTTAAGACTGCAATAAGACAGCCCTGTGTTCTGCTTCTTCCTCTTCCTTTCCTGTACATCCTTTTGTTTCCTCTTTTCTTTCTGTATATTTGTAATAAACCCATCCTTGTTCTTCCTACCTTCTGGTTTCCTCTCCACCCGATCGCATCCGTCCTTTCTTCCATTGGGTAAATGTGGCACGATTGGAAACTGCTTAGAATCGGGTCTAGTCATTTGTTAATAGCTCGGATCGTGGATTGCTATCCGCTCGGCATTGTCCATCACATCCGTGATTCGAGCGGGAGTTATTCCCTCATTTCCAGCCAGCGTTGGTACTTAGGTAGCAGCGAACCCCTAGGCCTAGCAAACCCTACCTAACGCCATGCCGGGAAGGACGTTATAACTTCCAGGACTCGGGACGGCCAGCTAAAAAGACAAGGGGATTAACCTCCCCCCCCCCCTTTGATAAGGGGAGCGCCGACCCCCGAGATCCATAACAATATATATATATATATATATATATATATATATATATATATATATATATTGTTACGGATCTCGGTCGTCGGCTCTCCCCTTATCAAGGGGGGGTTAATCCCCTTGTCTTTTTATCTGGCCGACCTGAGTCCTTAGAAGTTATAACGTTCCTTCCGGTCGGTATTAGGTAGGGTTGCTGGTCAATTTGGTCCTGTTACCTAATTACCAACACCGACCGCGAAGCAAGGAGATAACCTCCCACCCGAGCCGCAGCGTTAGTGGATACGCCGAGCGAAGCGAGCCACGACTCGGGCCGTTAACAATGACTAAACCAGATTCTGAGCGGTTCCTAATCGTGCCACGTTTACCCAATTATAGAAAAGACGAATGCGATCAGACAAGAGGAAACCAGAGAATAGGAAGAACAAAGATTGATTTATTAACAAATATACAGAAAGAAGAGGAAACGAAAGAATGTACCGGATAGGAAGAGGAAGAAGCAGCACACAGGGCAGTCTTAAAACAGTCTTATTCTTAATACCCCAGACAAACGTACACACTCACACGGGGATTGTAGATGGTAGATGGTCAGGTAGAGGGTCCGGCGATGGGGTCCAGGCTCTGGTCCAGCGGCGAAACCCGGCAGGCAGCTCCGCGTGTAGTGGAACGCGTCCGGACAGTTTATATAACGGGGAAAGCTGGTGTCCTTTCGCGTATGTAATATGTGCACCCTCGTGCCAAACGCCCCCTCTCCAAAGTCCTCTTAATCAGTGCGCCGTATATCTCATAAGGTTCTTCTCAATGCGCTCTCGCCCATCAGTCCTGTAATGCGCGCTTCCAATGAGGGTTCTTTGTAATCACGACAGTCAAGCGCATTAGTCCTTCTCCGCGTAAGTCCTCTTAACAGCGCGCGCGCCTCCAACCAGTCCTCTTAATAGCGCCAGCGAGAGAGTCCTCTTTAATGCGCGTGCCTCCAACAAGTCCTCTCCAACTAGCGCGCCTCCGACAAGTCCCGTGAAAGGGCTTTGCGCTCGCTTATATATCCCCACCAGCAAAACGCTCTGCGAGCCCAAAACCACGCCTGTCGGCGATGTCCCTTCAGCCCTGGTTGGCTGGTGAGGGCTTACCGGCTCCGCCTTTGACGGCTGGATGATGTGGCCACACCTTCTTCTTGGCGTTCCGCCCCCTTTTTCCGGGCCTTACCGCGTGGCTTATGGCGGCGTTTGGATGGAAGCCCAGCGAGGCTGCTAACGCTGCTGGCAGAGGCGCATAATGGCGTCGCTTGGAGAGGGAGGTCGCAAAATGGACGGAATGGGGCCTACTCCTTATTTAATTGATACAACACAGATTCAACTATTGGAAACACGGCCTTATCTAAAACACATACTAATGAAATAACTGGAATCCTAAGGTGGCCTACGTGTTGCTTGTGGACTAACTATGGGGTGCTACCTTTAACCATTTAATAATGTCATATTTACACAAGTGAGGGTTCTAAAACCGCAACACTGTACCCCCCCTTTTTCCAGGCTCGCCCCGAGCCTAAACAAAAGGGCTATCTTTTAAATTAATGTGACACTTAGGTGTGATTACCCTCTACTTTTAACCTACTACCCTGAGTGCGACAGTTCTAACACTAAATATGTCCCCCCTGCTGCGTTGTGTCCTATCTAACTGACTCACGCCCACAATTAACCGAATTACGGAATTATTTCCAAACTAAACATAGAGCCGGTGGGGAGCATTATTTACAAGACACTAATTATTTACACTGTAACCCAGGACCTGTCTTTTGTTGGAAAAGAAGAACTTTTGAAAAGAGGAAATGCCATTGCAATGGACTGCACCGATACACCATACCCATATGCACTAATATGCACCATAATAAAAAAAAATGCACCAAAAAGCACCAAACATTTCAAAAATAATAAAATGATGAATGATGTCTTCTTCTTGCGCTTCCCTGCTGGGCCGATGTATCTTGCCTTGATCTTCTTGCTTGCTGTTTTTAATAAAAAGGGCACACACCGTGTCCGCTTTTTTATTTGTGGCCAGCAGGGCCAACTCAGGTGGTCCACTGCTGGACATAGGTGCCACTTAAAACAGTGGTCCTCAAGCCAGATACCGCTGGCAACCATGGTCGGTCCCAGCAGAGGTGCCAGGCCACAGAACGTGTGGTCCATAAGTGGTGCCAGGCCACAGAACGTGTGGTCCATAAGTGGTGCCAGGCCACAGAACGTGTGGTCCATATGGTGCATCAGTGCAGGCAGGAGGCAGCAAGGGTGCGGGCGCACAATCCAGGGCACCTGCACACTCCCCTCGGACACAAAAGAACATGGTCCATGAGTGGGGAAGGAAGACAAAGCAGATTAGCGGGGAAAGGGCGCAAGGGTACACATAAAAACAAGGCAATGTAACATGAAGGTCGCGGGACAGCGAGCTGAGAAAGCTCGTCCCTAGCATTCGTCACCCCCCATGTCACCTACTCTACCCTTGCCCCTACCCCGTATTTACACAATTTACAAATTCGTCGCTACGTTTTGTCTTTCCCATCCACTAATCCAAATTCGTCATCAATCCCTCCTCGGGAGGAAGAGATGGAATCACACACAATGTCCCACCCACGTCAAGATGCGTCTTACATTCCCAAATGTTTGCAAAAGATCTGGTGTGGAGTTCTATCACCTTAGTGAGTGGATGCGGATGGTGCGAAGAGATTTTCTCCTATCTATCCTTCTAATTGACATTAACTCTCTTTAAACTACCCGGGGTCTTGCCCTGCCAATCCATTGGCCACTTTACACTATGTGGTTCTAGAAACCAATTCCCATTGCACATACTGTGGTGCTCTCCAATTTGGGGTCTCACTCCCCCGATTTTTCTATACTGTGCCCTCGCACAATTTCGGGGCTGGGTCGTGTGGCTCTCCTAGCAGGTCCTACTTACCTGTGCATCTCCGCCACTGAACGTCGCCACCCGAGCTTGCCTAGCTCCTTCACACTACCCTAACCTGGGGAAGGCCCTCCCTGGCACTTACCCCCTCGATGCCTCCTCTGGCATTGGGCTACCCGGGTCCTCTCCTGGGATCCTCGGGCCCCGCTGAACTCTACTTGAACTGAACACTGACTCTAACTGGCTCCCAGAGCCTACCTGCGGCCTCACCTGGCTGACAGATTACCAGTGGCGGAGTGCTCAACCAACCATACACACTAACAGGCCACACGCCCAGTGATTCCACACACTAATGCACCCATCCAAGCAGTACTCTGCTACTTTCCGCACCACGGATGTCAATATCCAACCACAATTTACCTACTCCCTCTACCTAACTTTAAACTACCCTCCCCGGGTACTCGTGAAGGGGTCCATCCTTCCCCCATCCACTCCTTCGCACCATACACTCCATGCCACGTATTCCACTATACTCACTCCACACCATTCATTCCATATCACCAAGCTCTCTTGCACACTCTCGTGCTCTCACCATTTATCCACTTGCACACCATGCAAGTCAATGCACTCAATACACAATGACACATATCCTCAATACTCCATTCATACACTTTTACACACACACACATCCTTTTCGAGCATTGCCTCATTTGCTAACCAGCACTATAAGGACTTCCATACGCAATGCCTCATTTCATCCAAAACCTCAAGCTCATACACACAGCATCATTTAAACTAACTATTCCCTTCTAATACTAGTGCTCCCCATCATCCCTTATACTACGCACATCCCACGTCATTATCAACTAACTACTCTACTCTACGTCCCCACTACAGGTACAATGTCACTACTTAAATCTCAAGTCACCTATGGTCATTTCTAGGTCCTAACATTATCCTAACCCTCCCTGGCTAGCTCGCATCGCCAAACCCCATAAAACTATAGCTCCTTTGCCCCACACGTGAGTAATGTGAATGGTAAAACTACCATCCATCACTACTGCTACCACTAACTGTCCACTATACTTAAGCCTCTCGTGCGGGAATACATTTTTACTGCTCGGCTTCGAAAAGCCAGCAATGTTTGCGGATGGTCAGTCTCCTGTAGGTTGGGTCTGTCCGGCATTTTCGACTCTGAGGAGGAGGCATACTCGGGCCGAGGTTCCAAGGTCCATCTCGGCGCAGAACCTTGCGGTCTCCGGCCCGATGACCCAACCTCACCCGGTCGGAACACCGCCCCCACCAGGGGGCGAAGGTCCGACCTGGCCTTTCTCCCCCGGAATCGTGCCGCTCGCCGCTACGACGCGGCACCGACCATACAGGGTGGAGCCCGGGCCGGACCGTGCACGGGGCTCCTTGCAAAGGCGCCGCGGCAACGATCCCCGCCGGCCCCCGCAGCACATAAAACGCACCACGCCCCGAGAGCTCGCGTCGGCTATCCGTCAGCCTAAGCGCTGCCCCGGTCATCGTCGATGCTCGAGTCACTTTCTCACATCCACACGCGACTCTTCCCATACTTACAAAACGCGGCGCTCCAACGCCTCTCATACATCCCACACATTTCGTCACAGCACTCGCTCGTGCATACCCTTCCATTCCACACTTCATTAACACAAATCCCCACGCACATCCTGGCGCACTCTCCCTCGTTACGTACTCCATAACCACCATGGGTGTGCACTCTATTGCACACCCAATCACCCGCTCCGGTGTGCATCCCCACACACTCCACAACCAACTCAGGTGTGCATCCTCGCACACTCTCTCCATCCATTCCACCCTCTGTATCACACTCACTCTCACACATACACTCCATTGTGCATTCTCCCTCGCTCTCGGTAACACACTTGCGCTCTGGCGCCGTTCGCACACGAGCGCCATTCTCTCTCACACAGCGCACCACGGACCTTCCACGAGCGCCCGGGTTATGCCGGGATCTCAAGCGCGTGAAAAATCCTTTCGCGCCAAACCTTTTCGTGCCATATACAGCCCGGCTTACCTTTGGGATCCTTTTCTCCACACACACCAGCTGCAAACTTTAATTGGAGTTAACAAGTACGGCATCATGATGCGAACACAGACTTTGTACATACTCCATCTTTTCCTTCCGCGAGTGCTTTTCTAAGTCCACTGTCTCTTGAATTCCAATTTCCATTATAATTAATTCATTTTCCTTATTCAGCTCGACGACCGCTGGCGCTAATAAAATAAAATTCTCTACTTCGGCGGTCGCCGGCTTCCCCATACCCCGGGTCGCGATTTCTATCCCGGTCCACGTAACTGCGCCATGCTCAGCCTCACTTTTCCCGCGTTCCTCAAGCCGCGCTACCCCGTCGCATACCAATGTGCCCTTCCCGCCTGACCTGCGGTCTCTGTCTTTCCCCAATGCTTTTATCTGGCCATCCACTCTGTCCTCAAATCCCGTTAACCCGTCCTTCATTCTTTTCATTTGATTTTCTCTGGTGGCCATCCTGTTTTCCAATCCCGTTATTCCCTTGTTCATTTCTCTGGCCTGGTCACCCACGTCCTTCAATTTGCCCCCTAATTTGTCTTCGAATCCTCCCAATTTGTTTTCTAATCCCCCAAATTTGCATTCTAACCCCCCAATTTGACTTTCCAATTGCTTTCCCATTTTGCTTCCCAATCCATTTTTCGCCTCCTCCAATTCCCGGGTGGATTCGTCCTTGTTACTCCTTGCTTCGTCCCTTATTCCTTTCAGGTTATCTTCTGTCTTTTTTTTTTTTTTTTTTTTTTTTTGTATACAAGATCGAGGCTCGTGAAAGAGCTAACATTAATCACACAAAAAGACAAACCGACACACAAAACACAAAAAACAAGGGGAGCGGTAGACAAGATGGGGAGAGAGGGGGAAGGACACAAAAGAGAGGGGGAAGGACACAAACACAACATTTGAGAGCAGGGACATCGGGAGGACTTGGGGGGAGGTGGGAGAGGATTAAAACATATGAACACTGCAAGGACTCTGGGGTGAATTACCGGGGGTAGAAAAGATCAAGGTTTTCGATGGGGGAAGATAAGAGATGGTGGTGAACAGCTGTTTTAAAGACCTGGAGGGAGGAGTGGGATTGAAGGGAGTGGGGGAGTTTGTTCCAGAGGCGGGAGAAAAGGGGAATGAAAGAGTGAAGGTGAGCAGAGAGCCTAGACTTTGGCAGTTTAACCAGAAGAGGGTTGCAGGCAGATCTTGTGCGACCTGAAGGAATATTGGGGGGACAGAGCACAGAGAGAGCTGGGGGAGCAAGGCCGGAGAGGAGTCGGTAGAAGACAGAAAGACCACCAACCTGCCTGCGGTGAGTGAGTGAAAGGCCCTCGGCGTTGACTACATCGCAGGAGATTCCAATGATTCTGAAAGCTTTGGCCTCAACAGCGTGAAGCCGAGCAAGGTGTGAGGCAGGAGCACCAGCCCAGAGGGGGGAACAGTATTCCATTGAGCTGCGGATGAAAGCCTTGTATGTGGTGAGGAGCTCAGGTGTGCCAAGGAAGGACTTCGCACGACGGAGGATGCCCAGTCGGCGACTGGCTTTGGAGGCCAGCTTGGAAATGTGGTTTTCCCAAGAAAGATCATGGCAGATAGTGAGACCCAAAAGCTTGAGTGACAGAACTTCTTGGAGAGGATTGTTGAGAAAGTAGATGGGAGGGTTGTCCAGTCGGTCCTTTCGGAGAGACATTGTAAGAGTGTGAGATTTGTCAGGATTGAAAGACATGTTCCACTTGTTTGACCAGTCTGTGATTTTGTCCAGGTCTGCAGAGAGTGAGGAGGCTGCAGACTGCCGATCTGAGGGATGAGGAATGGAGTGACAGAGAGTAGAGTCGTCAGCAAAGAGATAGAGAGGATTTTCAAGAGAGTCAGAGAGATCATTGATGAAGACCAGAAAAAGCACAGGGCCCAGAACACTACCTTGGGGAACTCCAGCCTGAACAGGAAGAGGAGATGAGAGAAACCCATTCAGGGCCACACGTTGACTACGACCAGAGAGGAAGTCCGCCAGCCATGCGTGGAGATTTCCATGGATACCAAAGGAGGAGAGTTTGGAGAGCAGAGCAGGGTGCCAGACCGTATCGAAGGCACGTGAAATGTCAAGGGAGACAGCTCTAATTTCCTGTTTGGCGTTGAGGACCTCCATCCATTGTTGAGAAAGCAGAAGCAGCATGTCCAGAGTAGAGTGACCAGGTCTGAAACCAAATTGATGATCAGAGATCAAGCCATTGGAGAAGAGGAAAGATTTAATATCTGAAGCAATGATGGATTCCATGACTTTGCTGATAATTGGGAGAAGGCTGATTGGTCTGTAGTTGCTGGGATCTGTTTTTGCACCTTTTTTGTGCAAAGCGGTGATGTTGGCTGATTTCCAAGCAGATGGCAGATGACCTTGAGCAAAAGAGAGGGTGAAGAGAACAGAAAGAGGGAGTGAAAGTGCAGAAGCACATGATTTTAGGACCCGTGGGCTGATGCCGTCAGGACCAGTTGCAGAATCAGAGTCGAGGGTTGCCAGAAACTTTTCCACCTTGTCAGGAGGAAAGGACACAGAGTCCAGGAGCAGCTGGGTACGACTGGGTACGGTGGGTACAGAGAGGGATGGGTTTGGGACACAAGATTTAGAGGCAAACACAGAGTTGAGGCATTCAGCTTTTTCACGTGCGGAGTCAGCCGTTAAGCCGTTTGAGGTGAGGGAGGGGATGGAGGGGGAACAAACACCAGAAACAGATTTGACCAGACGCCACCAGGATTTGGAAGAGGGAGACAGATAAGAGAGTTCGGTCTTGAGAATGGTGAGATATTGTTTCCTGGCTCTCCTGAGGGTGGACACACACTTGTTTCGGGCTTTCTGAAAGGAAATGAGATTTCCTTCCGTTGGATTTGCTTTCCAGGAGACTAAAGCAAGTTGTTTCAGGGCAACAGCCTCACCACAAGATTCCGTGTACCATGGACGGGAGGAAGGGTATGACAACTGAAGACGAGATGGTATAAATCTGTGCATGAGAGAGAGCAATTTACTTTGAAAGAATTCCCAGGATGAGTTGATGTCAGAGGCGGTAGAGATGGGAGACCAGTCCAGATGATTGATGGCTGCTTGAAGACCGTGCCAGTTGGCCTGAGTGAAATGCCAGACTCGTCGACGCTGAGGAGGCTCTCTGAGAATGGTCAGAGAGATGTCCACTTTGACAAGCACATGATCAGATGAGCCGATTGGAGCAGAAGAAGAGCAGCAGACATTTTCAGGGAAGTTTGTCATAACCAAATCCAGAAGAGAAGATGCTCCGTTGACTGAGATCCGGGTCGGGAAATTGACAGATTGTGTCAGTCCCAGTGAGTCGCAGAAGTCCTTTGCTGAAGAGCCATGGCTGGTGAGAGAGGTACCCACACCCAGCCAACTGGCATGGTGACAATTGAAATCACCACATATGAGGAAGAGAGAGTTGGGATGGGTAGATAGAAGTTGGTCCATATTATCAGACAGTGAGATGTAGATGGAGTCATCACTGTTTGGTGGACGGTACAACACACATATGAACAAAAGGTGGGAGCGAAGGGGAAGCCGTAGCCAAAGGTATTCCTGGGGGTGAGGTGGAGAGAGGGCAGTGCAGGGCGAGTGAGGAAGAGAGTTTTTTATAAAGATAGCAACCCCCCCTCCAGGACGAGGCTCAGGTCTATCATACCGGAGGAGGGAGTAACCTGGGAGAGATACCAAGGAATCAGAGACATCATGAAGGAGGAAAGTTTCTGTTAAGCAGATCACGTCTGGTTTGTCAGAAGCAACCTGTATGGAGAGATCAGTCAAGTTTGAGCGAAGGCCCCGGATGTTTGAGGTCCATACTGTTAAAGAAGAGGAAGGGGGAGCATCGGATACAGTCTTGACCATAAAGGCCATCATGTGGGTCATAAATAGGCCCCAGTCAACTGGTGCCACGGGCTCGGCTCTCGCCACCATGTGTGAGGCGCCGCCATTTTGTGCACCTGCAACCCTACTACCACACCTTCTTCATTTTCCTCCTCCATCTCTCCCACTTCTTCCCTGGGTTCCTGGGTTGGTTCTAACCCTTCCTCTACCTCCTCATTTCCCCCCACCGGCATCCGATCGCCTTGGTTATCCATGGCATGATTCAAATTTAGATGTTAATGAAAATTTCGGCCGCTTGTAATTTTTGACCAAATATTTTTTTTTAGATATATAAAAATTTGGTTCGGGTCCAAATCCCGCTGCCAGTCACCAATTGTTACGGCCAATAGCACAATTGGTGTCCAAAATTTGGTCTACTAAATGTAGTCCCAGGTTCCAAATCCCACTCCTGACACCAATTGTTACGGATCTCGGTTGTCGGCTCTCCCCTTATCAAGGAGGGGGGGGGGGGGTGGTTAATCCCCTTGTCTTTTTATCTGGCCGACCCGAGTCCTTATAAGTTATAACATTCCTTCCGGTCGGTATTAGGTAGGGTTGCTGGTCAATTTGGTCCTGTTACCTAATTACCAACACCGACCGCGAAGCAAGGAGATAACCTACCACCCGAGCCGCAGCGTTAGTGGATACGCCGAGTGAAGCGAGCCACGACTCGGGCCGTTAACAATGACGAAACCCTATTCTGAGCGGTTCCTAATCGTGCCACGTTTACCCAATTAGAGAAAAGACGAATGCGATCGGACAAGAGGAAACCAGAGAATAGGAAGAACAAAGATTGATTTATTAACAAATATACAGAAAGAAGAGGAAACGAAAGAATGTACAGGATAGGAAGAGGAAGAATCAGCACACAGGGCAGTCTTAAAACAGTCGTATTCCTAATACCCCAGACAAACGTACACACTCACACGGGGATTGTAGATGGTGGATGGTCAGGTAGAGGGTCCGGCGATGGGGTCCAGGCTCCGGTCCAGCGGCGAAACCCGGCAGGCAGCTCCATGTGTAGTGGAACGCGTCCGGACAGCTTATATAACGGGGGGAAGCTGTTGTCCTGTTGCGTATGTAATATGTGCATTGTGCACCCTCGTGCCAAACGCCCCCTCTCCAAAGTCCTCTTAATCAGCACGCCGTATATCTCATAAGGTTCTTCTCAATGCGCTCTCGCCCATCAGTCCTGTAATGCGCGCTTCCATTAAGGGTTCTTTGTAATCACGACAGTCAAGCGCATTAGTCCTTCTCCGCGTAAGTCCTCTTAACAGCGCTCGCGCGCCTCCAACCAGTCCTCTTAACAGCGCCAGCGAGTGAGTCCTCTTTAATGCGCGTGCCTCCAACAAGTCCTCTCCCACAAGCGCGCCTCCAACAAGTCCCGTGAAAGGGCTTTGCGCTCACTTATATATCTCCACCAGCAAAACGCTCCGCGAGCCCAAAACCACGCCTGTCGGGGATGTCCCTTCAGCCCTGGTTGGCTGGTGAGGGCTTACCGGCTCCGCCTTTGACGGCTGGATGACGTGGCCACACCTTCTTCTTGGCGTTCCGCCCCCTTTTTCCGGGCCTTACCGTGAGGCTTATGGCGGCGTTTGGACGGAAGCCCAGCGAGGCTGCTAACGCTGCTGGCAGAGGCGCGTAATGGCGTCGCTTGGAGAGGGAGGTCGCAAAATGGACGGAATGGGGCCTACTCCTTATTTAATTGACACAACGCAGATTCAACTATTGGAAACACAGCCTTATCTAAAACACATACTCATGAAATAACTGGAATCCTAAGGTGGCCTACGTGTTGCTTGTGGACTAACTATGGGTGCTACCTTTAACCATTTAATAATGTCATATTTACACAAGTGAGGGTTCTAAAACCGCAACAATATATATATATATATATATATATATAAAATAATATATATATATATTGTTGCGGTTTTGAGTTTGTACAGTGAGTTTAATAAAGGTTAAAATTTGCCCCCCATATTTAGTCACACAAGCAACATGTAGCCTCGCGATTGTATAGTTATGTCTTAGTATTTGTGAGCTTAGTTACTTTCCATTGTTAGTTCTGCGTTGAGTAAGAGCCAGGAGAAAATAGGCCTGACTGCCACCGATCATCCAACGTCTGTAGCCTCAATCCCTTTTTGCGCTAACGTTGGTTCATTTTGGGTGAGTTAACACGAGGCAGGCAGAGGCGGACCGGGGTGGAGTCGAGGGCGGAGCGGCAGAAGCGCTGACGGTAAGCACGAGCCGCCAATCAGGGCTCAGAGGTGGTGATGGCGGCGTTGCATCACAGGGTGTGGTGAGAAGGTTCGAGAGAGTGCCAGAAGGTTCAGGGGGCATAGCTATAAGACCCGCTGCGCAAAGCCCTCGACAGGACTTGCAGAGGAGGACTTGAAGCAGAGGACTTGCATGGGGGGACTTGCATGAGGACTAGCGCGGAAGAGGATCGTTATAAAGAACTTGCACGAGAACTCGCGTGCACTAACCAGCTCAGAGGAACGAGGAAGAAGAGTTTGCAGCGAGCTGTACAGACATGCGGGTGCAGCCAGACACGCATAACCCGATATACAGTGCATTTGAGACGTGCGAGTGAGAACGGCTGAGTAATCGCCAGCCGCACTGAAAGTCCCGCCCTTTGCCGTTCCGCTCCATCATCTGCCTTGTTCGGAAGACGCGCTATGAGTCCCTGCCTTCGCCTGCCACCATCTTCGCGGGACGTGCCGGGGCCGTGGAGAGCCGGATGGGGACCGTCTCTGGACGACCACATCGACGCGTTGGGGAACATCTACCCATCTGCAATTCCCTGTGTGAGTGTGAGACGGGCCCATTGTCTGGGGAATAAGATAAGATTGTCTAAGGCTGTGCTGTGTCTCTGCGTCCCTGATCATTGTATATACGTGTGGGAAATAATTAAACCCTTGTTCTTCCTTTTCCTGATTCGATCGTTCCTGTGGTTTCCTTCATTGGCTAAGAGTGGCACGAGTACCATCGCTCTAATCGGGTTCCAACATCTAGGTCACTGCGCGGACCACGTGTACGCAATCCGCTCGGCGTACTCACATCGCACGTGGTTCGTGCGAGGCTTGCTATCTCGTTTCCATGGCGGCGTGGAAACTTAGGTATGAGCGAGAATTGGTCCCAAAACCCTACTTCGCGCTCGCCCGGGAAGGGCGTTTCAAGTCTCGGTTCCGCCAAGTCCAGCAAGACCAAGGGGCCTAATCCCCCCTTTGTAGGGGGTAAAGGAGGGCGGAATAGAACCGCAACAATATATATATAAAACAGAATGTCAGTTTGTGTGTTCGTACCATAGGCATAGTTTGACTTGGGGCAAGGGGGGAAAAGGCATATTTGGGGGGCAAGGGCTCTATTTGGGGGGCAAGGGCTTAAACAACTCTATTTGGGGGGGCAAGGGCTTAATATTAATAATGGGTAGCAAGGTCTGACTTCCAAAATTCCCATTTGTTAGTGTTGAAGAAACTGCGCTCCAACGCGAGTCGAAAGAATTGATGCGACCAAAGACGGAATTCGTCCGAGTTGCTTTATTGAAACAAAACAGCTCAGGTATTCTGACAAGCCCGTTTATCGGGCAGCAATATATATACACATTTATGTCGGGAAGTTTGCCCGGCAAAAGCTATACCGGGCATGCCCGGGTGTCAAGGGCGAGCCTTGGAAAGGCGAGTCTGGACCTGCCCGGGCGTGTTTGGCTGCGGCCTGGCAAGTCGAGGCTGGGCATGCCCGGACGCTCTGGGCGAGCCCTGGAAAGGCGATAGCGGGCATGCCCGGACGCTCTGGGCGAGCCCTGAAAAGGCGATAGCGGGCATGCCCGGACGCTCTGGGCGAGCCCTGGAAAGGCGAGAGCGGGTATGCCCGGGAAAGACGAGACCGGGCGTGCCCGGGAGGTTCGGGCGTGCCCGGGAACAGTGAGTCCGGGCATGCCCGGGAGAGGCGCGTCTGGCCGTGTTCTGGCCGGTGCAAGGCGATTGTGTGCATCCAGCGGTAACCGCTACACACGCCCCTCCAGAATCGACCTGCACCGGCAGGGTCAATTTAAGGGGGGTCCGGATGACCCGGCCGAAGCGACCCCTGGAGGGTCGTGGGGAGGGGTCCGACGTGGTGGTGGGTGGTCAAGCGGGGGGAACTGTGGACGGGGGGCGGCCTCGACGTGGAGGAAGGGCCAACCGTGGTGGTCGGTCGACGTCCATGTGCGCCGGTTTGAGGCGGTCCACAGAAATCCGGTCCGGCCGGCCGCCGAAGTCGACGATGAAAGACTTGTCGCCCCGTCGCAGGACCCGGAAGGGCCCGTCGTACGGCGGCCGGAGTGGCCCCCGGTGCGCGTCATGACGCACAAAGACGTACTCCGCTGTGCGAAGCGCCGGGGGGACATAGGACTGGGGGCCACCGTGGCGGGACGTCGGCACGGGGGCAAATCGTCGGGCGGCCTCCTGGAGGTCCGAGCGCTGGCGAGCGGCGGACCAGGGACTGGTAGCGTCGGGCACGAATTCGCCCGGGACGCGGAGCGGCTGGCCGTAGACGAGCTCGGTGGCGGACGCCTGGAGGTCTTCCTTGGGGGCCGTGCGAAGGCCCAAAAGGACCCACGGCAGACGGTCGGCCCAACCGTCGTCCTGAAGGCCGGCCATGAGTGCGGCCTTCATGGAGCGGTGAAACCGCTCGCACAACCCGTTGGCTTGGGGGTGGTAGGCCGTGGTGCGGTGCAGCGTGACCCCCAACGAACGGGCGACCGCGCCCCAAAGCTCAGACGTGAACTGTGGGCCGCGGTCGGACGAGATGTCCGCTGGTGCGCCGAAGCGCGCGACCCAGGTGGCGATGAACGCCTGCGCCACATCGGCGGTGGTGGTGGAGGCGAGGGGCACGGCCTCCGGCCACCTGGTGGTCCTGTCCACCATGGTGAGCAGGTGGGTGAACCCCCGCGAGGGGGGCAGGGGACCCACCAGGTCCACGTGGACGTGGTCGAAACGCCGTTCAGGCACGGCGAAAGGTGCCAGCGGGGCCTGGGTGTGGCGGTGGACCTTGACCCGCTGGCAGGCCGTGCAGGCGTTGGCGCAGTCGCGGATGTTTCGTCGAAGGCCGTGCCAGACGAAACGCGCCGACACCAGCTTCTGAGAAGCTTTCCGGCCCGGGTGAGAAAGGCCGTGGATGGAGGCGAAGATGCGGCGCTGCCAGGAAATGGGCACGATGGGGCGAGGCTGGCCCTGGGAGACGTCGCAGAGCAGGACGGTGCCCGCGAAGGGAATGTCGGCCAGGAGGAGGCCCGTGTCCGCCGCACGGAGTGCCTGCACCGAGGCGTCGGTGGTCTGGTCGGCCGCCATGAGCGCGAAGTCCACGCCGAGGTGGACCGCGTTCGCGCTGGCCCGAGAAAGACAGTCGGCCACGGCGTTGTCTTTGCCGGCGACGTGCCGGATGTCCGTGGTGAACTCCGACACGGCGGAGAGGTGGCGCTGCTGGCGGGCCGACCACGGCTCCGTGACCTTAGCCATTGCGTAGACCAACGGCTTGTGGTCGACGAAAGCCGTGAACGGGCGGCCCTCCAGGAGGTGTCGGAAATGGCGAACGGCCAGGAATAGCCCGAGCAGCTCGCGGTCGAACGTGCTGTAGTTTAACTCGTTCGGCCGGAGTTGCCGGCTGAAAAAAGCGAGTGGCTGCCAAACCCCGTCCACCCATTGCTCATGGACGGCGCCCACCGCATAGTTGGAGGCGTCCGTAGTGAGGGCAATGGGCGCGTTGAGCACCGGGTGAGCCAGCAGCGTTGCGTTGGCGAGGGCCCGTTTGGCGCTGGTGAAGGCCGCGTCCATGGCCGTGGACCAAACAATGTCATGCTTGGCCGGCTTGCCCCGGAGGGCCTCGTAAAGGGGCCGCATGAGCTGAGCAGCGCGGGGCACGAATCGGTGATAAAAATTCACCATGCCGAGGAACTCTTGGAGGGCCTTGATGGAACGGGGACGCGGGAACGTGGTGATGGCCTCGACCTTGGTCGGCAGCGGCACGGCCCCGGTCTTGGTGATGCGGTGGCCCAAAAAGTCAACGGTCGTCGCGCCGAAGTGGCATTTGACCGGGTTGACAATTAAGCCATGCTCACTGAGGCGACCGAACAGTGTTCGGAGGTGGAGGAGGTGCTCGGCGCGGGACGTGCTGGCGACGAGAATATCGTCCAGATAGACGAAAAGAAACGGCAGGTCGCGCAGCACGCCGTCCATCAAGCGCTGGAACGCCTGGGCCGCGTTCTTGAGGCCAAACGGCATCCGCAAAAATTCGAACAGGCCGAACGGCGTGATGACGGCCGTCTTCGGGACGTCGGCCGCCCGGACAGGTACCTGGTGGTAGCCCCGTATCAGGTCAATTTTCGAAAAGATGACCCGTCCCGCCAAACGGGCGGAAAAGTCCTGAATATGCGGGATCGGGTACCTGTCGGGGGTGGTAGCGTCGTTGAGATGGCGGTAGTCGCCACACGGGCACCATCCACCCCCCGGCTTTGGCACGATGTGCAGTGGCGAGGCCCACGCACTATCGGAGCGCCGCACTATGCCGAGGTGCTCCAACGCGTCGAACTCGGCCTTCGCCACGGCGAGCTTGGCCGGGTCGAGGCGGCGGGCCCTGGCGTAGACCGGCGGGCCCGTAGTGGGTATGTGGTGCTCGATCCCGTGCCGAACCGCGACGGCCGAAAACGTCGGCCGCGTGAGGGCCGGGAATTCCGCGAGCAGGCGAGCGAACTCGTTCGCTGCCGGGAGGGCGCACGCCAGTTCGGTCGGCGCGGAGCTGCTCATCGTGCACGCCAGGGAGCTGAAGGTCTCGGCGTTGACAAGGCGACGACGTTTGACGTCGACCAGTAGCCCGTGCGCGCAGAGGAAGTCGGCGCCCAGCAAAGCCATGGGGACGCAGGTGGTCACAAAAGTCCATTGAAAACGCTGGCTGCCGAAGCAGAGGGTGACGACGTGTGGGCCGAAAGTGCGTATGGCCGAGCCATTAGCAGCGACCAAAGAGGGGCCGCAAACGGCGTCCCGCCTGTCCTGCTCGGAGGCGGGTATGACGCTCAGTTGGGTGCCGGTGTCACACAGGAAACGCCGCCCAGACGCTTTGTCCCGAATAAACAGCAAGTTGCCCGAGTGGCCGGCGCTCATGGCTGGGAATGAACGCCGGCCCGGCCGTTTCCCGACCTGCCCAAAGTGCACGGGGGCCGGCACGTCCGAGCCTTGTGTCCGAACCTGGCGTGGTAATAACACCACGCCCGGTCAGGTGGAGGCCCCGGCCGTCGTGTCGGAAGCGGGCGGTGCGGCGTGGCGGCCGCCAGTTGCACCGGCAGTTCGGCCTCCAACCGCGCAGGGCGCTCGGGCGTCGTGGGCATCGCCTCGGACGGCGGCGGGCTCCAGGTAATCGCGCCGATGTGCTGGCCCGCTGAGGAGATCTTATCGGCTTCCCTGGCGAGGGCGCGGGAATCCGTGATCAACGTGCCAGCCAGGGCGAGGCGTACCGGGTGAGGCAGCTGGCGAGGGAACAGCTCGCGGAACAGAAAATCCGGAGAGTGCTCACCGAGCAACGAGAGCATATAGTCCATGCGCTCGGATGGGCGCGTGTCGCCGAGCTCGGGCAGAGCGAGCAGGCGCCGTGCGCGTGCTGCCGGTGAGAGGGCGAAAGCGTCGAGGAGGAGTGTCTTCAGCGCGTCGTATTTGTCAGCAGCCGGCGGGTGCTCGAGGAGGCTCAGGGCGCGGGCCGCGGTGGCGGAACCGAGCGCCGCCACAACATGGTGGAAGCGGGTGTCGTCCGCGGTGATGCCTCGCAGGGCGAACTGAGAGTCCGCCTGAGCGAACCAAACAGCCGCGTGAGCCTCCCAGAAGGTAGGCAGTTTAAGCGTCACTGCCGTATCCATGTCGGTAGGTCACCAATGAAGAAACTGCGCTCCAACGCGAGTCGAAAGAATTGACGCGACCAAAGACGGAATTCGTCCGAGTTGCTTTATTGAAACAAAACAGCTCAGGTATTCTGACAAGCCCGTTTATCGGGCAGCAATATATATATACACATTTATGTCGGGAAGTTTGCTCGGCAAAAGCTATACCGGGCATGCCCGGGTGTCAAGGGCGAGCCTTGGAAAGGCGAGTCTGGACCTGCCCGGGCGTGTTTGGCTGCGGCCTGGCAAGTCGAGGCTGGGCATGCCCGGACGCTCTGGGCGAGCCCTGGAAAGGCGATAGCGGGCATGCCCGGACGCTCTGGGCGAGCCCTGAAAAGGCGATAGCGGGCATGCCCGGACGCTCTGGGCGAGCCCTGGAAAGGCGAGAGCGGGCATGCCCGGGAGGTTCGGGCGTGCCCGGGAACAGTGAGTCCGGGCATGCCCGGGAGAGGCGCGTCTGGCCGTGTTCTGGCCGGTGCAAGGCGATTGTGTGCATCCAGTGGTAACCGCTACAGTGTCGTTACAGTGTACGTGAAATCACAAATCCAGTTTACGTTCATTATTGTTACACAAACTTTTAGTACCCTCCACTCCCCTCCCCCCCCCCCCCATGGTTATGTTATATATAAATGTCTCCAGTGAAGATAATTTTACCTAGTTATTGCATGAAATTTACATTGTTTTCCAGATTGATATTTCGTAATTCCTTAACATTCCCTCCTTCACTTCGCTGAGTTTAATCAAATGACGTCATGTTGTACTTCACAAATATTGCATGTCTATCTAACAATCTCAATGATGATGTAAAATTAAGTAAAACATGCGGAAAAGGACATTTTATAACACGTAATTGCTGTTGATGTTTGTGTGCTCCTTCTGTGTACTATTATATCTGTGCTTTGAGAAGTATTACTAGATTTAATTTTGTATGCGCTTCCCATGTCCTTGCAAAGCGTTCCTGCTGTCATGGAATAATAAATGTCACTGCTGGGACCGCAGTGTTAAAGCTCGTAGTCCCGCTTCTTCTTCCTCCAGGAAATAAGGGTTTTTGAAACAGGCATCCTTATGATTAAACAGACACGAATATTTTTTCCAAGTAAATCGATTATCACCTTTCCAATTGTGTCATTATTATTATTCTACGAAAGCAGGAACCCTTTATAATGAAGCGTGACACACACACACACACACACACACACACACACACACACACACACACACACACACACACACACACACACACACACACACACACACACACACACACACACACACGTATCCTCTTAGTAACAGCTTACAAACAATAATATGTGGGAAATGTAACAGCATTTATTTCATTTTCAGGTCTGGTGAAATGCCTGCAAGAAACTCATCACGAACATGGAAAATCATTACAGGGATTTTACTTCTCCTTGCAGCAGTCATGGCAATCATTATTATCCACTGGGCAGTGAAGAGTAAGACAAAAGGATGCTTCCATGATAACAACATTCATTTTATGAAAGTGAAAGCCCCTGATACAAGAGCAGCTAAGCTATTTTCTGACCTTGCACCAGAGGAAATAATCACAGTCAAAGAGTACATGTTTGACCAAAAAGAACTCAATCTCCTCCCAATCACACAGGCTGCTGTAAACAGCAACTACATATTCCTCATTGAGCTCTTCAACCCACCCAAGGAGGATGTGTTATATTACTTAGCGTCAAATGGATCCAAGCCAGAGCGTGTGGCCAGGGTAGTGGTTTTCCAAGGGGCACATAAAAGCCCAGTAGTTCAAGAATATTTGGTAGGTCCACTGCCCAAGCCATTCTGTTATAGAAAACGCAATTATTCAAACAGACACTACTCTATTCTCTACAGCTCGAGACCAAACTCTTTTCCCGAAGGCACCCACCTGCGCAACATCATTTCTGAAATTGGAGACAAGCTGTATCACGTTTTTAAAGAGAGCTACGGCTACTGGATGAACAACTGTTCTACAAACTGCCTTGTTGCAGTTGATTTCAGTCCAAAAGGTTTCAAACCTGGTGACAGGGAAACCTGGTTCATGTTCTTCAAGATTCACGTGGGTTTCTATCTTCGAGTCACAGATTTTGAAATCTTAATTGATCATAGGAGTACAAATGTCCGAGAGTGGCGAGTAAAGAAGTTATTTTATCACGGACAGTATTTTGATTCGATCGAACAACTGTTAGAGGGTTATGGAAATGGCAAAATACAAAAAGTGACATATTCCGGGAAAACCAATAAAAATCTGATATATTCTACATTTCAACGGCGGGGAACCTTCCAAGCAAACACGAAGCAGCGTGGACCTCTGGAATTCGAGCCAGATGGTCACCGGTTCCAACTTTATGGAAACCTAGTTCAGTACATGCCATGGACATTTGCATTCCGTGTTCGGTCTTCAACCGGCTTGCAGATCTTTGACATTCGTTTCAACGGCGAACGCATCGCATATGAGCTGAGTTTTCAGGAAGCCATCGCCTTCTATGGAGGAAACACACCCGCCACCATGCAAAACAAAGCAGTTGACTCTGGATGGTTATTTGGAAGCAGTACCTTCGAAATGATTAAGGGTGTAGACTGCCCAAAACATGCGGTCTTCATTGACCTTCACCACTTTATTGATACCGACGAGGTTCTGCATTTCCCAAGCTCGCTGTGTGTTTTCGAACACAATGCTGCAATCCCATTGAGACGTCATTACAGTGGTTACAACAAAAAGTTTTCCTTTCATGGAGGTGTGGAAAACCATGTCCTTGTGGTCAGGACAATTCACACTGTTCACAATTACGATTATATCATCGACGTATTGTTTTATCAAAATGGAGTGATTGAAACCAAAGTTTCAGCTACTGGATATTTACATGTATCAGGTTTTGTTGGTGAAGGCAAGAAGTATGGTACAGTTGTGTGGGACAACGTTTTAGGAAATGTTCACGCACACCTTTACAATTTCAAACTGGACATGGATTTGGCAGGTAAGTTTATGTTTCATGTATGCCCAAGTGTCTGTTACTGTTACTTTCATGAGTGCCCAAGTACATTGTCTGTTACTTCCCGATTGGAGTTTTTGAAGGTATAACGAGGCTACAAAGTCGAAAGTATTCATTTTACGAGTATTTTACTGTTTGTTACATTACGTTTGCAGGAGATGTGGAAGAGGTGGGGGCAGGGAAGAGGGGGAGGGGTTAGAGATTACCTTAGAACAGATGTAACTGTATAGAGTAGTATGGTCTGTGTACGAGTATGTTGCCAATCTTGATGTAACAAGCAGGGACACGTCAGCTTATAGATTGTCTTCTTTGAATGTACACTTCAAGGAGGGTGGTGCATTGTGTATTAAATAGCGAGGGATTAAGTTAATGAAATGTGCTTACAGTCCTCCCTGTAAACATCTACCACGGGTGCTGAGAGACATTGAAGAGAAGAGGGGCGGAGCTAAGAATGCCTCCAAGGGCGGAGCTATGATGCCACCGGGGAGGAAGGGGGCGGGGAGGGAGCTAAGAATGCCTCCAAGGGGTGGAGCGTTGCCAAGGGAAAAGAGTGAGGAGCTGACAAGGGCGGGCAGGGATTGCGCTAGTTCTGAGGAGACAAGAGGGGAGCTGAAAAAGGCGCAAGAGGATTGCGTGATTTCTGAGCAGGAGAGGGAGGAGCCTGCATCATGCAGGTTCAGCGTGCTCAGGATGGTACTAGTTCTGAAGAGAACTGAGAGAGGTCTGAGGAGAATTGGTGTGCAAGGGAGTGTGTGAGAAGAGCTTTAAGGAGGTCGTCCTGCCTGCCTGCCTTGGCCCTAGTGCTGTTCTCGCTTTCCTGTTGCCTGTTCATCATCCTGCCTGTCTTTTCATCATCTTACTCGTAATTTTCGAGGTGATTTTCGAGGTGCGTGAAGCGCACCTCAGGTCCAATCTCACTCCTGACGTCAATGTGTTACGGGTTTGAGTTTACTACGAGGGGGTTAGCCTCTTTTCCCTCCTGAACTTGCCAGACCTGCGGCTGCTGCGCACGAATAACTTCGTACCTCAGCAGGTCGCGAACCAGCAACTATGAACGCCAATTGGTCCATCACGCGATAGCTTACCTGTACCACGCGACAGTCTCAATCGGGGATCGTACCATACGTACCCTCTGGCATACCAAATTTAGACGGCCAAGCAAAACCGTTGGTAACTGCCAGGGTAATGCTAATTCTGTTACGGCCGATTGTTAACCTGGGTGCGAGCGATGGCGGATCAATGGAGGAAAATACTTTCATGGGCAGAGAGAAAGGAAACGTTTAACGATTTGATTTACCGTATATACCGGTGTATAAGACGCACTTTTTTTTATCGGAAAAAGTCAAAAGTTGGGGGTGCGTACTATACACGGGGATAGAAAAAAAATTCGGCTTCAAAACAGGTCAATTTTCCAATACATTTGCGAAAAAAGTATTTTACGAAAAGCGATCTCTGTTGCACGTTTTCCCCATTGCGTCATTGCTGCTCGTTTGCCCCGGGTGGCAAGCGGGTTTTGTACCATTACGTGCTTTCTATGGATTTGCCGCTCAAAGCAACGCCGCTTCCGGAATGTGAATAGAACGGCTTTTGAAAAGCTCTGAAAAAAGCCCGCTCTGAAAAGCCACAACGGTCTTTTATTTTGAAGGTCTTTTATTTTACGACTGCAATTGCGTAGCAATCCGAAATTATAGGGCAGATTACCGTAAACGTCAGCTCGGACTGAAACGTCTTCATACATTCTATCTGATTCCAGAGAAGAGAAGATCAAGATGTCAAGGCGGTCGTACACTTAAGCGTTCAATCTCTCCGTCTGCCAGTCTGCAGAAAAGCTTGGGAACAGAGAAGCTGGGAGGAAGCACGGCGTGAACGAGTCTGTCATCCGGCGCTGGCGAATATCAAAGGCTTCCATAGAGGAAATGCCGAGGAATAAGAAGGCGAACAGGGGAAAATCGGGGAAGTGGCCTCAGCTGGAGGAGCGTGTCATAGCCTGGGTTCGGGAGAAGAGGGCAGAGGGTCACGCCATCTCTACACTTGCTCTCGGGCTGAAGGCAAGGAGCTTCGCTTTGGACGGAGACATCGAAGACTTCATGGCTAGCACATTGTGGGCCTACAGATTTATGGAACAACATAATATGTCGGTATGATGCCGCATGCACATCGCACAGCATATTCCCGACGATACGGCCGACTACCCAGACGAGGACTTGCATGCCGTCTTTGAAGAGGAGAGCGACGATGAGGATTTCCTTGGCTTTAGCTGAGAAGGCCATCACACACCCAAACGGCCCGTTGCAGGGTCACAACTCCACAATAAAGAATGTTTTAATAATCTCTCT
Organism: Myxine glutinosa; assembly: GCF_964187855.1. NCBI lineage: Eukaryota > Metazoa > Chordata > Myxini > Myxiniformes > Myxinidae > Myxine > Myxine glutinosa. The sequence continues at coordinate 148,104,304 of NC_136267.1, forward strand.
GCTCTCTCCTTTCTTCTATGAAGCAAAGAAGCTCCCGCGATTGCATGCACATCTGGTCACTGACGCGTGTGTAACAGAATACTGACTACATATAGCTAAATATTTTGAGGTTTTTTTCCTTTCAAAATGTTCATTTTGTGCTACTGAAAGTTTGTGTACAAATGCATAGATTCACGCTACTGTAATCTGAAAATGAATGATTTTTTTTCTTTTTGAGGGTGGAAGTTGGGGGTGCGTACTATACACGTTACACGGGTGCATATTATACACTGGTATATATGGTATTTACAAATATTTACAGTGTAATTTTTCAATAGGAAAGTAAAAAGGATGAGAAGCAGAAACTTAGCTTATTCTACGCCTTATTACGATCACTACGAATAAACACCACATGGGCCCAGCGCACATACACGAGGGAGGGGGAGGGGAACGAACAAACGTTGGAAACCTGCGAGTGCAAAGGACTACGATGCTCCAGGTGCCTCTCCTCGCGACACCCCCATCCCGATGTCACCACCGAGCAGCACGAGCAGGTAATGGCAATCCCAGCACAGATACGAGCAGGTCGTCTCAGCATGAACACGAGCATTTAAAGTCGATCACAGCACAAACAAAGGCAGGGAGTCCCAGCACGAACAAGCACAGGTAGTCCCAGCATGAACAATGGAAGGGGAGGTCGAACATCAGCACGGACTTGGGTAGGTCAGTGTCGATCGTCAGCACGGACTTGGGCAGGTGAGTGTCAATTGTCAGCACGGACTTGGGCAGGTGAGTGTCGATCGTCAGCACGGACTTGGGCAGGTGAGGCAGGCACGTGCAGAAATAGTCCAAGTCATGCACACGTGCACCGATCGGGAGTCCGGCAGTCAACAGAAAACAATGAATATGTGCAGATCGTGCAAAGTCCAAGGTGAAGACTAATGCAGGTACGTACTGAGTGAGGCCGGCAGAAAGAGCAAGAGAATGATCATGCAGGCACGTGCTCAGTCACAAAGTCCAGGCCCAAGAGAGAGAGGGAGAGAGAGAGAGAGAGAGAGAGAGAGAGAGAGAGTAACATGTGTAGAGGCCTGTGAAAGGTCCGGCCTAGAGCGGAACACACGTGTACTGCCAACAGAGTCCAAAGCCAGGAGCAGGAATAATGCAGGCACGTGCTAGGTGAACCCTGCAGAGAGACAGAGAGAGAGAGAGAGAGAGAGAGAGAGAGAGAGAGAGAGCGAGAGAGAGAGAGAGAGAGAGAGAGAGAGAGTCATGAAAACACATGCTAGGTCAACAATGTCCAAAAACCAAGAGAGCGTATCATGCACACGTGCAGAGGGGGCAGAGAGAGAAAAATGTGTGCAGGGCCTTTTGTTAGGCCCTTGCTGAGGGTGGGGAGTGGGGAGGTGGGGGGAATGTTAAACTGCCGGTTACAACTCTTGTCGTTACTAACCCCCTCTCTTTCCAGAGTGGTGACTAAACATGGGGAATCGATAGGTTGTGAGCAAAGATCGTTAAGAGACAAGGGTAGCACTATCATTTGTATCCCAGTGGTGCTGGTATGGGGAAAGTGCATGCATGACCAGCACTGAGTCCTATTTTGGATGGCCGCCACCTCTCTTGCTACCCTCCAATATGTGTTTGCATCCTTTTCTGGGGCCTTGTCCTGGGGGTGCGGTGTGAGTACGTATTCGATGGTCGCGATATCACCATACTTAAAAAACCACGTAGTCAATGCTTGACATCGAATCCTCATAGTCGTGCCTCTCTCTAGGTGTGTGCGCGTCTGTAGTTTAAAATCAGGTGTCCCCCATGTGTACCCTGGTTGGACCTCTTCTCTGGTGCGGACTTGGCCCCACCCAAGGGACATGAGTTGCTTCCACAGTACCTGGTCCCATATATTTCCATCCAACACCGTCCAACTCACGCCTATCCAATTTTTGTGCAATTTTTCCTCAAAACATGGTAATGATATCTCCTGTCCCAATGTCACGGTGAGGTTTTGTGTGTCCCACTCATGATCTGTGCCCCACCTTACCACGCTACCAATAGATGCTGCCGCTATCAGTAGCATTGCACATGTGACTGGAAACATCATTACTGTGGTGTAGTGTCTGGTGCTTGGATAGCCAACTTACAGTGCGTGGCGTGGATCCAGGAGGGCTTACCCTCGCAAAAGACAGCGGTTGGTGTAGTCAGCAATACCTGGAATGGTCCCGTCGACCTTGGTTCCAGGGCGTTCTTGCGGGTGAAGTGCTTCACGAGCACGCGGTCACCGGCTTGGAAGTTGTGGATGGCGTGGCCTGTTGGTTCAGGCAACGCCTCTCGTACTCGAGCGTGAATGCTGTGCGCCACGTTGGACAATCCTATACAAAACTTTAAAAGCATGTCATCCATTACAGGCAAATCAAGTTTGGACATCTCCATCGGGGCCGAAACAGGCAAACTCATAGGCCGCCCCATCAATATCTCGTGGAGGGAAAGACCCATGGTGCGACCAGGGGTGGAACGAGTGCTCATCAATGCAAGCGGGAGAGCTTCCGGCCACTTCAAACCTGTATCTGCACAGATCTTTGCTAACTTGAGTTTCAGGGTCCCGTTCGTGCGTTCCACAAGTCCCGACGATTGCGGATGGTAAACGCAATGGAAGGATTGTTTTACACCCAACACCTTCAGGATACCTTTAATTACCTCTCCCGGGAAGTGGCCCCCTTGGTCTGAAGAAATTTTCTGGGGAATTCCAAATCTGCACATGAAATCCCGCACGAGGCGCTTAGCTACTGTCGGGGCGTCTGACTTAATGCATGGGTAGGCCTCGACCCATTTTGTGAACATATCCACATCCACGATTACCAAAATGTAGCTAAATGACATACTTGATTGCATATTTATTAAATCGAACTGGATATGGGCGAACGGCCCAGAAGGTTGGGGATGGCCCGCGTTGTGTGGGTGCCTTGGTGGTGCCCCCCTATTGTGTTGTTGGCAAATCACGCATGACCGACACACGTCTGATGTGATACGTGACAGTCCCGGTGCCGCCCAAGTATAGTTTATCTGTTCCATCACCCCCCTCTGGCACACATGGCCATTTTGGTGTGCCATGCGTGCCAGCCAAGGCAGTAGTTCCTTAGGTGCTATTGGTTTTCTGTAAAGGGTCCACATCTCATTTGGCCTGGGGCGCATAGCCCCTCGTTTTATCCAGTCATCGTGTTCGTCTGCTGTTGCTGCGTTTTGCAGTTTTAAAACGTCGTCGTTAGTTGGTGTGGTGGTTGGCCTTGAGGTCGGTACATTGGCAGTCTGTGCGAGAGCCCCTTTTGCCCATGTCACCACCGGCATGTTTCATCCTACCTGTTGGTTGGCTGCCTTTCCTGCCGCTGCATCCGCCCTGGCGTTGTCCCGAGCAACGTCAGTGTCTGCTTTTTGGTGGCCGCGACATTTAACCACCGCGATAGCGCGGGGAAGTAAAATGCTTTGGAGTAGCCCTTCGACCAAATCACTGTTCTTTATAACCGAACCTGCAGATGTGAGAAAGCCTCGCATCTTCCAGATTGCTCCTTTGTTGTGGAGTACCCCGTGTGCGTAAGCTGAATCCGTGTAAATGTTGATGGCGAGGCCTGCTGCCAAGTTGCATGCGCTAGTTATGGCGCATAGCTCCGCCTGCTGGGCAGAAAAGGTAGGTGGAAGGCGTCCGCTTTCCACCGTCTCGTTATCAGTGCACACCGCATACCCGGATAGCAGAAAGCTATCCCATGCACGTATAGCCGATCCGTCGACATAATATACACAATTGGGGTTGTCAAGGGGAACGTCCTTCAAATCCGGATGCACCGTAGAGACTTGCTGCACTACCTCGACGCACACATGGGGTTCACCCTCCTCTGGTGTGGGCATCAGTGAGGCCGGATTGAGTGTAGTGCAATGTTCAACAGTGACGTTGGCTGCGGTGATCAGTGCGGTTTCGTATTGCATTAATCTGGTGGAAGACAAGTGTTGTGTTTTTCGCTGTAGTAACAGCGAAGTGACGCAGTGTGGCACCCATAACGTTACCGGTTGTCCCATTACGATGTCCGCTGTTCTTTCCACTGCGTACCTGGCCGCTGCCACGGCTTGCCGGCACACCGGAAACCCTTGCTCGACCGGGACTAGCTTTTTACTGAAGTAGGCTACCGGTCGCTCCTTGTCCCCATGAGTCTGTGTCAATACGGACTGGGCAAAACCCCCCACCGCATGAGTGTAAAGGGTGAATGGCTTCGCGTAATCGGGGAGTCCTAAAGTCGGTGCCATAACCAATGCTTTTTTCAGGCCCTCGAAACAGCGCATCAGGTCGTCTGTCCAGATCAATTCGTTCGGGGCTTCCGATTTGGTAGTCTCGTACAGTGGTTTAGCAAGTAGCGCATAGTCAATTATATCCAAGAGCGGCAGTAACCCGTCATACCTAGGAAGCGCAACATCTCCCGTTGCGTGCACGGCCGCGGCATTGCCATGATAGCAGTCACCCGTCCGGCATCCAGTTCTCGTTTGCCATGCGAAATGGCATGGCCCAAGTAAGTTACGACCTGCCGTACAAATTGAAGCTTTTCTCATCCCACCTTGTGGCCCTTGGCCGCTAAGGCCTTTAGCAGGGCCACAGAGTCCTCCTCGCAGGCCTCTTTGGAGGGGGAACAAATCAACAAATCATCAATGTATTGCAACAACACTGATCCCCCCTTTAGTTCCACGTCCGCTAGGTCGCAGTGCAACGCCCGGGAGAACAGGGTGGGGCTATCAGAGAACCCCTGGGGTAACACCGTCCAGGTGTACTGGCATCCTCTGTAGGTGAAGGCGAACAAATATTGTGACTCGGGTGCAATAGGCATGGAGAACAATGCGGAACACAGGTCAATAACAGTGAAGTGTGTTGCGTCCGGTGGGATAGACGTCATGAGGGCCTCCGCATTTGGTACTACTGGGTGTATGCCTCGTATTAATTTGTTCACTTCCCTCAGATCCTGTACAAACTCCATTTATTTTTCCTCGGTTTCTTTACCGGCAATATTGGCGTGTTGCATTGGCTGTTAGTTTCCACAATTATTTTCTGTTTTATCAGGGATTGAATTACTGGTGCTATACCCACATCGGCCTCGTGCCGTAATTTATATTGTCTCACATTTGGGAGGGGCATCCCGGGTTTCACTGGTATTACCAAAGGTTCGGCATCTCGAATTCGACCGACATCGTTCTCATGTTTGGTCCACAAATCGGCCGGAACCTCCTTTAAAATGTCATCGGACTCGCCCGGGGTCCTGGATACCACTCTCACGACATGGGTGCCCTTAGGGGGCAGGTCTACCTCTTCGAACTCCCCTTCTCTCTTTTGTGTCTTAAGGTTAATCACATACCCTTCGTTGTTGACGAGCGATCTCACTGTCCAATGGCCCACCTTCCAAAGGCCATGGATCGGAGTTTCTTGTAAGCGTCCCATCATCCAGCCTACACTTTCCGGCGGCCACCCTTGGGCGGTAGTGAGGGTGACATGAGCGTCCACTCCTGCGGGGTATCGGGACAGCGCACGCTGATCCGCAGATAGGGCTACCTCGGCGCCTATCCCCTCACGACCGATCCATATTCGTGACAAGTGTAGGGTCGAACGTTTACCTAGCGATTCCTCAACCTTCTCTCGGTATTCTTCGTCCTCGCCCCTGGCATCGTAATAAGCCATGCAGTGGGGTGTCGCGTCCTTTATGTCTGTTCTAATTCGGTGTAGTCGTAGCCAATCTCGCAACTCCTGGTCCTTGGAACACACAGTGTCTATGATGTGTGTCCAAGTGGCCAAAGCCCCTTCATCCAGGCTCCACCAATATGCGGTGGGGCCGGGGCGAGACATTGCCATCATTAACAGGTTGCGTTTAGATTCTGCAACGTCTACAAAAACTCCCTGCTCTGTGCACGAAATTTGGCAGCCCAAACGGCAAAGTAAATCCCGTCCCAACAAGTTAGTCGGGGCGGTGGTGGTCATTAAGAAAGCATGCTTGGCCTCTAGCGGGCCGCACACCACTCTCACCTCCTCTGAAATCGGAAGCGCTTGGGGTAAGCCCGAGACGCCCATTATTTGAACGTTCTTATGTGTAGGGCGCAAGGATGGTAATTGCCCTTCATTAATAGTACTGCGGGTCACCCCCGTATCAACAAGAAAATCTAGTTGTCGTCCGTCCACGTCCAGAGTCAAGGTCGGCTCCTCTGTAGGTGTCATAGTCAAAAGGGGGCATTATTTGGGTGACCCGCAGTCGTCCCGTCAATAGGCTACTTGATTGCCCTGCGGCGGGGGCCCCTTACGGAACTTTTGACAGTCGCGTTTCCAATGTCCCATCTGTCCGCAAAGAAAGCATGCCCCTTGCGGAATCGGTGGAGCTGAGGGTGCGGGGTGTCCGCTGTTGTTACGCGGACCCTGTCGTCTCGGACGCCGAGCTGGCTGTTGGTTCTGCTGTCCCCATTGTGGCGGCCAGGTCCCATTCATCCCATTATGATTCCAATAGTTTGGGAAAGACCCATAGTTTTGGGGAGGGGGTCCCTGTGTGTTCCAGTTTTGGGGAGGGGGCCCCTGCGTCCGCATGTCGACTAGTCCATTGTCGTTGTCGTCAAAGTCATTTTCGTTTTAGTTGTCGCAGCCCCATTCTTCGTTGGGGTCTGCCCTGGTGTTCCGATTCTGGGCACGTACCTGATCTCGATTTCCCTTCTTATTGTGACTGAGTTGGGCCTGTTTCTCCTGGAATAACATCTGCAGTATGTCCTCTTTTACATCAGCCTTCTTATCGTCACAGTCACTACATTGTTCGGCTGCCTCGCATAATTGATCAGTCGGGGTATTCCTCCACCCAATCAAGACTAATTGGATGCGCTTCTTTATTGCGGGTCTCATTCCTTCTACCATAAAGTTGTTCACTACGGCGCGGGGGAGATCTTGTGCTCGTGCCTGGCCCAGTCCTCCCCACTTTAACACTGCCCTCTCTACTCGTTCTCTCCAGTCCACCACTGCCTCGCCTTGTTTCTGTTTTAGGGCATATATCTTGTTCCAATCGGGCCCTGCGGCTGGCATTAAAGCGGTGCGTACGCCACCCAATAGTTGTTCGACCATAGCGACCCACTCTCCAAAGGGTGGGTATGGATTTGGTTCCACATCTGGCCAAGCTCCATTTGTTTTCGCCTGTTCCCATACCCGTGCGGGAAATATAGCTTTTCCCATATGACAGATGTCCCGCCAATCTGAGCTTGAATTTTGTATCCATATTCGCATAAATTCGGGTACTTGGCCTGGCTGATCTACCAGCAAGGTTTTCACCCATTCTTGCATAGCAGTCAAATCAGTTTCCTTCCATGGTACCCTAATCTCGATGGGTTGTTCCAGTCCTAGAGTGTCCCTCATGCCTATGGTGTTGACAGGGAACATTCCGGTGATAGTCTGTGGAGTCTCATTCCCAGTAAGCCCGATCAGCGAGGGGTATAGTCCTCCCGGTCCTATCGGTGGCGGGAACCTTGGGGTGTCTGTCCCGCTGTCTGCCCCGTTAGCCCCTTGTCCTCTGAATGGGTTACCCGGGCTAAGGTGATCCTGGGGAGCAGCTGGTCTACCTCTCTGGGGGCCTAACCCCTGGGGTAACAGGGGTGGGGGTAGGGAGGGTGGTGCCTGGGCCCGGGGACAGGGCTCAGATCTTGGGAGGGTAGGGGTCTGGTAACTACCTCCCCTACCGCGGGGTCTTGGTCCGAATCCAGAACCAGCGGCATCAGTCGCTGGTTCGCTTGCTTGACTATTTCCTTAATTGTTTTATCCTGTACTTTGTCTGCCTGCTTCCTTTGCCCTTGAAGTTTCAGCACTTCTCCTGCCAGGCTAGCCTGTTTTGATGCCGCCTGTCGCTTCATTGCTTCCTCCTTCCACCACCCGTACACCTTCCAATAATCGGGTGGGAAGTATTTCTTCTCCTTCTCTAGCTTGTCTAGAGCTCCATACAGCGCTTCTAATTTTCCGAGCGCAAATGATCCCTCCTCTGGCCACGAATCACTGAAATCCTTGGTTAGCTCAGCCCATGCTTACCCTGGTCTTACAGTGGCATAATGATGTTTGTTATACATAAAAAATGCCGGGGTATTCCTGAGGGGCTCCCCCTCCTTTCCGGACATGTTCCCCATCTTATTGCTCTGGGCTGTTCCTTCCTGGGAAGTTCTTGGTTACGGCGTTGCCCTGCGGCAGCCTAGCCTCACTTTCCCCCTCTTCTTGCTAACTGTAACGTTACCCTTGGTAGATCTACCCCGTAACGTTACCCTTGGTAGATCAATAATCAGCCCGTTACTCCGAGGCCAAAACGGCCTGTACTTACAATTTGTTTGTGATACAAGCACAAGCGATGAGGGGGGAACGGGCAAAATCTGAGAGAGAGAGAGAAGCTCAAATTTGAAACGACCCTCAGCATAAAAGCTCACCTTTAAACAAAACAAATTGCTGGCGCCAGCCTCTCCCCTCCGCCTTGTAGAGCCCGTTCCGCCGACCTCGCCTTGAGCTGTATCCCACTCCTGACACCAGTATGTCGGGAATCGAACCAGGATCCACAATTAGAGTTCAAGGAATAACAGGCGTTTATTCGAAAAACCAACACAGCTGTGGAGGATGAAGGGAATATACAATTCAATTGAACAGCATAAGTCCCAGACACTCCTAAGTTCCTTGTTGAAGGACGTTCCTTATATACGTGCAGAGTGTGATAAGGATCTCCGCTAGCTTTGCAAGCTCAGCATGGTGAAACAAAGAGAGAGAGAGTGGGCCTTAACAGCCCCCACCCTCGTCCTATCCTGGGGAATGCTGAGCTCAAGGGAAAACCGTGGGAGAAGGCTAATGCAACATTCCCTTGAGCCCTTATCATCTTAAACAGATGTTAACCAGGCCTTGGGTTTGGACAAGGGTAAGACTTGTGAAAGATATATCTCTTTGGGGAGGCTTTCTCAGCGAGCAGTTTTGGAAAATGTAATCAGCAACATTTTCAACCATGAAGCAAGTGAGTTGGCTGCAAAGCACAGTTGAAGCCATAGGAAGCTTAATTCTATATTTTCTTTTATAAAGCAAACACTAATTAAATGCAAACAATGATTAGATAAGTCAAACGGTATAATTAAAAGCATGTTTCCGACATATATATATATATACGTAGTGTGTTCAAAAAGTATCCGACCTTTATTTTTCGTGCGTAAAAAAAAAGAAGCTAGGGAGGCGTTGATTGGTGCACGTATGTAGGCGATCCTAATGCACACGCGTGAATTTTTTCCCACCTGCAGAAGCTGTCATTCGACGGCAGACCGCCGATGAGTGAGGAAATGTAAGTGAGCGCCGTCGGATTTTCGTTTTTGACAAAATGACGGAAAAACTTGAACAACGCTACTGCATCAAATTTTGTGTTTTTTGGCCTCGGAGATGTTGGATGCTTCCATTGTGATGACTGCAACTTGGTTTCTGGGTCGTACCCATAAACCCAGGACTCATCGCCAGTGATCACTGTGTTGAGGAAGCTGGGATCGCTGTTCACAGTCTCCAGCATGTCCTGTGCGATCTCCAAACGGAGTTGCTTCTGCTCAATCGTTAGCAGCTTTGGTACGAACTTCGCTGAGATTCTCCTGAAGCCCAAATCCTCCTTCATAATGGAATGAACGGTGTTGAATCTTGCGGATCATTTCCACTTGGGAATCGCCAAGCTTTACACAAAATTTGATGCAGTAGCGTTGTTCAGGTTTTTCCGTCATTTTGTCAAAAACGAAAATCCGACGGCGCTCACTTACATGTCCTCACTCATCGGCGGTCTGCCGTCGAATGACAGCTTCTGCAGGTGGGAAAAAATTCACGCGTGTGCATTAGGATCGCCTACATACGTGCACCAATCAACGCCTCCCTAGCTTCTTTTTTTTTTACGCACGAAAAATAAAGGTCGGATACTTTTTGAACACAGTAGTATATATATATATATATATATATGTATATATATATATATATATATATATATATATATATTTATGTATATGTATATATAGTTATATACATATAATCTTATAGTTTTATAGAAAGATTATGCAAATCTGTACAAATGTTATATTGGCCAATGTCCAAGTATTGCTTCCTGGTCTTATCATCACGCAATATTTTTATATAAATAAAACTTTGATAAGAGGAATAAAGTTTGGGTCGATCACATACTTTACAGTCAATTCAAAGATGATTTTGCTCAAAGAATAAGGTTTACCAAAATATTTTCAGGCTGTCATCAGTTTAGCATTTCATTCGGTGGTGGATTTCAAAAGTGTTTGCTAATCAGTGTATATGTATTTTATACAACTGTTACCATATTATACATTTATTCCATGAGCCATGTTTTTACTTTGCTATTCAGGAGCCCAAAACAGCTTCATGACAGTGAGCAGGGAGTTTGAGAACATAAGTCACCCGTGGAGCCCTGGTCGTTGGCTCATTCAACCATGGGTCCACAGGCGGGTGGTGAACCATGAAGGCGAAGCTGCATTCCGACACGGTACAACTCTACCTTACCTTGTATTCTATAATCCCAAGAAAGAAAACCGTTGGGGCCATAGTCGTGGATACCGACTTCAACTAAACTCACATACCCAGCCAATTCTCCCTGAGGGCTATGGGGAGGAGAAAGGTGTCACTTGGAACAGGTACCCGACACCAAGATTATGTGCATTATTTTTTGTCACGGGTTAATGAGGGCATTACATTTGTTGTTGTTGTTGTTGTTGGGGTTCTTGTCCGGGGGGTCGATTTTTGAAATGTGCACCTATTGATTGGACAGCTGTCAGACCACACCCACATGTTGCTTGACTCCACCCACTATAGTGCCGGGCTGAGAGAGGAAATAATATGGCCGCCATCTTGTTTCCAGACCTAGCACATTAGGCCCACATAGGCCTCTGCTGAATGTACTACACTGTCCAGCTTTGTTGTGCCAGATTTCCATTGGCTTTGTTTGGGTTGAGTGTTAAATTATAAGTAACGTTTAAACAAGCCCGTACAAACCTCCCCCAAAAAATAGCATTATGTAATTTTGAATGGCGCCAAATGCGCGTTTTGCGTTTTCCAATCGGCCCATTGCCGGATTTTTAACGCCAATTCCATCAAGCTTCATGACAAAGTCCCATACCTCAAATTACCATGTACACGTTTTCATGAACAATAGGTTTATTACCACAGAGAGAGAGTGGGAGGACAGAAACTTACAAATTGAATACACCTCTGATGTTCTTGAACCCTGAGCCCAGATTTACTGTCATCAATATACCCCAGAGAGGATAATAACATAACCCATCCTGCCACTCCTGTTCGGAGTGGGTGCACTAGTTGCCTGAAACCAGACCCAGCTATCCGTCACTCGTACCTGATATTGAACCAAACCATGAAGACCCTTGGTGATTAATTGTATAATACCTGAAACAGCAAGGATTTAAAAAAAACTTTTCTTGTACAAATATAAATAATTAAAAAACTTCCCTAGTATGTTTGAATTTATACTTTATGTTTGGATCTAATTTTAGAACCTGACGGCGTTCCAGCATCGAACACATTCAAAACATTTTTCAGACAACTAAGAACCACTTGGCACATTATGTTAAAAGAAATACAAGTTGGGTCACCCTATCAAGATTGTGGTATTTACACTATATTGAAACATCATGAAGATTTGTGTTCATTTCTACAGCAAAACTTAAACTCAGAGGGCAACATGGCAATGATGGGCCAAATGGCTTCCTTGTTTCCTTCTTCAAGGTCATACAGGATTGTGTGTATCATATTCATCACCAGGGACACAGGAGGCAGTGCAGGGTCAAGAAAAATGGATTTGGACAAAATGATTTGTTCATATCGATAAATGCTCAGACAATGTACCTTTATGCCTCTGCTGATGAAGATGCCGGATGCTTTATCTGAAGCAGGTTTTCCTCAAGGATTTGCCTGTATTTGGCTCCATTCATCGTTCCCTCTATCCTTACATGTCTCCCAGTCCCTGCCACTGAAAAGCATCCCCATAGCATGATGCTGCCACCACCATACTTGAAGGTAGGGATGGTGATAGATGGGTGATGCGATGTGCTCAGTTTCCACCAAAAGAAAGCGCTTTGCGTTCACGCCAAAGAGTTCACTTTTCATCTCATCAGACCACAGCATATTTTGCCTCACTCTGAGTCTTTCACGTGCCTTTTTGCAAACTCCAGGCGTGCTCACATACTCCTTTTTCCCAGGAGTGGCTTCTGTCTGGCCACTGTCTGGCAAATCCTAGATTTGTGAAGCGTTCCAAAGACCGTTGTCTGCCGGCAGGTTCTCCCATCTCAGCCAAGGAACTCTGGCACAGTAACGTTCTGTCAGAGTGGTCATTGCATTGTTGGTCTGCTCCCTGGCCAAGGTCCATCTTGCCAGGTTGCTCAGTTTGGTCGGATGGCCAGTTCTTGGAAGAATCTGGGTTGCTCCATATTCTTTCTATTTCCGAATGATGGAGCTCACTGAGCTCTTGGGAACTTTCAACACTCTCAAAATTGTTTTAGATCCTTCCTCAAATATACAGTCGTGGCCAAAAAATATTGGCACCCTTGCACATTTTTCAAATAATGCACCATTTCTTCCAGAAAATTGTTGAAATTAAAAAATATTTTGGTATCCACAAATGTATTTCTATGGTTTGCAGTGGAACAAAACAAAAAAAGCTGAAGCAATTACTAAATCTTAGCTTATTCCACACAGAAATCCTAAAATGGCCCGGACAATATTATTGGCACCTTTTAGAAGTTGTTAGACATAATTAGATTTCAAGCAGGTGATTCTCCTTTACTTTGGAATTGAACTCACCTGTGGTGAGTTCCAGGTGCCTGCAATATAAAAAACCACTTATTCAACCAGTTTGAATGGAGAAACGGTGTCATTCTGCTGTTTGTGTCACTGTGTGTATCGCAATGAGCATGGAGAAAACAAAGAAAACAGAGAATTGTCCGAGGAGGTCAGACACAAGATTGTAGCCAAGCAAAGACAATCTCAAGGCTACAAGTCAATCTCCAGAGACCTTGATGTTCCTGTGTCCACCGTACGCAATGTTATCAGGAAGTTTAAGACCCATGGCACTGCAGCCAACCTCCCCTGGACATGGCCGCATGAGAAGACTTGATCAAAGATTGCAGCGAAGGATTGTTCGAATGGTGGAGAAAGCACCTCAATCAACTGCCAAACAGATTCAAGCTGATCTTCAGACACAAGGTACGACATTTTCAACTCGCACCATCTGTCGCCAACTCAATAAAAGGGGGTTATATGGTGGGAGACCCAGGAGGACCCCACTGCTGAGAGAGAGACATAAGAAAGCCTGACTGGAGTTTTCCAAAACACACCTGAACAAGCCAAAATCCCTCTGGGAGAATGTTTTGTGGACAGGTGAGACCAAATTAGAACTTTCTGCGAAAGCACATCATCTCTATGTTTACAGAAAACAAAATGAAGCATTCAAAGAAAATGACACCTTCCATACAGTCAAACATGGAGGAGGTTCCATGATGTTTTGGGGTTTCTGTGTTGCCTCTGGCCCTGGGTGCCTTGAATGTGTGCATGGAATCATGATATCAGGAGATTACCAAGGCATTTGGAGCCCAATGTTCAACCCAGTGTCAGAAAGCTAGGTCTCCGTTGAAAGTCATGGGTCTTGCAGCAGGACAATGACCCCAAACACACTTTAAAAAGCACCCAGGAATGGTTCAAGACAAAACGCTGGACTATTCTGAAATGGCCAGCAATGAGTCCAGATCTAAATCCCATTGAACACCTGCGGGGAGATCTGAAAACAGCAGTTGGGAGAAAGGCACCCTTCAAATCTGGGAGAACTGGAGCAGTTTGCACAATACGAGTGGGCCAGACTGTCAGTAGAGATGTGTAGGAAGCTCATTCATGGCTACAGGAAGCGCTTAACTGCAGTTATTTTGTCCAAACGCTGTGCTACCAAATATTAAGTCGAGGGTGTCAATAATTTTGTCAATGCCATTTCTTTTTATTTTCTGATGTAAAAGGATATATTAAGTTCTGAATAAAAAAAAAACCAAAGGTTCTGTAACATTAACCCTTTGAGTGCGGGATTTTTTTAAAATAAAAATACCCCCGGTACGGGATTAATTTGGCATTACCGGAATGCAACCACCTACTGACGATCTATTTATAGGTATAGTCGATGACGTGTAGTAACGTCATCTGTACACAAAACTTTTTCGCAGGTTGCGGCACTGGACGTCATCCATACTCAAAGGGTTAACAGGGAAATAAAGAATTGTGGAGACCAAATACTTTTGTCAATTTCAACTTATTTTTAGAGAAAATTGTGAGTTATTTGAAAAAGTGCAAGGGTGCCAATATATTTGACCACGACTGTATACCTTCTCACAATCCTCTCGTAGTTCTATGGGCAGTTCCTGGGACTTCGTGGGAGAGTTTGTGCTCTGACATGCACTGTCAACTGTGGGACCTTATATAGAAAGGTGTGTTTCTTTTTAAATCATGTCCAATCAATTGAATTGGCCACAGGTGGACTCCAATCAAGTTGTAAAAACATCTCAAGGATGATCAAAGGAAATTGGATGCACATGAGCTCAATTTGGAGTGTTATAGCAAAGGGGTTGAATACTTATTGACTCAAGACATTTCAGCTTTTAATTTTTAATTAAGTTGAAAAAATTCCAAAAAAAAATCTACTTTGACATCATGGGGTATTCAGTCAGTGACATGGGGTATGTGTCGATCAGTGACAAATTATCTCGATTTAGTCAATTTAAAATTCAGGCTGTATCACAACAAAATGTGAAAAAAAGCAATGGATGTGAATACTTTCTGAGGGCACTGTATGTATAATGATGTAAAGATAAATGGATTACTTTGTGGGGTCAAGAGGTCAAAGGTCAGATATCCCATTAGGTGAAAATTATGTTACGATGCTAACTTGTGAACCAGTGATGGGATTTTCACCAATCTTGGTACAAGTATGTATTATGATGAAAAGATGAGCTGATTAGACTTCGGCATCAAAGGTCAAAGGTAAGAGGTCGTGTCAGGTAAAATGTGATACCTGAGAACAGCTGAAGGGATTTTCATCAAATTTGAAGTGTGTGAAATGATGTAATAATGAGGGTGGATGCATATCGGTCGACATCGCGATGTCAAATAGTGACGTTCTAGTTTTTGTTTGTTTTGATGTAGGATTATGCTTCCTCTGGCTTGGTGAAAAGTCATGATGTGCTGACTTTCCAAATATCTAAAATCCTCCATTTTAATCTGATTGCCTTGAAATATGAAGAAGATCTGCAAATCAGGTCATTGAATTCAACCACCAATTTTTTTGGAGGTCAACATAGGCCAAAGCTCAACATAGGCCAAAGCTCAACAACTTAGGTGGCTATTTCTAAAATCCTCCTATAGGCCAACGCTCAACAATTTAGGTGGATATTTCTAAAATCCTCCTTAAAATATAATTTTCTAGACGGTGTATCATAAAATAAGCCTGGTGTTGTCTTAACGGTTAAAATGGCTGGCTAAAGATCTTAGGGTCTTGAGTTTGAGCCCCTGTCATGCCTTGTAAATAAAATCAGGTGTGTTGACTCAGCCTTCCATCCTTCTGAGGTTGGCAAAATGAGTACCAGCTTACTGGGGGTAATAATCCATTCGAGTATCCTGTGTCGGAGTGGCGACACATCCAGGATTGCACTCTTTAGCGAATGAAACTGCCTCGGCAGTCCTATATGCTTCACGGCGTAAAAGGAATGGTTATTATATCGTAAAATGGAACCAGAATAAATCTGTCATCAGATTGAAATATAGTGGGTTGTTGCAATGTTTTATTCACATAGACATTGAGTTTGAATCCCAGGTAGAGTCAGAACTTTTTCACACTTGCTCCATGTGGGAATTTATTCACATTCTATTTTATTGTTACTTTTCTATCTATGTGATGGAAGCAAACTCTCTCTACAACATATACAAATATTTGTGGGGTTAAGCCATTATGAATATATCATAACAAATGCAAATAATATGGTACGATTCTTTATCCTTTTCTTCTAGGTATAAAGTCGCTGTAACAAAGTATAAAGAAACTGAAACCATCAGTAGCAGCATGTACAATCAAAACAACCCTTGGGATCCAGTCGTCTATTTCGACGATTTTCTCAACGACAATGAAAATATTGAAAACAAGGTAAGGTTCAGGAACAGCTTTGAGCAAACAAAAGTTGAAGCCATTTAACTGATTTTGGTACAATTTTCAAAGAGCTGTACTTGATTGACTAGATGGTGTTCACAGACTTCTTACCCCATGCAGTCGACTTGGTGCGAGCCAACTTTTTCTGTTTTTTTAAAGGGTTTTCTTCTTTGATCCGATAGCTGCCAGACCAAGTGACTTATGACGTCAGAAATTTACATTGTCCAATATAATTGCGCAGATCACGCTCAATAAATTTCAAACTGATCAGACTAAGCGTTGTACTTGTCGAATTATGACGTCATAATGTAGGCACCAATGACGTCATCGTTAACACTTATTCCCCATGCGTAGTTCTTTGCAATGAGAAATGTTTCAATTTTTTCCAGGAAGCGGTTTCGGAGACATAGAGGTCCAAATTTTGTCGTTTTTTCTAAGATGGCGCCCGTACCATGTGACCTACGACGTCATAATATCACTAAATTTTTTTACATGAGTAGATGCATACTATGGTGAAAATGTTGTGTCAATTAGACCAACAGTTGCTGAGAAAATGATTTTTTAAAATGCAGACACGAATTCCCTATAGTATACGTAACCGATCGATTAACCCCGCTTTTCGCTTCGCCAGCGCAGTGTTCTAAAATAATTCATGTCATAATAAATTCATTCGTGTGATTCATGTATTCATGTAATAAATAATAATAGTGTTTGAAATAATTCATGTGGAACATTATTTCCAGACTTCTGCTGGGAATGCAATGCTTGTTCAATACTATGGTGCAGAGAAAGTGCGCTTGCCTTGCCTTTGAGCCGTCTGGTCTGGTTTCATTCCCAGCCTGACCATAAACTATTGGATTAACGCTTCATAGGCTGGGCATTGCATCAAGGATTGCACCATCCCTCAGATGGGATATTTATTTGTTGTGAAAGACCCCACAACGTGTTTCGCAAAGAGTTGACTATTGTTGCCGCCCCCCGACAAAAAATACCAAAATTCTGCTCTCATAAATTGCTCTGCAAACTGCAAATCCTGGGTTGTGGCCCTGGCATCCCTTCAACTACAATAGAGCAAAGGTCCATGGCTGAGCCCTAAATATTGTGTGGATTAACAAGACAATGTCAAACAGCCCAGTATATTCCTTCCTTAGGAAACTCCCTCAGCAGTACCCGATTTGCGATTGGAGAATGGTGTAATCAGATCTGATATTGAATTTATTTTATGGCTTTTTTTCACCGATTACCTCACTTTTAGGACTTGGTGGCTTGGATCACAACAGGTTTTGTTCATGTGCCTAGCACCGAGGACATTCCTGCGACTGCGACCCCTGGTAATAGTGTTGGGTTTTTCTTTCGTCCATTTAATTTCTTTGATGAGGATCCATCGCTTGCTTCCCCTGATGGTGTGGTTGTGAGACCGGATCAAGGAAAGACCAGATAAGTAAATATTGTTTGGTCTGTGGAAGGCACTACACGTGGAGAGGCTCAGGAATGTTCCGTGACAATGGAGCCATTTTATTATTTTGGAAAATGGATGTCTGCTTATGGCTGAGAACGTGTTGGGAAATTTTCTCGTTTCTGTTAATTTTCACACACTTGGTTACTCACACAAATTCTAAACTGAATGCTCATCTCCATTAATTTATCTCTATATTATTTCACCTGTGGAACCTAGTTCCTTTGTCAATAATTGACTTTTGAAATGACGTATGAACAAGATGAAATAAATGATGAAATGATGAAATAAATGATGATGAAATAAATACATGATAAAACAAATGACGTATAAACAATAAACAAGGCCTTTTGCGCATGCGCTGTATGTGTTTACAGGGACTCAGTTTAGGTCGCAGTGCACTTTTAACCTGCCATTGCTGGTGTGAAATCTGTGAGTCAAATAGTCTTTTAAACATAATTTTCATCATTTAGATGAAAGAATGGAAATTTCAAAAAGGTTAATCACAATTGTTCTGTTCCTGAATGCAATTCGGATTCACTGAAATACAGGAATACGAGAAATATCTGTGGATGAGAGGAGTCAGGTTCGAACCATTACCTGTTCGTATAATGAACCTTCTGAAGAAGAAGTCAGAGTTCCGATTAAAGCCACGAAGAGTGGAAAAGCCCCTGGCATTGATTGCATCCATGCTGAAATGCTTATAGCTGACATCAGTACTGCCACAAGGGTGCTCACTGATCTCTTCAAAGTGGGTTGGACCAAGGACATTATCCCCGCTGACTGGACAAAAGGCCTCATTGTCAAGCTACCCAAGAAAGGTGATCTTGGTAATTGTGATAACTGGTGGGGGACAACACTACTTTCAATCCCCAGCAACGTCTTCTGTAGGATACTCCTCAACAGAATCGGCAAGGTTATTGACCTCAAGTTGAGACAGGAGCAAGCGGGATTCAGAGCAGGAAGAGGGTGCATTGACCAAATCTTTGCACAACGTAACATCACTGCACAATGCTTCAGAGAACAAATGCTTCAATACTCCTCTTCATAACAACTTCATTGACTTCCAGAAGGCATTCAATAGTGTACATAGAGCGGGCCTGTGGAAGATACTGAGAGCTTATGGAATTCTACAGAAGGTGATCACTCTAAGAAGCAAATTCCATGAACACTTTGAATTCAGTGTCATCATGAACTTATCAGAGCAGTTCCCGGTGGAGTCTGGAGTTCGCCAAGGTTGTATTATATCACCTATCCTCTTTCTGATTACTATCGACTGGATCATGAGGAACACCATTTCAGATAGACCTAGAGGCATCCAGTGGACCCTTTTCACCCAACTTGAAGATCTGGACTTTGCTGATGATTTAGTTGTTTTGTCATCAAGGAACACCCATTTGCAAGAACTGACAGGCGAGATGAAGGACAGGTTTTAATGCTAATACCACCAAGTTTATGAACATCAATACCACACCTTCTGTGTACCCTTTACTGTAAACGGAGAAGCCCTAGAGACTGGAGATGAGCTTACATACAGAGGCAGTCTCATCAGCAAAGACAATGGAACCAATAAAGACATCAAGGCAAGACTCCGAAAAACTTGTAATGCATTCGCTCAACTCCATTCTATCTGGGGATCGAAGCAGTACTGCCTGAAGACAAACATAAGACTCTATAACAGCAACGTCAAGTCTGTTCTTCTGTATAGCGCTGAGTGCTGACAGGTAATTAAGTCAGATATGAGCAAGATGGAATCTTTCCACAATGAATGCCTTAGGAACATCTGCTGCATCTTCTGGCTTAATAAGATATCCAACATTCCAACAAAAACTTGCATGAAAAAACCGGTTGCCACAGCATTGCCCTTGAAATTAAGTGTAGCTGCCTCCAATGGCTTGGCCACGTGCTTAGAAGGTCCCCTGACCGAATCCCCAATGTTGCTTTGGGATGGACAATGCCAGGAAAGAGGAAACCAGGCAGGCCAAAATAAATTGGCGTAGGATTATGGTAGTACAGAATGTAGCTCAGGATAGAGATAAATGGTGCAAGCTTGTAGCAGCCTTATGTCCCATTGGGACTGTGGAGGATATGCAAATGATCGAAGGCCCCTCCAAGAAGATTGTCGTTCAAGAAGTTTAATGGAGAACTTCTACTTAGTACAGTAGAGAAACAAGTCAAAGAAATATCATAAAGACACAGCAAATACACCAGCATACACAGTACTGACAGCCAAGCAAAGTTCTGAACTCTGTAGTCAAGGCAAGTTCCCTAATACTGGCTGGAAACAAGAGAAATGAAATTGGGAGGGGCAAGTAGTGGGAGGAGCAAAGATGGGATTGGTCGAATATGGAGTGAGGAGGGGGGAGAGTAGTGGGATTGGTCAAGTACGGAGTGGAATGGGGGGAGAGCAGTGTGATTGGTCGAGTGTGGAGTGAGTGGGGGAGGAGGGAGAGAGATCGGGGAGCCGAGAGAAAAAGACAAGACCTGCGTATTGTCATGTACATGAACAGACGGCAGGAGCTCTCCACGTGTCGTTTTCGTGCACGGGGTAATTACAGGGCGAACGGTAGGGCTGGCTTTGGCGGTTACACTTGCGGCTCAGCCACGTACGTAATAAACGGACAGTTCAATACGTGCTTCTCAATGCGCTTCTCAATCAATGCCTCGAAACTGTCGTGTGCACGCCGGTCCTCTCAATGCAGTTCTCACACGAGTGCTCCAGATCAGTTCTATCCCAACTCGAGTGCCTGCCTCTCCCTTCTCATAACTCAACTCTGTCCTCGTACCAGTCCTCATCAAGTCCTCTCGCACGAGTCCTGTAAGTCCTTTTGCATCAGTCCTGTTCAAGGCTTTGTGCGCTGGCTTATATAGCCTTGCCCAGCGAACCCTCTCGAACTTACTAGACGCTCTGTACCACGCCCTATCAAGCCATGCCCTCTCAGCCCTGGTTGGCTGTTGCTCTTACCGTCACAACCTCTGACGCGCTGCTTGACGCGGCCACACCTCGACCCTCGCGCTCCTCCCTCTTCTTAGGCCTACCTCATGGTTACCCGACTAGTTTTGAGCGAAACCAAGGGCAGCGAACGCTGCTGGCGGCCAAAGCGTAACAAACTTGAGGGATGCCAAATGTGGCGAGGGATCGAGTTTGCCCAGGATGAAAATGAAGGGTGGCCACAAAATGAAAAGGGCCTAAGCTCAATTCTTTACACAACGCAGATATCACTAGGGAAATGGCCTACTCTTACACATACTATGACATAACTAATTCTAATGGGCCTACGTATTGCTTGTGGACTAACTATGGGGGGCAAACCTTTAACCTTTAATGATGTTATATGTACAATCTCAAAACCTCAACACTGCCCCCCTCCTTCGCCAGGCCCGCCCCTGAGCCGAACCCACACAAGTGAGCACGACCGGTTTTGAGCAAGGGTCAGGACTACTTTTTAAATTACGTGTGACACTTAGGTGTGGTTACCCTCTACATTTAATCTAACACCCTGCGTGTGACAGTTTTACAACACTAAATATGTTCCACCTACTGCATTGTGTACTAACTAACAGATTCACACCCACGGCGAACCGAATTACGGAAAGAATTCTCAAACTATACATAAAGCCGGTGGGGAGCATGTTATTTACAAGACTAATCTAATTATTTACAGTTCTACAACCCAGGACCTGTTCTTTTGTGGGAAAGAATTTTGAGCGGAGAGAAACATAAATGCACTGCACCAATACACCATATAGAAAATGCACCCAAATGCACAAAAATGCACAATCATCAAAATGCACAATGAATGTTTGCTGCTTGGCTGCTGCTGGGCTGCTGCTTCTTGCGTCTTCCTGCTTCGTCTTCGGTGTGCCGTAATAAAACTTGGAGATCTTCTTTCCTGGCACACCGGCATAAAAAATGCACAAACTGTGTCCGTTTTTTTTATTTGCAGGGCCATCTCATGGTCCATCTGCGTGACTTTTACGCCACTTAGAATCAGTGGTCCGCAGGGCAAGATAACGCTTGCAGCAATTGTCTGCTCCAGCAAAACGTGCCAGGCCACAGAACGTGTGGTCCATAGGTGTACTGGTGCAGCAACAGGTAGCAGAGTGCAGTGCAAAAGTGCAGCCACACAGCTCAGGGTTCCTGCACACGCCCCTCAACAAAAATAATGGGTCCATGGGTGGTAGGGCGGGTCATACTCAGGTGCCAAAATGAATCTGAAGGAAATCCTAACATGAGGGGTGTCTATATTATGTGTTTTTTTATGGGGAATTCAAATATGAGATTATTGTTTGGATAGGAAAACTCTAACCTCCATCAATTTGTATTTCTAAATTGCCAATTTTACCCTTTCGAACCCCTTTATAAGATATTAAAAGATATAAGGGAAATCATTCATATTGACACAGCCAAATCAAATGTACATATTTATTAACAGGTGAACTGCATGTTTATCACTGGTTACAATTACAAAGATCAATCTCCTTACTTCTTGAACTTTACCAGGTTGCACAAGTCCTTCTTTGACTCATTCTTGGACATCAGCCTCCTGCTGGTCTCCTGAGCCCTGATTCCTTCATCCCTCTTTTCCTGTGAGAAGTACTTAGCAGAAGCCTCAGTCACCATTTTAACAACCCTCTCAATGCTTTGTGTGTGGCAAGGCCAGTTGAGTACCTCCATGGGGGTGTTGATGAAGTTCTTCACCTCCGAGGTGCTTAGGGAGCAGGTGAGAGGTGGCTCTGACACACCTTCTGACCAGCTGATCAAGTTACCAATGCTGGAAGTATCACAGTTGATGTCAGGTGTCTTTCTGGTCCTGACAGAGGAGTCCCCCAGCTGAGTGTCTGGGCCCCCCTCTCCCCTGATGGCCAGGATTCTCTCCACCCCCTCAGTCCTCTCCTTCTGATCCTCAGAGCACAGCAGTGTTTGGAGGATGGCTTCACTGTGGGCATACCAAGCAGATCTTCTCACAGTCGGCATCACAAGGTCCAGCACCTCCTTCCTCTGGGATTTGAGGCAGTCCAGCTGAAACAAGATGTGCCTAGGCCCTTCGATCCAGGAGTGCTTGACTTTCACGTTGAACCAACATGGATAATACACTCCAATGATGAATTCCACAATGAATTGCAGATTCTTGTGGTTCTTTCCTTTCAGTCCATGCTTTGACACCCAGAGCCTGAGAAGTCTGTTCGCTGTGGTGAGCCAGCGGCTGTGGTTTACTGGTCCAATCTCCACTAGAGCCAGCCTTGCAGGAAGCACTCCATCCCTGATTGCATAGACAATTTTATAGCCATAGTGTTGATCAGTTGAGAGATCTTCAATGGCCTTGTCAGACAGCTTGATCAGTGGAGGGCCAACAAAGATCCGGGTGAAGTTTGGATTGATATCCAAGTCTGTAGCAGAAGCAAGGAGCTTTCCTATTGGCCCGGAAAATGTGTTGTCTGACAGAGTAGGGCCATCAAGGTGAACAATGAGATGGCGCAGGGGAAGTTCACCAGTGTGCAGGTTGCACACCAACCAGACCAGCTTTCTCCCCAGGTGCAGCTCCAGCTTCCGCATTACTCCAGCTTTCACACCAGTGTTGACATTTGTTGAGTCTCCTCCAATGGCCCACAAGGTCTTATCAAAACCCCTCTCTTTCAGCCAGGCAAACAGGACCTTAGCAATCTGCTCCGCATGTGACTCCTCTTTAGTTGCTTTCTCTGGGGTAAAGTGGAACAGATAGTAGCTACCAGGCTCACTAACAACACTATAGTGTTCTTCCTTGATCTTTGCAGGAAAAGATTGGTCACTGCCCTCAGCTTCCATCATCACATTGGTCAGGTCAATCCGCCCATCAAAGAGGATGCAGGAGATCCCCCCCTCCTCCCTGCACTTCTCATCAAACTCTTCCCCCAGCTCTGTTATCAACTTTTCCTGTGCTCTATTGATCTTGTTCTTATCAATCACATTACTTGTATTGTCTTCTGTGATGATTCCTGCATCAATCAGAGCTGCAGTTGCTGTCGCTGCAGTTGGCCTCAGCCCTATGCCATACCTTATACTAGCAAGGGCAATGTTTGGAATCTCATCATAGTTTTTCTGGACCTTTGCTGAAGCTGCAGGCTCAGTGTCAGTTTCAGGGAAGAGCTCAACTTCAGTGACAAACTCATCTTCAGCACCACTTCTCTCCAATTCCAGATCCTCATCACCATCTGACAAAAATCTCTCAACATCCTTCCTGGCTGCCTTCTCTGCTGCTGCAGCATTTTCCTCCTTGCTCCTTCTCCTTTTATCTGCATTCTTTTTCTTTTCCTGCCTTTCCAATGTCCTCACCTGTCTCTTGTGCTCTGGCAGATCAGGGCTCCCCATTTGGTGGGGTCCTTTACTTCCAACCTTCTCTTTCTGTCCCTTGATGTAGGCAAGATCTTTCACAGGAATCATTTTCTCTCTGCTGCAGGAACAGTTAATGTGGGCTTGGATCACACAGCCCTCACCGGCCTCACAGCCTCCCCCCTCACAACTGGTATTCTGACACTTGCAAGTCAAAATATCAAATAACCTGTCTAACTTGACAATGAACCTCTCTTTGGCATCAAGATTGCCCTTCCCAAGAGAAAACTTCACTGCCTGATTCCAGACCTCCTTGAGCTTGGACATGATGGTCACCTT
This sequence comes from Myxine glutinosa, assembly GCF_964187855.1. Taxonomy (NCBI): domain Eukaryota; kingdom Metazoa; phylum Chordata; class Myxini; order Myxiniformes; family Myxinidae; genus Myxine; species Myxine glutinosa. The sequence goes on from NC_136267.1 coordinate 148,128,626, forward strand.
TTCATTGATAACAGGAGGCTTGAAAAGAGCATTAGCTTTGCTCCACTGACAAATCAGATCAGGGTAGATGTCAGACATGAGCTGGTCCACTGGGTAGTTCCTCCTGTCATCTTCACTTTGCTCTCTCAAGTAGATGCCATACCTCAGGATATCCCTCACAGTTGGCAGTTCAGACACCAACAGCTCCTGCCCAGTGCCAACAAGATTACTTAAATGAGAACTTGATTTCATCCTTGTTCTGACTTGAGCCATTTTTAGTAGTTCACACTGAAATAAAAACAATAATACACAGGTAAGTATCCACTACAGACAGATATTAAGGTATTACACAGGTATTACAGAAAACCGTCAAAATATTCACTTCACAGGTCACTATTTTCCCTCACATGTAACTCAGGATCAATTAACAAATATAATATAAAACAAGATAATTTACATCTAAAATTATTATCTATTTGTTACTCAGGTTCCGAATCAAAAACGTACTTACTGGCAATGCCATAAGAAGAGAAGAGAAGACAGATGGATAAGGATTGCCAACCTCCTCAACATCGAGCTTTCAGCAACAAGATGGCTACAACTGCCGTCCCAACAGGAAGTTACCAAAATAAAAGCCCTAACTTCAAAATAAAAAACGTCTCTTTTTTTCCAGAAGAATAGCAAAATTATCAAAAATTTAATAATAATCAACTGCAAATTGATGTAGGTTAGGGTTATCAGAATTTTAAAAAACCTCAGATTTGTGTTCTACACACCAAAATATGTAATATGAACACCCCTCTCGATTGATTTACAAAAAAAAAGTATGGCCTGCCCTAATGGGTGGGGAGGAAAGACAAAGCAGAGAGTTAGTGGAGGAAAGGGCACAAGGGTACACGTCAAAACAAGGCAATGCAACATGAGGGGCGCGGGAGAGCGAGCGGAGAAAGCTCGTCCCTAGCCGTACGTAACCCCCCGGGTCAGCCTACACCACCCTTGCCCTTCCCCGTATTTACACTTCCTTTACAACTTTGTCGCTACGTCTTGTCTTTTCTATCCCCCCTCTACTCAAAATTCGTCAGCCAATCCCTCCCAAGAAGGAAGGGATGGAATATCACCCAGTGTCTCATCCCGTCGAGATGCGTCTCACCATCCAAACATTTGCAAAATCTGGTGTGGAGTTTTTTTTTTTTTTTTTTTGTATACTGAATCGAGGCTCGTGCAAGAGCTAACATTTACTTCACAAACAAATCAACCAGACAAACAAAATATATAAAAAGAGGGAGCGGAAGACAAGATGGGGAGAGAAGGGGAAGCACATAAACACGACATTTGAGAGCAGGGAGATGTTTGGGAGGGAGAGGGCTTGGGGGGAGGAGGCGTGGGAAGGGGGGTGGGGGGTGGGAGAAGTATAAAACACAAGGACACCAAAGACCTCCAGGACAGAAGTTGGTATTTCAAAAAAGTGGATTTGGGTTGAAATTAGCGGGGGTAGAAAAGATCAAGGTTTTGGATGGGGGAAGATAAGATATGGTGGTGAACAGCTGTTTTAAAGACCTGGAGGGTGGAGTGGGATTGAAGAGAGTGAGGGAGTTTGTTCCAGAGGCGGGAGAAAAGAGGAATGAAGGAGTGAAGGTGAGCAGAGAGTCTTGATTTTGGCAGTTTAACCATAAGAGGGTTGCAGGCAGATCTTGTGCGACCTGTAGGAATATTTGGGGGACAGAGCCCAGAGAGAGCTGGGGGGGCAAGGCCAGAGAGGAGTCGGTAGAAGACGGAAAGACCACCAACCTGCCTGCGGTGAGTGAGTGAAAGGCCCTTGGAGTTAGCTTCATCGTGGGAGATTCCAATGATTCTGAACGCTTTGGTTTCAACAGCGTGAAGACGAGCTAGTTGTGAGGCAGGAGCACCAGCCCAGAGGGGAGAGCAGTATTCCATTGAGCTGCGGATGAAAGCCTTGTATGTGGTGAGGAGCTCAGGTGTGCCAAGGAAGGACTTCGCACGACAGAGGATGCCCAGTCGGCGACTGGCTTTGGAGGCCAGATTTGAAATGTGGTTTTCCCAGGAAAGATCATGGCAGATAGTGAGACCCAAAAGCTTGAGTGACAGAACTTCTTGGAGAGGATTATTCAGAAAGTGGATGGGAGGGTTGTCCAGTCGGTCTTTTCGGAGAGACATCGTAAGAGTGTGAGATTTGTCAGGATTGAAAGACATGTTCCACTTGTTTGCCCAGTCTGTGATTTTGTCCAGGTCTGCAGAGAGTGAGGAGGCTGCAGACTGCCGATCTGAGGGATGAGGAATGGAGCGACAGAGAGTAGAGTCATCAGCAAAGAGCTAGAGAGGATTTTCAAGAGTCAGAGAGATCATTGATGAAGACCAGAAAAAGCACAGGGCCCAGAACACTGCCTTGGGGAACTCCAGCCTGAACAGGAAGAGGAGATGAGAGAAACCCATTCAGGGCCACACGTTTACTACGACTAGAGAGGAAGTCCGCCAGTCATGTGTGGAGATTTCCATGGATACCAATAGAGGAGAGTTTGGTGAGCAGGGCGGGGTGCCAGACCGTATCGAAGGTACGTGATATGTCAAGGGAGACAGCTCTAATTTCCTGTTTGGCATTGAGGACCTCCATCCATTGTTGAGAAAGCAGAATCAGCATGTCCAGAGTAGAGTGACCAGGTCTGAAACCAAATTGATGATCAGAGATCAAGCCATTGGAGAAGAGGAAAGATTTCATATCTGAAGCAATGGTGGATTCCATGACTTTGCTGATAATTGGGAGAAGGCTGATTGGTCTGTAGTTGCTAGGATCTGTTTTTGCACCTTTTTTGTGCAAAGCGGTGATGTTGGCTGATTTCCAAGCAGATGGCAGATGACCTGGAGCAAAAGAGAGGGTGAAGAGAACAGAGAGAGGGAGTGAAAGAGCGGAAGAACAGGATTTTAGGACCCGTGGGCTGATGCCGTCAGGTCCAGTTGCAGAATCAGAGTTGAGGGTTGACAGAAACTTTTCCACCTTGTCAGGAGGAAAGGACACAGAGTCCAGTAGCAGCTGGGTACGACTGGGTACGGTGGGTACAGAGAGGGATTGGTTTGGGACACAAGATTTAGAGGCAAACACAGAGTTGAGGCTGTTGAAGGTGCGTCAGAGATTTCAGAATAGCTTGGAGAAAGAGAAGAATGGGGCAGACAAAACGTTTGATTGTGATTGGGTGAGGCACAGTGAGGTGTTATTTGAGGAGAGGGAAGAGTGAGGCAGAATGTTGGGCGAGATGAAGGTGAAAGTTGGAAGGGGGAAGAAGCGGGGAGGACGCTTTGAGGAGGAGGGGTGTGAGGGGAGTCTAGGAGGGGAGGAGCGAGGGAGAGTCTCTGAGGGGAGGGGTGTGGGGGGAGTTTAGGAGGGAAGGGGCAAGGGGGGAGATTTGAAAGGAATGGATGATGGGGAAGATTTGGTGGGGAGGGGCAAGGGGGAAGATTTGAAAGAGATGGGTGATGGGGAAGATTTGGAGGGGAGTGGCAAGGGGGTAGATTTGGAGGGGAGGGGTGATGGGGAAGTTTTGGAGGGGAGGGGTGATGGGGAAGTTTTGGAGGGAAGGGGTGATGGGGAAGATTTGGAGGGGAGGGGCAAGGGGGAAGATTTGAAAGGGATGGGTGATGGGGAAGATTTGGAGGGGAGGGGCAAAGGGGAATATTTGAAAGAGATGAGTGATGGGGAAGATTTGGAGGGGAGGGGCAAGGGGGTAGATTTGGAGGGGAGGGGTGATGGGGAAGTTTTGGAGGGGAGGGGTGATGGGGAAGTTTTGGAGGGAAGGGGTGATGGGGAAGATTTGGAGGGGAGGGGTGAGATTGGATTTTGAAAAGTGTACGATTAATGGGAAACGAACATTTATTGCAAAATGAGTTTCTTGAGACCGAGTCAAAAATACGTTTGAGGACGCTGAAGGAGGGGTGGAGTGCAGGAGTGTTTCGGGAATGTAGAAAAGAGGAACTGGAAGAGGTGGAATTTATTTTTGGAATGAATAGATTTGGTGAGCAAGTCAAAAGAATCCTTTTATAGAAGAAGAAGAAAAAGGTGTTATAATATACGACAGAATACAGTTCTTCAGGGGAAAGTTTAAACATTTTTAACAACGTGATCACGTGATCACGTGATCGAAGAACGAATGAACAAATAAGAACAACGAATAAACGAATAAGAACAGAGGAGGAAAAAAAATGTTGTTTTTTTTTTTTTGGAGTTGAGATTTTAAACAAGGAAGTATGGGTTGAAACGACTGGGAAAAACAGAGAAACAGAGAACAAAAATAATTGCAGCTCAATCGACGAACCACTGAGAGAAAAACAAAGCCTCAAGCCAAGGTCGGACACGGTAGCCTACTACACTAGGCCTCAGAATACGTGACACGAATTAACCGACGATTTTGTATACAGGTATGAAAAAATTAACACCGAGAATCTTACTAAAGACACACTAATAGGTACACACACCGAAAGATAGATACAGTTTTGACAAAAACACAATTGTAAAAAATTACTTAACTTCGAAAGCGTGAGCGCATGGACAGCTTTGAAGAGACGTGACCTCCAATCTTACGCATGCGCACTTTCCCATTCCCGAGTTCTGTCACCTTGGTGAGTGGATGTGGATGGTGCGAAGAGATTTCTCATCCTGACTATCCTCTAATAACATTAACTCTTAAACTACCCGGGGTCATGCCCTGCCAATTAGCATCTTTAAACTATGTGGTTCTAAAAACCAATTCCCATTGTCCCACCCTGTGGTGCCCTCCAAATTTGGGGTCTCACTCCCCCAATTTTTCACTACTGTGCCTTCGCACAATTTCGGGGCTGGGTTGTGTGGCTCCACTAGCAGGTCCAACTACCTGTGCACCTCCGCCACTGAAATCACCACCCGAGCTTACCATGCTCCTTACAACTACCCTAACTTGGGGAAGGCCCCTCCTGGCTCTCTCACCCCTCTGATGCCTTCTCTGGCATTGGGCTACCCGGGTCCTCTCCTAGGATCCTCGGGCCCCACTGAACACTACTCTGACTCTAACTGGCTCCCAGAGCCTACCTGCGGCCTCACCTGGCCAACAGACTACCAGTGGCGGAGTGCCCGACTAACCATACGCACCAACAGGCCCACACGCCCAGCCATTTCCACAGACTCATGCACCCATCCAAGCAATACCTTGCCACTACCTGCACCACAGGTGTCAATATCCAATAATTTACCTACTCCCTGTACCTAACTTTAAACTACCCTCCCCGGGTATACGTGAAGGGGTCCATCTTCCCCCATCCACTCCTTCGCACCATGCACTCCACACCACTCATTCCACACCACTTACTCCACACCATTTATTTCACACAACTGTTCTCCACTTGCACACCATGCAAGCCCATTCACTCAACACAATTCCACTTGTCCTCAATACACCACTCATTAGTAGGGTCAATATACGAAAAAAACTCACCTAACCCCCAAAAAATTGATACAAAAGGTTTTTCAATGGATTCTGGTACCATTGGGCATGTTAAATAACATACTAAAAATCTATTAACATCTGACTTCCGGAAAGGGGTCATTTTCAAGATGGCGTCCAAGATGGCCGCCGGGAGCTTAAAATGGCCATATCTCAATTATTATTCAACCTAGAAAGGTGGTTTTGGTGTCTAACCCTAGGTTTTAGGGCCCAAGGAATCCAATTGAATAAATAAAATTACCATCAGTTAATTATTTATTGACAAGTCCAAGATGGAATCCCAAGGTGACATCCTGATCCACTAAAATGGCTCTGTCGAATAGTAGTCAACCTAGAGAGATTTTTTCAGTGTGTATACCTAGGTTTAAGGCACCCAGGAAATCATCAAAATTACTTAAATAAGCACAAAGTAATCAGGTAATCCAGTAAGCCAGGTTTACCAGCCCATTAGGCATTTGTTGTCTTATACAGTTAGTCGCTATTCATCGTCATCCTCCGACTCCTCTGGAAGAAACTTGTTATGTGGATTGTCACATTCTTCAAGTTGGCACGGTCCACAGGCAGTAGTACATGGTAGTCCATATCGTCTACAAGAGCAGCGGAGTGTCTTGCAGGCAGTGGAGCAGTTACAATGAATGACCTTCAAGAGACTGTCTGGAGCATTACAAGTGTACATTTCTTTTGGAAATGTCTAAAAAAATATGGATTTTGTTTATGCATACATGTACCAAATAATATACTTATTCCTTTTGAGATGAAAATTAATTGTTTGTCAGATTTTTCAGTCCCCCCTCCCTCCCCAATATAAAACAGTCTGTCCCTTGCCATAACCTCTCAAGCTTTGTACAAACCTTTGTCTGTAATAATCACTGAATACTGTGGACTGCAGTCACAGGTGGCAGTGGTGTAGACACATTACACTCTTATCTCCAATCTGAAATACACACTTGGTTCATTAGCTGGTGAGTCGGAGGATGACGATTGTGGTTTTGAGAACCCTTCACATGTAAATATTTGTAATAATTCCCTTATAAATAATCCCCTGTAAATATCCCCATTATTTGGCTAATGTTAAAGATCGCACCCTAGTTAGTCCATGTACAACACGTAGAACACCATAGGACCTCTCTGTAGTTATCTCATTACTATGTGTTTTAGTTAAGGATCTGTTCCCAATAGTTGAATCTACGTTGCATTAGTCAAATAACCTAGGCCCCCTTGCAACCACATTCATTTTGCGGCAATAGCCACCCTCCAACTAAGTGCACGCCTCTGCCAGCCGCAGCCGCATAAGCGCTCGCCCCAAGCCGCCATTACGCACGCGGTAATCTGGAGGAAAAAGGGGAGGAGTGGGTTCGAGTGCCAGGAACGAGGCGTGGCCTGTCAATGACTCCTCAAGAGGTGGCGCCAGCGACCCCTCACCGGCCAACCAGGGCCGAGGTGAGCCGACCGGTAGGTGTGTCCTAGGAGCCGGCGGCTGGATACAGGAACGCCCAATAAAAGCGGCTGGGAGGGACTGCTTCACGAGATGAGTGCGAAGGTCTGCGATACGAGGTACCAGATGAGCATACAGCTGAATCGTAAGGCAGGAGAGTGGGTCCATTGACGGCAACAATCCCGCAAGATATTCGCATTGTCCGACCGCGTGAAACCGATACGTGCAGCTGCCGCCGGGTTTCGCCTCAAGCCTGGAGCGTGGACCGGAGCGCGACCTGGAGTGGACCTCTACGCTGTGCCATCTGCCCGGACCTTCCTGCCCTGCCATCTGCTTGGACCTTCTCCCCCTTCCAGCCATTCTTTCCTGCCATTCCCTATTCGTGTAAGTCTGTTTGTTCTGTCTGGGCGTATGATAATATAAGACTGTTTTTAAGGTTGCCCTATGTCCTTTTATTTCCTCTCCTTGTATATTCCCTTCTTTTGTTTCCTCTTGCAGATAGTGAATAAACGTGTTGTGGCGGACACGAAGCTCACTGGCGTGATGGCATCATTCCGCGCACCAAGTGGGCGGCGGCCATGCCCGAGGGGTAGGCGTGGCCGCGGGATATACACCGGGCTCGCAGCGCGGAGCGCTCCAGTGCTACAGTGGAGCTCTTGAAATAAAGACTCTTTAAACCTACCGCGTTGTCCGCTTCCTCCTTGTTATACAAGTAAGCGCGCGTAGCACCGCGCTTCATTGGTGACCCTCCGACGTTGGATCAGCCGTCGCTGACCGACCGAATACGCCATCGCAATGGCAAACAACGCGGTTACGATCAAACTCCCCGAGTTCTGGGAGGCTCAAGCTGAAGTGTGGTTCCTGCAGGCAGAAGCCCAGTTCCGACTTCGAGGCATCACGGTGGACGAGACCATGTACTGCCATGTGGTCGCCTCCCTCGGGCCCGGCACGGCCGCCCGCGTCGTGTCGGTCCTGAGGAACCCACCGGCTGACGGCAGGTACGAGGCGATCAAGCGTCTCCTCCTCGCCACGTTCGGCCTCACGGTGGACACACGGGCCGACCGCCTCCTGGACCTCCCCAAGCTCGGCGACACGCGACCGTCGGTCCGCATGGACCATATGCTGTCGCTGATGGGCGACGAAACCCCGAACGCTCTATTCCGGGCGTTATTTCGACGCCAGCTGCCGGCACGAGTACGCCTCGCGTTGGCCGGTTCCGTGACGACGGAACCCCGCGCTCTCGCTGCCGAGGCCGACAAGTTCTTTGCGGCTTTGGACACGCAGGCAAGTTTTGGCGCGGCCATCGCGCATCCTGAGGCTGACCCTGATGCTGATGCACCACACCTCGTGGATCCCGAGGCTGATGCACGCCGTGTGGCCGCCGCCATGCCACGCCCACCACCACCGCGAAAACCGTGGCCTCCGCCTTCGCCGCAAACCTGGTGCCATTTCCACGCCAGGTTTGGCCACAAGGCGAGGAATTGTTGCCCGCCGTGCTCCTTCGGCAAGTCGGGAAACGACAAAGCCGGCGCTCTGTAGCGGCCCTGAGCGTTGGCCATTCCGGCAGCCTTCTTTTGATAACGGACACCTTGTCCGGGCGCCGTTTCCTATGCGACACGGGGGCACAGGTGAGCGTTATCCCTGCCTCTACGTCCGACAAGCACACCGCGGGCCGGGGCCCCGCATTGCTTGCCGCGAACGGAACACCCATACGCACATTCGGGAAGCGCTGCCTCTCCCTGCGGTTCGGAAGGCAACGCTTCACGTGGACGTTCGTAACTGCTAGTGTCCCCATGGTACTGCTCGGTGCGGACTTCCTCTGTGCAAACGGGTTGTTGGTAGATGTGAAGAGCAGACGTCTCGTCCAGGCTGAAATGTTCAGCTTGCTTGGTTGCATGCTGAGCAGCTCGTTGAGCGGCTCACTGAGCGGCTCGCCAAGCGGCTTGCTGAGCGGTTTGGTCCCGGCGAGGTTAGTTTGTACGCTTCTGGCAGCGGACGACTTCACCCGCCTCCTCGCCAGCTTCCCGGCCCTTACGCGGCCCACCTTCTCGGCGGGGGCTGTCAAGCATGGGGTGGAACACCACATCCCCACCGCCGGGCCACCAGTCTACGCCCGGGCACGCCGCCTCGAGCCGACGAAGCTCGCGGTAGCTAAAGCGGAGATCGCTACGCTGGAGCGGCTCGGCATCGTGCGGCGCTCCGAGAGTGCTTGGGCGTTGCCGCTCCACATCGTGCCAAAGCCCGGTGGGGGATGGCGACCGTGCGGGGACTACCGGCGCCTCAACGACGCCACCACCCCCGACCGCTACCACGTCCCCCACATCCAGGACTTCTCCGCCCGGTTGGCGGGCATTTCCTTATTTTCGAAGGTGGAACTCATACGCGGCTACCATCAGGTCCCCATCAGGCCGGAGGACATCCCGAAGACGGCGGTCATCACGCCATTCTGTCTTTTCGAATTTCTTCGGATGCCCTTCGATTTGAAAAATGCGGCTCAGGCGTTCCAGCGACTAATGGACAGCGTCTTGCGCGACTTGGATTTCGTCTATGTGTACCTGGACGACATCCTCGTCGCCAGCGCGTCCCGCGAAGAGCACCTACACCACCTCCGCACACTCTTCGAACGTCTGGGCCAGCATGGCCTCATCGTGAACCCCGCCAAGTGCCGGTTCGGCGTAGCCGACATCGACTTTTTGGGGCACCGTGTCACCAGGCATGGGGCCGTCCCCCTACCGGCCAAGGTGGAGGCGGTGAAGGGGTTTCCGCGCCCCCGCACGATCAAGGGGCTCCAGGAGTTCCTGGGCATGGTAAACTTTTACCATCGGTTCCTGCCCCGCATTGCCCAGCTCCTGCGCCCCTTGCACGAGGCCCTCCGAGGGAAGCCGGGCAAAGGTGACGTTACCTGGACCGAGCAGATTGCCGCGGCGGGCGCGAAGCTCACCTTGGCCAACGCCACCATGCTCGCGCACCCGGCACCCGATGCACCGATCGCCCTCACCACCGACGCCTCAGACTACGCGTTGGGTGCGGTGCACGAGTAATGGGTGCGTGGTGCCTGGCAACCGCTGGCGTTCTTCAGCCGGCAGCTTCGCCCGCCCGAACGCCGTTATAGTACCTTCGACCGCGAGTTGCTCGGGCTTCACCTGGCGGTCAGGCACTTCCGCCATCTGCTCGAGGGCCGTGCGTTCACGGCCTTCGTCGACCACAAGCCACTGGTCTTCGCGATGGGCAAGGTCGCCGAGCCGTGGTCGGCCCGGCAGCAGCGTCACCTCTCGGCCGTGTCCAAATATACCACGGACATCCGGCACGTCGCGGGTAAAGACAACACGGTGGCGGATTGCCTTTCCCGGTCCGTCGCCCACGCAGTCCACCTTGGCATCGACTATGCCCGGATGGCGGCGGACCAGGCTGCCGACCCCGGCGTCCAGGCCTTGCGGACTGCCGTCACGGGCCTCCGCGTCTCCGAGGTGCCGTTCGACGGCACGGGCACGGCCCTCTTGTGCGACGTCTCCCTCGGGCGGCCTCGCCCCATCGTGCCCGCGGGCTGGCAGCGCCAGGTTTTTGACGCCATCCACGGCCTGTCCCACCCGGGCACGAAGGCCTCCCAGAGGTTGGTCGCCGACAAGTTTGTCTGGCATGGCCTCCGGAAGGCCGTCCACGGCTGGACCAGGACGTGCCTCGCGTGCCAGCGCGCGAAGGTGCACCGGCACACCCAGGCCCCATTGGCCTCATTTACGGTGCCGGAACGTAGGTTCGACCACATACACATGGACCTGGTGGGACCTCTGCCCCCTCGCGGGGTTTCACCCATGTCCTGACAATGGTGGACCGCACCACCCGGTGGCCGGAGGCCATGCCTTTGGCGGCGACGACGGCGGCGGACGTCGCGCAGGCGTTTATCGCCACCTGGGTCGCCCGGTTCAGTGCCCCCTCGGACATCTCGTCCGACCGCGGCCCCCAGTTCACCTCGGAGCTCTGGGGGGTGGTCACGCGGGGGCTCGGGGTCCAGCTGCACCGAACCACGGCCTACCACCCCCAGGCCAACGGCCTGTGCGAGCGGTTCCACCGCTCGTTGAAGGCCGTTCTCCGGGCCACCCTCCGCAACAGCGGCTGGGTCAACAGGCTCCCCTGGGTCCTGCTGGGCCTCCGGACGGCGCCCAAGGACGACCTGCGCGCATCCGTGGCGAAGTTGGTCTTCGGACAACCGCTGCGGGTGCCGGGCGAGTTCCTCCCCGACCCCACGGCACCATGGTCCGCGGCGCAGGAGCGCTCCGCGCTGCAGGAGACAGCCCGGTGGTTCGCCCCGGTGGCGACGGCGCACCACGGGCACCCGCCTATGCACGTCGCCCCGGAGCTTCGCACCGCGGAGTACGTCTTCGTCCGGCACGACGCCCACCGGACACCACTGCGGCCCCCGTACGACGGGCCTTTCCATGTGCTGGAGACCGGGGTGAAACATTTCACCTTGGACATCGGCGGTACTCCCGACCGCGTCTCAGTGGATCGCCTCAAGCTGGCCCACCTCGACGTGGACCACCCACCGCCGGTGGCTCGGCCCCCGCGTCGGGGCCGTCCCCCTGCAGGCGGACCCCCGGCACCGCCCAGGCCCGCCGGCACGCCGCCCCCCGGTCCTGCACCCATCCCGGGTGCAGCCGGAGGCATCCCAGCTGGCATCCCTGCACCCCGGACGCCGCCAGTCGCCAGAGGGCGCTTCGGCCGGGTCATCCGTTTGCCCCGCAAACTGGCCCTCCAGGTGCGCAGGAATTCTGGGGGGGGGGGGGGGGGGGGGGGCGTGTGGTGGACACGAAGCTCACTGGCGTGATGGCATCATTCCGCGCACCAAGTGGGCGGCGACCACGCCCAAGGGGTAGGCGTGGCCGCAGGATATACACCGGGCTCGCAGCCCGGAGCGCTCCAGTGCTACAGTGGAGCTCTTGAAATAAAGACTCTTTAAACCTACCGCGTTGTCCGCTTCCTCCTTGTTATACAAGTAAGCGCGCGTAGCACCGCGCTCCAGTGTGTTCTTTCTTACCCTTTTGGTTTCTTCTTCCCCCGATCGCTTTAGTCCTTTCCCAATTGAGTACCTGTGGCACGATTCGGCCAACGCTTGGAATTGGGTTTAGTCTTTTGTTAACGGCCCGAGTCGCAGCTCCCTTCGCTCGGCGCATCCATTCACGCTGCAGCCCGGGTGGGAGTATCTCCTCGCTTATGGCCGGTGGTAGTAATTAGGTAGTAAGACGGATTGGGCTTACAACCCTACTTACCACCGACCGGAAGTGACGTCATACTTCCAGGACCGGCGGACGGCCAGCTTAACAGGACAAGGGGATTAACCCCCCCTTGCTAACCGGAGTGCCGTCTCCCAGATCCGCAACAATATATATATATGTATATATATATGTATATATATATATATATATATATATATATATATATATATATATATATATATATATATATATATATATATATACATATATATATATATATATATATATATATATATACAGTGGAACCTTGACTTACGAGTTTAATTCGTTCCGTGACCGAGCTCGTAACTCAAATTGCTCGTATCTCAAATCAAATTTCCCCATTGAAATGCATTGAAATGCTATTAATCTGTTCCAGCCCGCCAAAAACCACACCAATTTTTAAAAAAATATACAGTATATATAAAAATATCTCGCGCTTTATATTTCACCTGTATGCAGCATACAAGTTGGCAGGATGGCCTGGACTGGAGGTACGCACACTTGACTCTAAAGTCTAAACTGTCCAGCCTGGGTTTGAATCCCGACCCAGCTATAACCTGTCATGGGTGAATCACAGGCAGGGTGATTCATCAATGTGTGCACCGCTAAACTGGGCGCCCCGTTTGCGTCCCATTAGTTGTTGGATGTTAAGGATCTCACCGTGTTTTCCACAAAGAGAAGGCGAGCTATCGCCGGCACTCTGAACAAGTTGTGGCCTGGCATGCTCTTCTCCTCTGCCGTTATATACGTCCTCCTCGGCACCTCGCTCATGTTTTTCGACGATTGCGTGTTTTATATCCAAGCACAAGTTTTATATAAAACACGACGATTGCGTGTTTTATATCCACAAGTTGTGGCCTGGCATGCTCTTCTCCTCTGCCGTTATATACGTCCTCCTCGACACCTCGCTCATGTTTTTCGACGATTGCGTGTTTTATATCCAAGCACATCATCCTCTTCTTCTTCTCAGTACCGTGTTTTCCACAAAGAGAAGGCGAGCTATCGCCGGCATTCTGAACAAGTTGTGGCCTGGCATGCTCTTCTCCTCTGCCGTTATATACGTCCTCCTCGGCACCTCGCTCATGTTTTTCGACGATTGCGTGTTTTATATCCAAGCACAAGTTTTATATAAAACACGACGATTGCGTGTTTTATATCCACAAGTTGTGGCCTGGCATGCTCTTCTCCTCTGCCGTTATATACGTCCTCCTCGACACCTCGCTCATGTTTTTCGACGATTGCGTGTTTTATATCCAAGCACATCATCCTCTTCTTCTTCTCAGCACTGCACTTGCCACTCACTTTCTTAGGCCCCATGGTTAAAACTAAGAAATTTTCTGAAATAACCAAAATGCGAAAACAAAAATGCAGCGCTATACGACAGAGATACGTACTGTACTTGCACGGCAAGATAACCACGTGACCAGAACCCACCTGGCGGCGTAAACTCGAAATAACCAAAATGCGAAAACAAAAATGCAGCGCTATACGACAGAGATACGTACTGTACTTGCACGGCAAGATAACCACGTGACCAGAACCCACCTGGCGGCGTAAACTCGAAATAACCAAAATGCGAAAACAAAAATGCAGCGCTATACGACAGAGATACTGTACTTGCACGGCAAGATAACCACGTGACTGGGTGGCGAAATCTCGTAACTCGGATCTCGGCTCGCATCTCAAAGCAATAAACCGCCCGAGCGACGGCTCGTATCTCGAAAAACTCGTAAGTTGGGGCACTCGTAAGTCAAGGTTCCACTGTATATATATATATATATATATATATATATATATATATATATATATATATATATATATATATGAGGAGAATAGAACCATGTTCCACACCTTGAGTTCCTGGGATAACAAGATTTATTGATGAACCAATATCACAGCGCTGTGGAGGGTGTAAGAGTCATACCATTCACAATTGAACAGCATGGCCCCATACACTCCTAGAAAATTGGCAACCCAGAGTTTCTTTATATACACAAAATTATACAAAAAATCTCCGCTGAAAAATGAGCGCGGACAAAGAAAAACGGGGGTTGACATCTCCCACCGAGACCCTATCTTCTTTGGCATGAGCAAAGGGAAAGATGCGGGAGAAAGAGCACTGTGACATTCTCAAAACTTATCTTCCATGCTGGCCTTTGGTCAAGGACATACAGACGCGTTTTCACGAGGGGGTCTAACAGAGCAAGCAGTTTCACTATCTTTCTACATTCCTTGGCACAGTTGGACAATAAAGCATAGTTCAAAAGCAAGAGGGAACATAGTAAGCTTAATCCTTTTCACAAAGCAACCATTATTAAATGCAAACCACAATTAGATAAGACACAACCTAAGGCATGATCTCGACATATATATATATATATATATATATATATATATATATATATATATATATATATATAATTATATATATATATATATATATATATATATATATATATATATATATATATATATATATATATAGTTGCAGAACCCGACGTCAGCCTCGGTTCCCGTTATCGAGGGGGGATTAAGCCCCTCGTCTGTTACTGACCGACGTGGTCCCGGGGGTATGACGCCACGCCCGGTCGGCGCTGGGTAGGGTTTTAGGCCCACAAGTCCTATGACCTAAATACCAGCGCTTCCCGGTACCCGAAGGAACACCCCCCGCTCACGGCCGCAGCGTAATGGATGTTGCGCCGAGCGAAGTGAACTGCGGCATGAGCCGTTTACCAAGACTAGACCCGATTCCTTAAACGTTGGCCAAATCGTGCCACCGGTATTCATTTGGGAAAAGACAAAGACGACGGATGTGAAGAAGAAGAAGACAAAAAGGGTTTGAAATACGACTATAATTTATTACTACTCTTTACAACCAAAAGAAACCAAGGAGGAGGAAGGATAATAAAATAATGCAGAAAGAGAGACGGGCCAGAAGGACACAGTGAAACTCTAGCTTAACTAAACAGGCTTAACTTATACCTCATGACAAGACAAAAGACAGACTACAAGCACACTTACACGGGGGATGATGACAGGAATGGCAGGAGGTGGATGGCTGGAGGGAGAGGAAGGCACGCAGCTGGCTGGAGCTTGACCCCGCACGGGACGTCGGGTTGGACCTCGACGGCCACCGATGCCACCGCAATCTGGCTCCCGTGGGGTAACGAGTCGGAGCTGCCTGGTGGAGCCAACGCTGCCTGGTGGAGTCAAAGCTGCGTGGTACTGCTCTTACTTGCTCTCAGGACTCTCTCTCTCAACGCTTGCTCTCAGGACTCTCTTTCAATGCTTGCTCTCAGGACTCTCTCTCAATGCTTGCTCTCAGGGCTCCTCTCTTACGCGTCTCCCGTCTCTCTCTGAAGCTCGTCTCCAGCGCATCTCAGAACTCATCTCCGGTGGGGGCGTCTCCCGCGGGTTATAGAGGCCACACCCTTTAAACTTCGCGAACCTACTCGATGGTTCTCCCCACGCCCTCTCAAAGCCAAACCCCTCGTTCTGGGTTGGTCGGCAAGGGCTGGCTCACTCCTCCCCTCTATGACGAGGTGGAGACACACCTTTCTTCTCCGAGCCGGAGCACATGGCAATGGCGGCGAATGCAGTTGGCAATCGAGGCTTTGGGAATGGGAATGAACGGGAATGGAAATGAAAGGGAATGGAAATGAAAGGGAATCTACTCTATTTGAATTCGGTGCAATGGAGTATTAATTAATGGAAGACAAAGCCTTAACCTAATACACAGAATAAGGAAATAACTACCAACAAGGAGGAAATCTATGATTGGCTAACGTGATGGCATATGACCTAACTAAGGGACGCCCTTTGACCTTTATACACAACAACTGGAGGAAGGAGGGTGATATTTTACAATTTATTACACAATAAAAAAACACAATTCTCATATCCACAACAATATATTGTTGCGGAGATGAGGACTGTATTTTTTTGATTGTGTGCTGTATTATTATTATTATTGTTTATTCTGCGCCCCCCTACCTCCGGAGCTGTGTAAAGGTGAAAGGGCATCCCATAATTAGTCCACAAGCATACACGTCAGCCAAGTAATAGAATACCCCTGTTGATAGTTATCTCTTATTCTGTGTTCTAGGGTAAGGCTGTGTCTCCCATTAATTTAAGTACTCCATTGCACCAGTGAAAGAGAATAGATCCCCTTTCATTCCCATCCCCAAAACCTCCATTTCCTATCACATCCCCTTTCATCATTGCCGAGCCTCGATTGCCCATATTACATCCCCTCTCGTCATTGCTGAGCCCTCGATTCCCAATCACCTCCCCTCCAATAACCGCCATTGACCACGAGGCAGGGTCGGAGAAGAAAGGCGTGTCTCCACCTCGTCATAGAGGGGAGGAGGGGCGTACCCGCCCGTCGTCATCGAGGGGGGAGCCCGAGGGTCGCGCGACCAACCAGGGCCGAGGTGAGCACCCCGATGGGCGTGTCCAAAACGCCGGCGGCTTAATCGCTGGAGGCGCTATAAAAGGCGCGCACGGAAGTGAGTCGTGAGTTGGTCTGAGTTGGTTGAGAGTCGGTCGTCAAGTGGAGAGTGGTGAAGAGTCAGTCAGTACAGTCGGTGGTCAGTTGGTTGCGTTGGTTGCGGTGAGGAGTCGGTGGTAAAGAGTGAGGGACCAAGAAAGAGTTGAGGGTTGGACCGGACGAGTCGGACAAGGCCTGGCAAAGCAAGCGGAGGCCGCAGCAGCAACAACACCCAACAGCCACTTGGGGGCCTGAACGGCGGTTTGGAGCAGGGCCGAAAAGGAACGGCGGCTGCTAAACGCGCCGATCGTGCTGCATGACCCCCTTGGACCTTCCTCTCCCTCCAGCCATCCACCTCCTGCCTTTCCACCCTTCTTGTGTACGTGAGTTTGTTTTGTTTGTTCTGTCCCTGGGTTAATTAAGACTGTAGGTAAGCTAGTATTTTCCCTGTGTCACCTGCGTCTTATGTGCTTGTAAATAAACGTGACTGCTTTCTTTTTGCTTGTGTGTAAATAGTCAATAAATTCAGTAGTATTTCCAAACCTTTCTTTGCCTTCGTTTTCCTCTTTGCATTGCGTCGTTTTCGTCTTTTCCCTCATTGACTAGCTGCGGTGCGATCCGGCCAACGTTTGGGGTGGAATCGGGTGAGTCGGGGATCCTGTTAGGTCGCGGTAATACACCACCGCTCGGTCATCATAACATCTAAACCGCGATCAGTAACAATTGGTGTCTGGGAGTGAGATTCGGGGCCCGAACCAAATTTAAAAAAAAAAAACATCTAGAAAAAATTTGGTCAAAATTTGGAGCGGACGAAATTTGTTTTGTTTTAAAGCAAAACCCGAATTTTGAAATCGCGCCATGGCTGGTCAAGGCGACGGGATGCCGGTGGGAGAGATAGACGGGGTAGAATCGACCCAGGACCTAGGGGAAATGTATGTGGATGAAAGGGAGGAGGAGAGCAATGAGGAGGCGGTTGAGGGGGTATCAGGCGCACAAAATGGCGTCCTCGCGCACGTAGGTGTAGCGGCACCAAATTTTGCCGCGCCCGCGACCGCAGCAGCGCCGCTGGTGGATTTGAACCTTTTTATGATGCAAATGAAGGCCCTTATGGAAAAGAATAGTGAGCAATTGGGAGACCAAATTAGAGGTTCGAAAAGCAGTATGGGAGAGATGGGGGGCCAAATGGGGGTAATGAGGGACGAAGCGAGGAGTACCGGTGAGGGATTAAAACATGGGTTAACGGGGGTGGAAAATAGAATGGCTGCCCAGGAGAATCAGTTAGAGGGGGTGAAAAATGGGTTAATGGGGTTAGAAAATAGGATGGAGGACAAATTGCGGGAGATAGGGGAGCAATCGGCCAGAGAAATTAAACAAATGGGAGAGCAGATAGAGGAGGTAAAAATCGGGGTAGAAACCAAACTGGATGCTCAGAGGGATGAATTGGGACAGATGAGGGCGGCATCTACAAAAGAAAGGGAGGAGATGAGGGAGGAGGTTTCGGGGCTACGCGAGGAGGTAAAGCGAGGTGAGAAGCGTATGGAGAAAGAAGTGAGAAATAATACGGCTAGGTTACAGGGGAGCATAGAGGGTCTGACAGAGGAGGTGGAACAGCTGACGGAGGGACAAAAAGAACTAGTGGAGCAGGTTCAAAAGAACACTGCGGTACTAGGAGGGTTAAAGGCGACACAAAAAGAAATTAAAAACGAATTAATAGCGACACAGAGGCAATGTCAGATGGTACGTGAGGAACTGACAATGAGGGTGGACGAGGTGACAGAGATAATGGAGACAAAGGACCGGCAGGTGAGGATGCACATAGAGACGGTCACGGTAGCCTTAGAGGACGAACTTGAGGAGACGCACCGAGAAATAAAAGAGGTTAAACAAAAATTAGAGGAAGTGGAAGAAGAGGTGAGTGAAATTAAGAAGAGACGGACAGAAACTAAAAGAGAAATCCAGGAGGAGGTGATGGAATATGTGCAAGGTCGGTGCTCAACTCATGATGTGATGCTCACTAACCAAATAAAGAGTTTGCAGGTGGCAAAGGAGGTGCGACGACGAGGTACGGAGGTAAGTGGCAATGTATATGATGTGAGGAAAGCTTCAGTCGGCTTGGGGATTGGTTTGGATCCGGGTGTTCGTGAGAGGCCGTTGGTGAAGTGTGCGACAGGTCTGGTGTGCGAAAAAAGAGGTGTGCGAGAATGTCCGACCATGGGGTGTGTGAGGAAAAAGTGCACACCAAGGAGTGAGTGTGCCGTCAAGAGTGAGTTGGTCGAAGCGCGTGAGCGAGGGGGTACATGGAAGCGCGGTGTGGTGAGTGTTACAGAGGAAGTAACGAAAGAGTGTGCGCAAGAGGATGCACGAGAAAGGTGTGTAACGGACAGGTGCATGGGGAAAGAGTGCGCTGTCAAGAGTGAAGGAGAATGCACGCCTGTGGTGAGTGTTACAGAGGGTGTAACGGGAGAGTGTGCGCAAGAGTGTGCGCGAGAAAGGTGTGTAACGGACAGGTGCATGAGGAAAGAGTGCGCTGTTGGGAGTAAGGGTGAGTGCGTTGTCAAGAGTGGTGGTGAGAGTAGTGAGAGTGACAAGGAGCGTGAGTTGGTTGTGACAGGTGAGCAAGGATGTACACCTGGAATGGAAGGATGCACACCTGGAATGGTAGAGCGTGAGTGGGAATGCACGCTGGAATTGGTAGTGAGGCACGTGGTTGGGTGTGTGAGTGAGAGCACACCTGTGATTGTCACAGAGGAGGTGACCGAGGAGGGGGCGCGAAGAGGTGTGTTGGTGAGGTGTGCGAGCGACGAATGTGTGCCAAGGTGTTCGGTGGTCAGGTGTGTGACCAAGTCGGTGAGCGGAATGAGTGTACCGAGGTGTGTAAGAAGAGGTACGATGAGGAGCATGGAAACGGCTGCATGTATGAGCAATAAAGGGGTAGCGTATGCGTATAAGCATGCAGGTGAAGCATCGACGGTAACCGGGTTAGAGGTTAGAACGACTTATAGCCGAATCGGGCCCTCGGTGCGCGTCGGGCAGCTTCGCGTGCTGAGAGGACCAGCGGGGATCCGAACCACGGCGGTTTCGAAAGAGCCGCCGTACGCGATCCACGCTGTGCCTCGCTTGGAACGGCCACGTCCGGGCTCCACTAGGCGGAGCGGGCAGCCCGATAGGAAGGGTCGTCATGGCGACCACTTCTTATTGAGACGTGCCGGCAGGTCGAGATCAGGACATTGGATGGCTCCACGCCGAGGTGGTGCGTGGGATCTCGGCCCGGGTAAGCCCTCGTCCCTGTCACGAATGCGGGACGTATCCAGCCGCTGGCACAAAACAACCCGTATTCATTGTTCGGCTGTACGAAGCCGGGCTGTAGACGTGAATTGGCGCACCAAGAGGATGTAATAAGTAGACGGGTGATGAGGATAGTGTTTTGGCCCCGAAATTAGAAAGAAAGCAAAATTTGATGATTGGTACGGTGATGAGCAGTAAATGGCAAATTTTTGATTTGTTGGAATTTGGTAAGCAAAATTAATAGTAAGAGATGCCCCATGTGATGGGATGGCCAATCCACCATCCCTCACAAGTGGGGGGCAAAGGAGCTATAGCTTATGGGGTGTATGGCAGTGAAAACTAGCCCGGGTGGGTTAGGTTATATTGTTAGGGATCTAGCGAAGATGACATTAGGTAACGTTAAGTTTAGATAGTGACTGATACCTGTAGTGGGGACGCAGGTAGGTTAGAGTGGATGATAATGACGAGGGAGCGCAATAGTTTAAAGGGACGACTGGGAAGCGCAAGTTTCAGAGGGGAGTAGTTAGCTGAGATGATGCCGTGTGTTTGAGGATTGAACAGGTGTGATTGCACAGGTGTGCAACTGAACAGGTGAATGGCGCAGTGTATGAGGGAGTAGTGGTGATTGCGTGTTGTGTTGACCAAATGGTCCAGGAAGAGGAGGAGGGTGCAGGTGGCACCAGGTGATTGCACAGGGGTGCAACAACAGGTGTATGTGGCTGTGTGGAATAAATGGAGTATTGGAATGGATGGTCGTGGAGTGAGTATGGTGGAAATTGTGGAGTGGAGTGGATGGTGCGAAGGTGTGAATGGGGGAAGAGTGGACCCCCATCACGGATACCCGGGGCGGGTAGTGTAAGTGTTAGGTAGAGGGTACAGGTAAATTGTGGTTGGATATTGGCATCTGTGGTGCGGGTGAAAGAATGGTCTTTGGATGGGTGCATTAGTGTTGTGGAAATGGCTGGGCGTGTAGCCTGTTAGTGTGTGTAGTTGGTTTGGGCACTCCACCACTGTGAGGATGTCGGCCAGGTGAGGCCGCAGGTGGGCTCTGGGAGCCGGTAGTAGTTGTTGTGGATGGGGCCCGAGGATCCGGA